>NC_057799.1:124614203-124932014 GCF_018294505.1 Triticum aestivum
TTCTTGACTTGGACTCCAAGTCCTCTGGATCACGTTTGTTCCGAAAATCACGTTCCCGAAGGTTTCATTCCGTTTGGAGTCCGTTTGATATTCTTTTTCTGCGAAACACTGAAATAAGCAAAAAACAGCAATTTGGGTTGGGCCTCCGGTTAATAGGTTAGTCCTGAAAATAATATATAAGTGTATAATAAAGCCCATTAAACATCCAAAACAGAATATAATATAGCATGGAACAATAAAAAATTATCGATACGTTGGAGACGTATCAAGCATCCCCAAGCTTAATTCCTGCTCGTCCTCGAGTAGGTAAATGATAAAAACAGAATTTTTGATGTGGAATGCTACTTGGCATAATTTTCAATGTAATTCTCTTAATTGTGGTATGAATGTTCAGATCCGAAAGATTCAAGACAAAAGTTTAATATTGACATAAAAATAATAATACTTCAAGCATACTAACTAAGCAATTATGTCTTCTCAAAATAACATGGCCAAAGAAAGTTATCCCTACAAAATCATATAGTCTGGCTATGCTCTATCTTCATCACACAAAATATTTAAATCATGCAATACCCCGATGACAAGCCAAGCAATTGTTTCATACTTTTGATGTTCTCAAACTTTTTCAATCTTCACGCAATACATGAGCGTGAGCCATGGACATATCACTATATGTGGAATAGAATGGTGGTTGTGGAGAAGACAAAAAGGGAGAAGATAGTCTCACATCAACTAGGCGTATCAACGGGCTATGGAGATGCCCATCAATAGATATCAATGTGAGTGAGTAGGGATTTCCATGCAACGGATGCACTAGAGCTATAAGTATATGAAAGCTCAACAAAAGAAACTAAGTGGGTGTGCATCCAACTCGCTTGCTCACGAAGACCTAGGGCATTTTGAGGAAGCCCATCATTGGAATATACAGGCCAAGTTCTATAATGAAAATTTTCCACTAGTATATGAAAGTGACAACATAAGAGACTCTCTATCATGAAGATCATGGTGCTACTTTGAAGCACAAGTGTGGTAAAAGGATAGTAGCATTGTCCCTTCTCTCTTTTTCTCTCATTTTTTATGGCCTTCCCTTTTTTAGTGGCCTTTCTCTCTTTTTTTTAGTCCGGAGTCTCATCCCGACTTATGGGGGAATCATAGTCTCCATCATCCTTTCCTCACTTGGGACAATGATCTAATAATGATGATCATCACACTTTTATTTTCTAACAACTCAGGAATTACAACTCAATACTTAGAACAACAATATGACTCTATGTGAATGACTCCGGCGGAATACCGGGATATGCAATGAATCAAGAGTGACATGTATGAAAGAATTATGAACGGTGGCTTTGCCACAAATACGGTGTCAAGTACATGATCATGCAAAGCAATATGACAATGATGGAGCGTGTCATAATAAACGGAACGGTGGTAAGTTGCATGGCAATATATCTCTGAATGGCTATGGAAATGCCATGATAGGTAGGTATGGTGGCTGTTTTGAGGAAGGTATATGGTGGGTTTATGATACCGGCGAAAGGTGCACGGTATTAGAGAGGCTAGCAATGGTGGAAGGATGAGAGTGCGTATAATCCATCGACTCAACATTAGTCAGAAAGAACTCATATACTTGTCGCAAAAATCTACAAGTTATCGAAACAAAGTATTACGTGCATGCTCCTAGGGGGATAGATTGGTAGGAAAACACCATCGCTCGTCCCCGACCGCCACTCATAAGGAAGACAATCAATAAATAAATCATGCTCCGACTTCATCACATAACGGTTCACCATACGTGCATGCTACGAGAATCACAAACTTTAACACAAGTATTTCTCAAATTCAAAACTACTCAACTAGCATCACTCTAATATTACCATCTTCATATCTCAAAACAATTATCAAGCATCAAACTTCTTGTAGTATTCAACACACTCATAAGATTTTTTTTTACTAATCTTGAATGCCTATCATAATTAAAGCAAATTACCACGCTGTTTTGTAGGACTCTCAAAATAATCTAAGTGAAGCATGAGAGAACAATATTATCTATAAAACAAATCCACCACCGTGCTCTAAAAGATATAAGTGAAGCACTAGAGCAAAAACTATATAGCTCAAAAGATATAAGTGAAGCACATAGAGTATTCTATCAAATTCCGAATCAAGTGTGTCTCTCTCAAAAGGTGTGTACACTAAGGATTATTGTGTCAAAATAACAAATAAAGACTCAAATAATACAAGGCGCTCCAAGCAAAACACATATCATGTGGTGAATAAAAATATAGCTCCAAGTAAATTTACCGATGGATGAGGACGAAAGAGGGGATGCCTTCCGGGGCATCCCCAAGCTTTGGCTTTTAGGTGTCCTTATATTATCTTGGGGTGCCATGGGCATCCCCAAGCTTAGGCTCTTGCCACTCCTTGTTCCATACTCCATCAAATCTTTACCCAAAACTTGAAAACTTCACAACACAAAACTTAACAGAAAATCTCATGAGCTCCGTTAGCGAAAGAAAACAAAACACCACTTCAAGGTACTGTAATGAACTCATTCTTTATTTATATTGGTGTTAAACCTACTGTATGCCAACTTCTCTATGGTTTATAAACTATTTTACTAGCCATAGATTCATCAAGTAAGCAAACAACACACGAAAAACAGAATCTGTCAAAAACAGAACAGTCTGTAGTAATCTGTAACTAACGCAAACTTCTGGAACTCAAAAAATTAAGCCAAAATAGGACGACCTAGACAATTTGTTTATTGATCTTCAGCAATTGGAATAAATATTTTATCATGTTCTGCTGATTTCTAACAATTGTTTTCGTGCACAGCAAGTTTCTGGAATTTTCAGCAAGATCAAATAACTATCATCCAAGAAGATCCTATAGGTTTAACTTGGCACAAACACTAATTAAAACATAAAAACAAATCTAACCAGAGGCTAGATCAAATATTTATTCCTAAACAGAAGCAAAAAACTAAAAATAAAATTGGGTTGCCTCCCAACAAGCGCTATCGTTTAACGCCCCTAGCTAGGCATAAAAGCAAGGATAGATCTAGGTATTGCCATCTTTGGTAGGCAATCCATAAGTGGCTCTCATAATAGATTCGTAAGGTAATTTAATTTTCTTTATAGGGAAGTGTTCCATGCCTTTCCTTAACGGAAATTGGAATCTAATATCCCCTTCCTTCATATCAATAATTGCACCAATCGTTCTAAGGAAAGGTCTACCAAGAATAATAGGACATGAAGGATTGCAATCTATATCAAGAACAATAAAATCTATGGGCACATAATTCCTATTTGCAACAATAAGAACATCATTAATTCTTCCCATAGGTTTTTTAATGGTGGAAACCGCAAGGTTTAAGTTTAAAGAGCAATCATCAAATTCGCGGAAACCTAACAAATCACACAAAGTTTTTGGGATCGTGGAAACACTAGCACCCAAATCACACAAAGCATAGCATTCATGATCTTTAATTTTAATTTTAATAGTAGGTTCCCACTCATCATAAAGTTTTCTAGGGATAGAAACTTCCAACTCAAGTTTTTCTTCATAGGATTGCATCAAAGCATCAACGATATGTTTGGTAAAAGCTTTATGTTGACTATAAGCATGCGGAGAATTTAGCATGGATTGCAACAAGGAAATACAATCTATCAAAGAGCAATTATCATAATTAAATTCCTTGAAATCCAAAATAGTGGGTTCATTAATATCTAAAGTTTTAACTTCTTCAATCCCACTTTTATCAATTTTTGCATCAAGATCTAAAAACTCCGAATTTTTGGAATGCCTTCTAGGTAAAGGTGGATCATATTCAGTCCCATCATTATCAAGATTCATATTGCAAAACAAAGATTTAATAGGGGATACATCAATAACTTTTAGATCTTCAACTTTATTCTCAGAAAAAAATTCCGGTTTAGCGGCCATCTTATTAACTAAGGTAGCCTGCTTATCCTAAATTTCAGCAATTAATTTCTCGAGATGAGCAGTCTGAGATTTCAACCCATAAAATTCCTTAGGCATATCGTCGAGCTCTTTATTCATGTAAACCATAAAGCTTTTTTGTTCTTTAAGCTGGTTTCTAAAGAAATTGTTATGCTCAAATTGTAAAGTCATGAAACTTCTAACGTTATTTTCAATCTCCTCTAACCTTTTAAGGTGAAGATCACCAAATATAGGTAGAGCCATTGTGGCAAGCATGCAATACAACACACGAGCAAACAGGAAGCAAGCGAAAAAGAGGCGAACGGAAGAGAGAGGGCAAATAAAACGGCAAGGGTGAAGTGGGGGAGAGGAAAACGAGAGGCAAGTGGCAAATAATGTAATGCGAGGGATAAGGGTTTGTGATGGGTACTTGGTATGTCTTGACTTTTGCGTAGACTCCCCGGCAACGGCGCCAGAAATCCTTCTTGCTACCTCTTGAGCACTGCATTGGTTTTTCCCTTGAAGAGGAAAGGGTGATGCAGTAAAGTAGCGTAAGTATTTCCCTCAGTTTTTGAAAACCAAGGTGTCAATCCAGTAGGAGACCACGCTCAAGTCCCCTCGCACCTACACAAACAAATAAGAACCTCGCAACCAATGCAATAAAGGGGTTGTCAATCCCTTCACGGTCACTTACGAGAGTGAGATCTGATAGATATGATAAGATAATATTTTTGGTATTTTCATGATAAAGAAATAAAGATGCAAAGTAAAATAAAAGGCAATAGAAATAGCTAAGTGTTGGAATATTAATATGATGGAAAATAGACCCGGGGGCCATAGGTTTCACTAGTGGCTTCTCTCAAGAGCATAAGTATTACGGTGGGTGAAGAAATTACTGTCGAGCAATTGATAGAATTGAGCATAGTTATGAGAATATCTAGGTATGATCATGTATATAGGCATCACGTCCGTGACAAGTAGACCGACTCCTGCCTGCATCTACTACTATTACTCCACACATCGACCGCTATCCAGCATGCCTCTAGAGTATTAAGTTCATAAGAACAGAGTAACGCTTTAAGCAAGATGACATGATGTAGAGGGATAAACTCATGCAATATGATATAAACCCCATCTTGTTATCCTCGATGGCAACAATACAATACGTGCCTTGCTGCCCCTGCTGTCACTGGGAAAGGACACCGCAAGATTGAACCCAGAGCTAAGCACTTCTCCCATTGCAAGAAAGATCAATCTAGTAGGCCAAACCAAACTGGTAATTTGAAGAGACTTGCAAAGATAACCAATCATACATAAAAGAATTCAGAGAAGATTCAAATATTGTTCATAGATAAACTTGATCATAAACCCACAATTCATCGGTCCCGACAAACACACCACAAAAGAAGATTACACCGAATAGATCTCCATGAGAATCATGAAGAACATTGTATTGAGATCCAAAGAGAGAGAAGAAGCCATCTAGCTAATAACTATGGACCCAAAGGTCTGAGGTAAACTACTCACACATCATCGGAGAGGCTATGGTGTTGATGTAGAAGCCCTCTGTGATCAATGCCCCCTCCGGCAGGACGCCGGAAAAGGCCCCAAGATGGGATCTCACGGGTACAGAAGGTTGCGGTGGTGGAATTAGGTTTTCGTGGATGCCTCTGATGGTTTGGGGGTACGTAGGTATATATAGGAGGAAGAAGTACGTCGGTGGAGCAACGTGGGCCCCACGAGCCCTCGTGCTCTCTTCGTTGCTTTCTTGACTTGGACTCCAAGTTCTCTGGATCACGTTTGTTCCGAAAATCACATTCCCGAAGGTTTCATTCCGTTTGGACTCCGTTTGATATTCTTTTTCTGCGAAACACTGAAATAGGCAAAAACCAGCAATTTGGGCTAGGCCTTCGGTTAATAGGTTAGTCCCAAAAATAATATAAAAGTGTATAATAAATCCGATTAAACATCCAAAACAGAATATAATATAGCATGGAACAATAAAAAATTATAGATACGTTGGAGACGTATCACTGGGTGCTATCTGCGACGAAGACGCCCCTCATCCCTACTCGAACGACTATGCTAGTCACCTCCTTTTCTTCACCGACGTGGTGACACGCCTGGAGAATCGATCCGAGAGGGCTCGCACGCTTGTTGAAGAGAGGAGTCGTGGCCTGCTCAGGCGCGCGTTCTCCCGCGTCTTCAGCCACCTCCAGAACACCTATCCCAACTTTGATTTTGACGCTGCCATTGCCCCCGTGCCCGGGGCCATCCGGGGCGTCCTGGCGCGTTGGGTGGAAGACAATGTGGATGCTCTAGTCAGGGCCTTCACCTCCAAGGAAGACGCGGTGGTGGTCGCTGCGGATGAAGGTGACGTGGTCGATGATGGTGAGGGCGGCGCCGGCGATGGCGACGGTGACTCCATCGACGACGACAGCGATGCCAGCGACGTGTCTGAGGGTGACCCGGAGGACGCGGTGAGCGACATGTCCGATTGAGCCCGTGCCTCCTTAACGTCGACCCTGCATGCGAAAGCTCAGGCACGACCCTGGAAGTTGTAAGAGCATTTTGGGAGGGGAAGCCCCTCATGTAAACATATTACTGCCTCTATTCTTTAGGCCAAGCTGGATACGTGTCTTCATGAGCCCGCTGGTCCCGCTGCAAGTTTGGTGCTATAATTTACCTTAGCCAGGACAGGTCCCGAACTGGTTCGTGAGGCCATGAACTTTTGAGGAGCCTGCCGATCCGTCCGAGGGCGCCTCGCGAGAAGCAAACGTCGGCCATGGAAGAACGTGTGCGCAACGTGCGTGCGTCGTGCCCAACCCCCGCTCACGAGGAGCTCGCGAGGGGGAGGCAGCACGTGCGAACTCCGAATCAGGGCAAGGAACCAGATCGCAAGAAATCGCACGAACGATGAATGACACCCTCCGCGCATACCAATGAAAATTCAACTTCAAACTTAAATCCAAAGCCAGAAAACAGGCCTACAGAAAAGAGATAAGAAGCAAATGGCCGCGTCCGGCGCATAGTCTAGTCTTCTTGTCTTCTCACCAGCGCGGAGCTAAGTGCTGCCACTTGGACGTGGGAGGGAGCCCCCGAGGCCCGAGGGCGGCACTCTTGAGACTCTGGGGCGTGTACAACCCCACTCATTATTACGTGAGAGTGTCAAGAGCGAAGACCTTCACAGGCGCGAGCCGTACTTCATATCACTAGATGAGGGCCCCGCCTTGCGCCATCCTCGACCACCATTGGTGCGTCCGAAAACCAGGACGAAGCCAAGGGGCAAAGGGGACGCCAGCGGCGACCACGGGTCCTCTGCCGGGGGAAGGCTCACCAGCACCTCCCCGGCAGAGGGCCTACCTCCGGGGGACGCCCTGCTCCGCGCGACGCGGGGAGGGGCTTTGCTCCCGGCACCTTCCCTGCAGCCCCCAGTGCGCTCCTCCTGGCGGAAGGGAGGTTGTTGAGCTGGGGCCGCCATCCGCTGCTGTGACCTGATCCTCCGACGACCCATGGTTAGTGTAAGCTTGCTCCTGAGAGATTAGTAGTACCCTATAGCTGTTGTCGCCGGCTCGGTCGGTGAGGCTCCCGGGAGGCTCCCGGAAGGTCTCAGCTTCTAGCGCCTCCTCCTCCCTGTTGGGGAACGTAGTAATTTCAAAAATTTCCTACGCACACGCAAGATCATGGTGATGCATAGCAACAAGAGGGGAGAGTGTTGTCCACGTACCCTCGTAGACCGAAAGCGAAAGCGTTAGCACAACGCGGTTGATGTAGTCGTACGTCTTCACGATCTGACCGATCCAAGTACCGAACGTACGACACCTCCGAGTTCAGCACACGTTCAACTCGATGACGTCCCGCAAACTCCGATCCAATAGAGCTTCATGGGAGAGTTTCGTCAGCACGACGGCGTGATGACGATGATGATGATGCTACCGACACAGGGCTTCGCCTAAGCACCGCTACAATATGATCGAGATGGATTATGGTGGAGGGGGGCACCACAAACGGCTAAGAGATCAAGAGATCAATTGTTATGTCTCCAAGGGATGCCCCCCTCCCCGTATATAAAGGAGTGGTGGAGGGGGAGGGCTGGCCCTCTCTATGGCGCGCCCTAGGGGAGTCCTACTCCCACTGGGAGTAGGATTCCCCCTTTCCTAGTAGAACTAGGAGCCCTTCCAAGTAGTAGGAGTAGGAGAGAAGGAAAGGGAAAAGAGAAGAGAAGGAAGGAGGGGGCGCCGCCCCTCCCCCTAGTCCAATTTGGACTAAGCATTGGGGGGGCGCGCAGCCTCCCCTTTCTCTTTCCCCTAAAGCCCAATAAGGCCCATATACTCCCCGGCGAATTCCCGTAACTCTCCGGTACTCCGAAAAATACCCGAATCACTCGGAACCTTTCCGATGTCCGAATATAGTCGTCCAATATATCTATCTTTACGTCTCGACCATTTCGAGACTCCTCGTCATGTCCCCGATCTCATCCGGGACTCCGAACTACCTTCGGTACATCAAAATACATAAACTCATAATACAAATCGTCACCGGACGTTAAGCCTGCGGACCCTACGAGTTCGAGAACTATGTAGACATGACCGAGACACATCTCCGATCAATAACCAATAGCGGAACCTGGATGCTCATATTGGCTCCTACATATTCTACGAAGATCTTTATCGGTCAAGCCGCATAACAACATACGTTGTTCCCTTTGTCATCGGTATGTTACTTGCCTGAGATTCGATCGTCGGTATCTCAATACCTAGTTCAATCTCGTTACCGGCAAGTCTCTTTACTCGTTCCGTAATACATCATCCCGCAACTAACTCATTTGTTACAATGCTTGCAAGGCTTATAGTGATGTGTATTACCGAGTGGGCCCAGAGATACCTCTCCGACAATCGGAGTGACAAATCCTAATCTCGAAATAGGCCAACTCAACAAGTACCTTCGGAGACACCTGTAGAGCACCTTTATAATCACCCAGTTACGTTGTGACGTTTGGTAGCACACAAAGTGTTCCTCCGGTATTCGGGAATTGCATAATCTCATAGTCATAGGAACATGTATAAGTCATGAAGAAAGCAATAGCAATATACTAAACGATCGAATGCTAAGCTAACGAAATGGGTCAAGTCAATCACATTATTCTCTAATGATGTGATCCCGTTAATCAAATGACAACTCATGTATATGGTTAGGAAACTTAACCATCTTTGATTAACGAGCTAGTCAAGTAGAGGCATACTAGTGACACTATGTTTGTCTATGTATCCACACATGTATTAAGTTTCCGGTTAATACTAGCATAAATAATAAACATTTATCATGATATAAGGAAATAAATAATAACTTTATTATTGCCTCTAGGGCATATTTCCTTCACTCCCAGCCTGGCTTGAGGAATGAGCCAGGGTCGTCCTCCAGCGTGTACTCCTGGTCCACCATGCGGGCACGTAGGCCTCCGAGGCTGCCGCCCCGAAGACCTCGTCGAAGTGCCCCACGCTCCACGTTGGCCGGCCCAGCGCGCCGTCCTGAGGATGGTAGGGCGGCATCCCGCCGGGGCCGCGGGTGGCAACGCTCGTGCCCGCGCTCATCGGAGGTGGCGCGGGTGCGATTGGGTGTCCGGTGCTGCTGGTCGCGCTCGTGGACGACGTTTGACCGCGCCGCCCACGCCCCACGGCGTTTGGCGGCGCGCGCGCCTCCTGGGGGCGCAAGGTTGAGGTCTTCTTGGGCTAACGGCACCGTCCGAGCTGGCCAAGCTGCCCAGCGGTCGGCGTTGGTCCTTGGGTGGCCGGACATCGAGACCACGGAATGTCGGCGGATCAACTGGTGGAAGAGAGGCTCCGACGCACCCCTACCTGGCGCGCCAAATGTCCGATTTCAGGTTCCGGCAAAACCCTTGAGGTTCGAACACTGGGGTGCGCATAGAGATATCTCCCTACCTAATCACGCCATCATCCTCACCGCGATCTCAAAGCCTAGCTCGACGAACCCGCGGAAAGAGAGACACAAGAGTTTATACTGGTTCGGGCCACCGATGTGGTGTAATACCCTACTCCAGTGTGGTGTGGTGGATTGCCTCTTGGGCTGAGCATGAACAGTTACAAGGGAAGAGCAGCCTCCTGAGGAGAGGTGCTCTTGTGCTTGGTGGACTTGTGTGGTTGAGGGCGATCGGGAAGATCCCCCAAATATTGAGCGGGAAGGGATCCAACAATGGCCAAATTCGAAGGGAGACAACTAGTACAAGTTATCCTGACTAAAGGTGGTCTTCGCCTGCCAAAGGCTCTGGTGGTGACGCTGTCTTGGGCTCCACGGTGACCTCCGTCCTGTCGTCCTGCTGGTCTTGGTCTCGTTGCACCGAAATGGAAACCTTTGTCTGATGCCTCGGGACTCCTCGCCTGCGCTTGCCCCTTTAGCACCAAAGAGTAAACGAGGACACTGCGCGCGCTGGCGCCCGCCTGGCCTCAGTCGTCATGGCTTGCGTCACAGGAACCTCGCGAGGTGTCCCTTGCCTTGATCTCTCCGCCCCTCGCGAGCCAGCCTGGTGAGGCAGCCCTCGAGGAGGTCTTGTGTCGTCCGCCTCACGAGGCTTGGCCCCTCGCGAGGGTTTTGAGCGTTTGCTGGTGAATATGGGCCGTACAGGGCCTTTGGTGGAGCCACACTATGGGCCGCAGGCAGGCAAGTCTGGGGACCCCCGTTCCCAAGACGCCGACACATTGGATGTGTAGATGTACACTCTTTGTTTTTTAGCCGATGTACACTCTTTGTTGGATGACCGAGGGAGTACACGTGCATGCACTCACATTCACAGCCAGGGTGGTTCGCGCGCAAGGGTTGGACTCCTGTTGCGCCTGCGTAAAGTTTTGTTCAACTAATTTCTTTGATCTACCAACTGACAGGTGGGACCCAGAAACCAGGTGACAATTTAACCAGTCAACAAAGTGCCACGTCGACTATGTGGCCGGTCAGTAGGGTGCAATACGGTGCTCTACGATGAGCTAGTGATCGTATAATCACCGCAAAACTATATATAGTGATCATAAAGAGCGTATTGTTACATACGTTGACCGCCACTGTATTTTCTCATTTCAAATTAAGCGATATTTAACTGGAAAGGACTAGTACTTGTACTGCTTTGATGTGTCCCGTCAACTCGCCGAACGAGGAGAAGCTTGCTTACTACGCCTCTCCCTCGCCCACACGCGCGGTGGCTCGCAGGACGAGGAGAGGGTTTTGACTATAGCGCCCTCTCCCTCTCGCTCGCCCTCGCCCTCACGGTGGACATGTAGCAGTTCAATCGGTGTCAGATTGCCAGAAGCATATTGTACTGTAGTATCATCATCGTTGGACCTTTCGAAGAGGTGAAGAGCCAAGTGCAAGGTTCACACGAGTATGAACTGTTGAACCTCCCGAAGAGGCAAAGAGCCAAGCGCAAGGTTTTATAGGAGTTGCCGTCCTAGTAGGAGTATTACAACTATAGCGAACGATGCTACTGTATGATGCCGCCACGTCACCTATATCCAAAGTTGTGCCACCTTTTTTTCTCAATGAGCGTGTTGGATCCCGTGCAACAACCACACAAGTTGCTCGTACACATAACACATTTACTAGTAATAAATTCTAAAGGACAAATGCCAGTATGCCACACAAGTTCATCTCCAATTCATGTGATAAATTTGTGCACGACTAGTCTACATATATTCACATCGCTGTCGTTCACAATTTACCATACCCCACTTACACGTTATAGATGGGCTACATGTCCTCCTTCAGGTTCCAGTCCCAGGTGTTCTTCATGGATGGCACGATCCATAGCGGTGGGCAACGGGAATCATTGTCACAACTTTCTAGTCCGGTTCCACACGATGGAGACTCGTCCAAGCTGAAGCGGCATAAATCAGGGATAGCGTGTCCCAGCATGTCGTTCATCCGGCGATGCGCACTAAAGACACAACCATTTTTCATGAACGGCAGGCCTTCGGCGTCATGCACGGAAGGTGGCATCCGCTTCACAATGGGGTAGCTGTCCCCAATGAAAAGCGAGTACTCTCCAAGAGTGTTCCTCGGCACCCACGTAGCATCACGGGGGTCGAACTCGACGCCGTTCATCTGGTACGCGCGGCATCTCAGATCTGGATACATGGTGACGTACACAGTCAAGGTCCATGCATAATAATATTGTGCTCAAATATGGCGGTCAGTAATACTGTGCAGCAAATAGTACTACTCCGATATAGAGGAAGTAAAATAACCGGCTTGTTATATATAGCCACTCTTGGCTACATGGATGAGATAGTAAGACATGGAAAAACAAAAATGGTGGTAGCTAGTGGGTTCAAGTCTTCAAGGGCCTAGCTAGCTATACGCGTCCTCCAAGGTAAAAAGTACTCCTACTAGTACTAGTAAGTAGTACAACAACGAAAGAGAAGGCGAGAGGGTTAAAAATATAATACTAAATGGAATACCTGGGTAGATGGTGATGGTCCGATCATGGTAGATTGTGTGACCATGTTGCACATTAGTGGTACCATGGGTAACGACTGCTAAGATAGTTGATCCCAATATGCCAAAGTCAGCTACAAGGTTCCAGGTTAGACCGAATCGCAGATGCAAATGCACATCCAGGATCGGCGATCTTATTTTGATCGGGGGATGACTGGTCCCTGCAAAATTGTGGAGTACCGTTAGGGATGCAAATGATGGTTTGTGCATTCCGTTTGTAATCTCCCATACCGTAGGATGGCAACCAGATGAAACAAGTCCCCTGGCTTGTCACCGCAAAGATGCGGCCTAGATGGCGCACGGCATCTTCGAATGTGTAGGGGTACAAATCTGCCGCGGCCAACATGCGCCAGCCTCTGCCGTTACTGCCTCTTGCATTGATGGCAATCCTTATGTCGAACACCGCGATGAGATAGTAATCGTAGTAGCCGCGTTGCTTTGTCGGTGGGTCCGCAATTGCTATCTTCTTCAATCTCATGTAGGCATCATCATACGTATTCAAGCCCAGCCAGTCCGAAGGCCGATCCCAATGGTTGAGAAGGGGTCTACGGGAACGGCCGCACTGTTGTGGATGTTGTGCAAAATTATGGTGGTATCCGGCCGGATGTATGCAAGCCAATCTTCATTGGCACCGACCCAGACCTATATATAAGACGGTGGGCAACGGAGAAATTACGGGATGGAAATGGAATAACTAAGTACTACATGATCAAACTCCATGACTGACCTGCTCATCGGACAAAATCCGACTACCTCTCAACGTCGGCAACTCTAGCGGAGTCAACGTGCAACCATGGCCAGGGAGCGGTGGACTGTTCGAAGGATTATCCCATAGAAGAACCTTCTCCTCGAGGACGCATGGAAGACCAACAAGCATGGCCTTTTCCCAAGCCTGTTTAAGCACCGTCTTGAAAAAGTTGGTGCAGGAAGCACCGAGTCTTGCGGCGGTGAGGACGTCGGAGCGGCGTGCGATTTCTCCTAGAGGATCGTCGTCCAAGGTCTCCCAGCCCCGACGAGGAGGAGAACCGCCTGGCGAATCCATGGGAGCAGCGACGAACTACCTTCTCTTCGGGGGGAGGGGAACTGGCGAGGAGGAGATAAGAGTGTAGTAACCACAGGGCCTTGTCCCTTCCAACTGTAGCTCCTCGATTGTTCCTTAGCGAAGGGGTGAGGCTATTATTTACTACGTACTAGTACTGTAGCAGTACTAGTACTACTTTCTCAACTAGTAGTGTGATGTACTGTGCTTCTAGTATAGTGCACCAGTTTTGAACTCTTAATCTCAGGGCCAAGGAGCTACAGTTGGAAGTGGAGGGTAGTACTGTTCTCTAGAACCATCGCTGTACTATTAATGCAGGGAAAGTACACCTGCGTAGTGGGTACTCTCGGTGCTCTATTCAAGCGCGTAGCTGGCCTACTCAGTCGCTCCTCTCACGCACACACTAGTAGCCTATTTATCAGCGACAGTTACTACAGGGGCAGAACATTTGAGTTATTTGAAACAGTGAGACTAGGCTTTTCGCTTCCATTTGTGGAGATGTAATGGATCTTGTCGAACTTTGTTAGTAATTCCTTCTTTATGAATGATATGAGGCAAAGCTTTTGCCTCCGTTTAAAAAAATCACGTCAAGAGGAATTTCTTTTATAGAGCCGATAATGGAGTGAAGTCCATGCGTGCAATGCCACAAGCTACAGAGTACTAGTAGAGTACTAGCACTTTACGTACAGAGCCATATTGCACAGTTCCCAATGCCGCGCCAGGCTTTTCCAGCTCCTCGGGCTTAATTGGGAGGCACTAGTTTAAATATGCTACTGGCTGACGAGGAAGCTGCAAGCGAGGTGTGGCTAGGGCGAGCACGCGAGCCACGAGATGATGGGAAGGAAAACCCGTTCACGTGGCTGGGCTCTCCAGTGCACCCAGATTGTGGTGCGACACTCCGTTTGACTTCAAAACTCAAACTACATGCGTTCGGCCGGGATCGAACCCACAAAACGAGGTATACACTCCCGCGACCACAAGTAGCACTCGTTGGAGTACAACGCAACCTAGAATCGCCTTTTGTCGCTAGTAGTACATTGTTCCTTACAAGAAACCACTAATAATGCCAAGAAACTACTACCACTTGCATACGTGGCAGACTTAAGATAAGACTACCTTTACAACCTTTGTACATGCCCTCACCAACCAGCCCTACCAAGAAACGACTACTCTAAAAGTGTCGTTATAGGCATGTTTCAACCCATGTCGCCCCTTAAGTCAACGCCTTCTATTCGACCGACAAGTTTGGCATTATGACTTGTGGGACCTACATGTCAGTCTGCACAAAAATCCCCGAGTGACCTCCTACCTCCGGCTTGTCCACCTAGTCATCCTCGGCCATGGGACGCAGCTACCGCCGCCGGCAGAAGGCAAGGTCAAAACCGCCGGCGGTGCGGAGCCCATCTTGCGGCAGCTCGAATGCCAGCTCCATCCGGCGCTCGTGGCCACTAGCTAGCCAAGATAGCTCCGTCTAGCTACTTGTCTACAAGGTTTGCTAGCTAGATTGGCACGGCGGCGCGGTGGCTTGCTCGCGCGCCCCGCGCTAAGGCCAGCCATCTGGCTCGAGCGAAGGCCAGCGCGACAGCTTGCTCGCTCGTGAGTCACGCTCGGGCCACCCTGCCAACCCGTGCGGAGGCACGCGCGGCGTCCGGCCCGTCCGGCGGAGCGGCGGCCAACTCGCTCATCACCGGCGCCACCGACGAACATGCATCAGTACTATTTCAAGTAATGTTCAGGAAAAATAATTATTTGAGGGGGAATAACAGGATAGAAGGTCAGATGTGGGTCCCTCGTGTCAATGGTCAAACAAAATGTGTTGGTTTAAGCTGCCTCGTCAGCACGAACGTGTGGGCCAACCCTATCATAAATGGGTTTAAACGAGCCTAATCGGCACTAGGTAGTAGTTTTTGGTGCGGATTAAGAAATTTTGGGTATGTTTTTGCTATTTTTTGTACAACAGTTTCTTCCTAGGGTTGGTTGAAAGTGGTGGTTTTTGTTAAATACTCTACATATTATAAGTAGGAGTGAAAGTTAAGCTCTGGAAGCCAATAAGCAAGGCTAGTTACATAGTGCATATGTGTACGTGATTGAAAGTAAATATCAACCATGAGTGACTAATATCTTGATGGAAAACTCGAAACTATGGAAATACTAGCAATGTTCACGTGCGTTGCAACGGATCATAATTAGAATAATACTTATTCACAAACTTGATACAAAACACTCTAATTTTGATATACATATATCACTAGAGATATATTATGTTTCAATCAGAATATGTTCCTTGGGCTGTTTTGGTGAGGTGAGGGAGGGATGTGCTTGGTTTTAAGATATTAATTATGGGTTTTTCTGCAAATTGGTAGAGAAGTGGGATGTTGGTGAGAAAAGGCAACAACTTACCTCACAGTCGTTAGATGTAGATCTAATGGTCAGAAATGACGGATGGTAGACACACCATCATCACCAACTTAGTCTTCTGTAGGAGTACCAGCAAGATGTCCGTGCATTGCACGGAACATCAAGATGCATTTTTTTAAAAAACACTTGTTGTGATTGACCCATGCGGGAGTAATCCCATGTGTAAAAACTAATGATATCTTGAGAAATAGGGGATAAGGTGAAGAGGAGTGGGGCGTGGTGGTGATTGGTGGTCAGACTGAGCGGAGGCATGGGGATGGACAACGCCGGCAACGGCCACCAGGCCAGTTTGTTCCAAAGGCTTCCTTTTTTAATTACTCAACAATGAGGTTGTTGGAGATAAGGATGAACAAGGGAAGGCCTTGTGTGCAAGTGTGGAGAGAGGTACGGGTATCTTTTAGTTTAATTTCCATCTGTCAAATATAGATCGGACGGTCTATATTGTAAGATGGCACGCGTACCATCATCACCGACTCGAGTTTTTATAAGAGAAGAAATATAAGTATGGAGATACAAACGTATTATCGATACTTGTTTCCGTAAACTAGGACTACATTCTATTCAATGCCTCAGCATGTGGGACCTTAGCACAATGACTTCTCGACTGTGTAAAACAAAGGTTTTCCCGTCGCCGATAAGGAGGGGGTGACGACGGCGCGTTTTCGGCTTGCTCTAGTCCTAGTAGTCATGCTAGGTGGTCTACGCACGTGTAGATTTATTCTTTTTCATGTCTCGTGTTCGTCGTACTACCACGACTGTTGATGAATAGACGGTAAGTTATTCACGGGGAAACCCTTGTTGGGCGTGTTTGCGAGAGAGAGAGACAGTGTGTGTGTGATATGTCTAGAGACTGGGGCAATGATAATAGATTCTTTGTGTCTATGTGTGTGGAGGATAGAGAGAGACATGTACATGGGGCTTTGTGTTGTGTAACGTGGAGACACATAGACATAATCAGAGAGTGAGTGTGTGAGATACACATGCGGACATGGGGATAGATGAGGATCCAGATAAATGGGTGTTTGTGCGTGTCTGTGTGTGTTTGTGTGCGCATTTGTGTGTGAGAGGGAGTGTGTGTATGTGGAGTAGAGAGACCACTAATGATGCAAACCTAGTATAAGGGAAGGGGGAATGGTGTGACATGTGTGTCATAGAGAGGCAAAGGCATGTGTAGTAGCGGGATAGCATGGGTGCGGGCGGGGAGCAGACTATTTGGAAGAGACATCGAGTGTGTGTGGGAGAGGGGTGTGAGAGCGAGCGAGAGAGCGCGCGCGCGCGCGCGAGAGAGAGAGAGAGAGAGAGAGAGAGAGAGAGAGAGAGAGAGAGAGAGAGAGAGAGAGAGAGAGAGAGCGACAGAGAGAGAGAGAGAGAGAGCGACAGAGAGAGAGAGAGGAAGAGAGGGGGGAGAGGGGTCGTTTGTGTCCATAAATGGCGTATAGATAGGGAGACAATGTTGATGTTGTTCGAAATTGGCCTATGTACGGAGACGCAAGGGAAGCGAGTCATCGTGTGTGTGATAGGGACTTCATGAGAGATCTAGACTAGACGGTGTAGAGAACAACGTGTGAGATTGAGAACGATGATACATTAGGGAGCTATGGAAAGAGTCACGGCATATATGTATACAGGGAAGGAGGTGGGGCGGGTCCGCATGTGGGAGAGATAGAAAGAGGAGAGTGGTGCACAAGGAGACAAAGTGTGCTTGTTTGCAGTGGGGGTGGTGTGTGAGGTGAGTGTGTGAGAACCATATAACAAGGGAGATAGACATTTGGGGGCGACGTTTTGTGTGTATGGGAAAGATACACTCTATATAGTGCGTGTGCTTGGCAAAGAGAGATGCCGGGAGACCTAGAGAGTGGGGGAAGAGATGTGTGCATGCTCGAGAGACAAGATAGAGACCTATATTGGGGTCCGGACTTTAGAAGAGAGGGGGTGTTAATGTGCTCGTGGGTTCGTGACTGGGGGAGAGAACGACTTGTGTAATTGAGATATATATGGTCAATAGTGTGTGCACTCATGGTTGATCAATTTGTTTCACAGTTTGGACTATGAGATAATGATACTTTTGAACAAGCGTGATATACCTTGATGTACCAGAATTACAAACCTAAGATTGGAATTTTGGAATTCGACTCCATCATTAGCTTTTATAATTCATTTAAACGTAGGTACATTTTTTAAGCAGGGATTTCGTGATTTCAAATTTATATATCAAACCTAGAGATATACACATACGGGCATGTTCAAACTTTATAATCATCCACTTTATTCATACACATACATTTTTCCTTTTGTCATCATATTTAGGATAAACACATTTGAATTGGACCGTATGATGGTATTTTCTTGTACTAGCTCAATGATCCATATTTGAATTGAATGGACAATCTGAGTTTCGAGTTGGAGGCACTGATTTTCAAAACTTGCACTTTTTTGCGTGCAAAACAAATAAATTCTCCGCCATGATATCATAGTCGGCCATACAAGAGCAGAACACTTATAATTTCAGGTGCCGAAAGCTTTGAAACTTCCCGCTCACATCAAAATATCTCGCGTCCGAAAGTTTAGCCCTGCGATATTCCTGTTTTACCCCTGCCACATGAACGGAAAAGGGCAACTTTGGTAACTCCATTGTTTTCCCCTCTTTGCCCCAACATTCTTCCCTAGAGCCCCTCCCCTTCCCCTCCCTGACCCCCCCCCCAAACACGGCAAGCCGCCGAATCTAGTCCTCCGCCGCAGCGGTGGACCTCACACCCCGCCGGATCTACCTTCCGCACCTTGGAACCCCCAACTGCCAACTCACCACTTCACCGGAGCCGCTTCAGTGACTGGCTTATCCACCGCTCCAGATCTCCTTGACTGCCATCATGGTCCACCACACCGGATCTGCTTAACCGGCGCCCTCGTCTACCACAGTGTAGGCCCATCATTGACTCCCTCGTCCGCCCCATCGCTGGCCCTTCATACAAGCCCTCGTCCGCCGCAACAGATCCGCCTCACCGAAAGCACTGTACACCGCGCCCGCCGAAGCCTTCGTCCACTGCACCGGACCCGCTCCACGGACGCCATATTCAACTCCACCGGCCCTGCTTTACTGACGTCGTAGCCTCATTAGGTTATTTCGATTTGTACTCCTTGGGTTTTTCTCTTCTTGATCGTGCAACTGTTCACTTACCACAGATGAGCTTTCATGCATGTCGACAGGCGCCACAACCGAAGCACCGGAGCCGCTTGAGCGACGGTGACAGCCAGCCCAAACTCAACCGCAACACGAGCACCATCGACTATCCTTAGCTATCAAGTATGACAACGATACCCATACACCGCCGAGAATCAGGTACTATTATCCAACGGCCGACGCCTATGTTCACTTTCTTAGCATAAGAACCGCACCTTTGAATTTCTTCAGGACATCATTCAATTTTTCATGAGACGCGTTATTCTGCTTGCCCCTGTAGGGCCATACTTCTGGCAGTGAACATGTTACATGTGCTAAATTGCATACCAATGCACATATAGTTAATATGCTTTAGTTTTGTCCTAAGTATTACTGTACTTCCTAGATATCACTGCCTACTATTTTACTTCTTGAATGCTATATTTATGATAATGGTGTTGTTCTGATGCCACCTGTTGGTTCCATCAGACTGCTTCATGTTCTCTATGCTTAATTACACATCAGCAAACTAGCATGTGGTTCCGCTGCTTTTTGTTCGTTTTACCCTACATTTTCTGATGCTAGCTATTACATCACTGCTCCGAGCCTCTGTTCATTACTTTTTTGTGTGTTCTTGATCTTCCCAAGTTGCATGACTACTTGATGCTTCTATTAATTATGGAGCTGCCAACCCCATCAAGCAAAATATTTGTTCTTTTGGGGCTGGCACCTCGAACAAGCATAAAAATAGAGGGAAGCAGATATATTGTCGTGTATGCACACACCCTTCTTTCATTAGTTTAGATGAACCATTGATGATCAATTCGAACCAGTGCATGCGATTAAAATTAATTTTACCTAAATAGAGGGTGCATAATAAACTACAACAACTAGATTTGCAACCATGGGATGCTGACGATATCTTCAAAGAACATTGCAACAGCGGCGAGGCTTCACAACAACATATGGTAAGCCAGTGTGTTTTAGTACATGTGAAATGTAATGCGTGTGGGCTGCTTTCTTGGCTTGTGGCCTCAACCTGTAATCCTACAGAATTACAAATAGTTCAGTTGTCTGCTTTGTTGTATTGCTTGATTCGAATGCTTGTTTGTTACTTGTTACGCTATACCTGAGTTGGCCAATATGTCAGCAGTGCCTGTTGTACTATCGTAAAGAAATGCATGCCTTTGAGTCCTTAACTTTTCCTCTGAACTTCATCACAAGACTGTCTTCGTAGTTTATATGAGGCCACACTATTAAGTGCTTTCTCAGATTATTTCAACTGCTTAGATGCCTTGGCAACTTAAATATAGCAGTGGTACACTCCCTTTCAACTAGGGATGTCAACTGGGTCCCGTTTAATCCCGATTAAATTCCACTAGTGGTATGATAGTTCAAAAGAGTTTTTGTTTTTTGAGGAAAATGAACAAGGGAGCTAGCAAAAACTAACTAGATGGGACTGGCGGATGTCGTTTATTTGCCACTTACATCCCTAGTTTCATCTTACCCTTTTAATCTCTTTTTCGGCTGATGCTGCTTCAAACCATTTAAATATAGCTTGCCATGCTCGGCAATAATTCGTATGTCATTTACCATGTAAGCTTATGCTACCTCTTGAGCACTGCGTTGGTTTTCCCTTGAAGAGGAAAGGGTGATGCAGCAAAGTAGCATAAGTATTTCCCTCAGTTTTTTAGAACCAAGGTATCAATCCTGTAGGAGACTACACGCAAGTCGCCTTGTACCTACACAAACAAATAAGAACCTTGCAACCAACGCGATAAAGGGGTTGTCAATCCCTTCACGGCCACTTGCAAAAGTGAGATCTGATAGAGATAATAAGATAAATATTTTTGGTATTTTTATGATATAGATTGAAAGTGAAGATTGCAAAGTAAAATAGATTGGAAACTTATATGATGGAAAATAGACCCGGGGGCCATAGGTTTCACTAGTGGCTTTTCTCAAGATATCATCTATGGTGGGTGAACAAATTACTGTCGAGCAATTGATAGAAAAGCGCATAGTTATGAGAATATCTAGGCATGATCATGTATATAGGCATCACGTCTGTGACAAGTAGACCGAAACGATTTTGCATCTACTACTATTACTCCACACATCGACCGCTATCCAACATGCATCTAGAGTATTAAGTTCATAAGAACAGAGTAACACATTAGGCAAGATGACATGATGTAGAGGGATAAACTCAAGCAATATGATATAAACCCCATCTTTTTATCCTCGATGGCAACAATACAATACGTGCCTAGCTGCCCCTGCTGTCACTGGGAAAGGACACCGCAAGATTGAACCCAAAGCTAAGCACTTCTCCCATTGCAAGAAAGATCAATCTAGTAGGCCAAACCAAAATGATAATTCGAAGAGACTTGCAAAGATATCAAATCATACATAAAAGAATTCAGAGAAGA
The DNA here is from genome assembly GCF_018294505.1 of Triticum aestivum. Classification (NCBI taxonomy): domain Eukaryota; kingdom Viridiplantae; phylum Streptophyta; class Magnoliopsida; order Poales; family Poaceae; genus Triticum; species Triticum aestivum. The sequence goes on from NC_057799.1 coordinate 124,635,694, forward strand.
ATCAAATATTGTTCATAGATAATCTTGATCATAAACCCACAATTCATCGGATCTCGACAAACACACCGCAAAAAGAATTACATCGAATCGATCTCCAAGAGAATCAAGGAGAACTTTGTATTGAGATCCAAAGAGAGAGAAGAAGCCATCTAGCTAATAACTATGGACCCGAAGGTCTGTGGTAAACTACTCACACATCATCGGAGAGGCTATGGTGTTGATGTAGAAGCCCTCCATGATCGATTCCCCTTCCGGCAAATATTTGGGAGATGCGAGATTACCGTCCTATCCCCAACCGACGTGATGTCCGAAATTTTAAACGGGGGATAAGTTCGTAACTTTCCCACATTTTAGACAAGCGCGTCCCAAAGTTTGAGATCCCCCCTCCCCCTCCATTTCCCCATTCATACACCATCGGCGCCACGAAAACCTCCCCACTGCGGACAGCCTCTTCCGTCTGTCACCCCATCCTCCACCTTGCCGAAGCCCCTATCCCTACCCCGTCGTCCACTGCAAGAGATGGACGTCTCTCATCCACGGCGCCGGACCAGGATCCTTTCATCACGTCGTCTCGCTTCATCGGCGCCGTCGTCCACCTTGCTGTTGCCTCTCCTACGACCGCCTCGTCCACGGCAACAGGATTTATCCCCCGACCCGGCCGTCTGCCGTCTAAAGTCTTCTTCCCCGCCGCCGACAACCATCGCACCCGCAGCACCCTCAACGAATCAGCAGGGGCCTACACGGCATCGCAAGAGAGGTGGTACTCTTCCATATGTGCTTAAGTTATTGATCTCACCCGGAAAATAGATCGTAAATTGTTTACTGTACTTTTCTTGTCCGTACCAAATCGTAGTGGCTAGTTGAAAGTATACATTGGTTGCAAAGTAGCTTTGTCCGGTTTGCACCTTCAGATTCGCCATGGCACAGTCACTATACTCGTAAAGCTTATGGTTTCCCCCTTTGTATTCACTACCATCATCGTAGGTGCTTCACTGCTTTGTGTCGTGCTAGCACTGCTCCTCGAGACCTCAACCCATCAAGCGAAACAACATGCCACTCATAATTCCAAAGCTTACGTGTTGAAATACGAATCTGATATGATGCTCATATTACTAAAACAGGGAACGTTTAATTGGTCACCTAATGTTCCTATATTCGTTTCAAAAAGCATGTGCGCCACCCACTGGTCCAGCTAGTTCCACTTTCCTGATTTTACTCTTGATGCTTAGGGTTTTCCCCTTTCATCTAATCTACTATGATCTGCGTAGGTACTTTCTGTCGTACTAGCATTACTCCACCCTTCAAGCTAAACAACACAACACTCAAAATTCCAAAGCTTAGTTGTCCAAATATGATTGTGATATGATACTGATATTAGTTAAAGACACACTTAATTGGTTAGCTAAAGGTCCCACTTGAGTTTCCAAATGCATGTCGCGCATATAGAGAGACATCAGAATTGCATTTCTTTGTCACTTTGTAGACTGTACTTTCTTGTCCATACCAAATCTTAGTTGTTATTTCAAAGCAAACATCGGTTGCTAACTACCCTTTGCGCGGTTTGCAGCTTCAGATCTGCCATCCCACTGTCGCGGTCAACACTGTACTCATCATGCTTACGATTTCCCCATTTTATGATGACCACGATCAGCCTGTGTGGTTCGTGTCATAATAGCACTGCTCCACCCATCGAGCTAAACAAGCTTAGTTGTACAAATTCAAATCTGATATTATGCTGATATTAGTAAAACTAAGAGATGTTTAATTGGTCAGCTAAATGTTCCTACTTTAGTTTTGAAATGCATGTGAGCCACATATGGAGAGACCGGAAGGAATAGTATTTCTCTGTGCGCTCTGGTTCATCATGGGTGGCCAACCGACATTGTATAGAAAGACTTGTAATATCTTCAATCTGCTTGCTCTTCTGCTCTTCTTTAAGATGATCCTCTTCTCTTGCGGTCGATTGGTCAGGTCGAGTTATTCTCCCTTAGTATATTTTGAATCTGTCAGGTCAGGTCGACTTGTTCTTCTTTACTATATGTTGAAGTATCATCACTTCTGGAGCTCTCATATTTTCAGTAGTACGTCACATTATATTAATGCACACACCAAATTACAGCATGCATGGCACCTCTTAGAAGAATTGCAGAGATAGCACAAAGTGGTTTACAGGGAGGAAGTATTGGATTAGAATCACTTCTGCATTACAAAGATAATCTCACTTGTTTTTATGTTTTCATGCATGTCAGGTATTGAACATTATCAAAATGAATATGAGAATGGGCGCACGAGAGGAATATTGCGGAACAATCCACTGGCTAACAAACTTGGCATGGTGGAGGATGGCCTATCTTATTCACCCATCAAGGTGCTTGCTCTAACTTGGCAAGGTTGTATTGGTCGCACATATTTTGCATCTGACCTCTTGCATTACTTCTACTTTGTTACACCATCTGCTTAGTTTAAGCATCATATATGAGTATATGCCATACCTATCCATTTTCTGTACCTATTCCATGTGTCGTCATACTATGTTTTTCCAGTCAAATGTTGTTCTTTCGTAATAGATGTCCAAAAGGAAGAGGGTGAGTGCAGATCCTCAAGGAGTACAAACTAGGTATTTGGAAAAGGTAGTGATACCTGTTAAATCAGATAGATCAGCACAGAAAACACAGGCCCAACTGTACCACACTTTACCCCTACTCCAATGGCCAAACCCCTATTAGAACTGCTGAGAGCCCAACGTCAGGTACTGTCTATGATATCAATTGAAAATTTGAACTCCTAAATTTCTGCATGTGCCTTACCTTCTCTCTTGTATGAAAACTAATTTCAGATGAATCTCCTTGCTCAAAGGATCATAGGATCTCACGACAATACTGGGCTCTGCATTGCTCTTGTCAGTACCTCTTGCCCTTTGTCAGCATACTTACACTCATTGTTGTTTGATTATGTAGCATCACTGTAAATGTTCGCTTCTTTATCCTCCCTTTGCTTGAAATTATAAGATCTATATTTACTCTTAGATAAATGTAGAATTAACACAATGGTTATGAAGTTTTGGATTGCTCATGTAAGTACCTGTTGTCATGTACTCCCTCTGTATCGAATTAATTGTTGATCAATTGGATGTATTTAGAACTTAATAGTGCTAGATACATCCATTTGAGCGACAAGTAATAACGGACGGTGGTGGTATTACTGTACTTGCATCGCGAGATAGTTGATTGTCTAGCATTACTCTGCATCTTATCTGCCCTGCCCTCCACTTTCTCCAAATTATCATATCTACATTTACTCTTACCAAAATGTTGAATAAAGCCAATGCCACTGCACACGTTGATGTCTGCATTCCTCTTGTCAGTACCTTTTGCCTTGTAACGCTGTACTTAATTAATTGCTATTTGATTATGTATCATCAGTCTGCACCTGAGCTTCATTATCCTCTGTTTCTTCCAATATTATTTGATCTATATTTACTCTTTGCAAAATGTAGAATAATGGCAACGCTTATAAAGAATTTTCTTTGGGGAATTTATTGAATTATCCTTCCATCAACATGGAGAAGGGCTTTGTCCAGCCCGTGTTAACATGTAATGTAAGTTCATCCTTCTCAAGCCTTCAAACTTTGTTCTAGTATAGATTTGGATAGGCATCATTTCCTCCACTGCTGTTTACTTTGCTGTTTACATCTGATTGGATGTTTGCAACAACTACCAGTTTTAAATTGTAGTTGTAAAAACATGTTCCTTATGCAGAACAGATCCATTTATTTGCTTATATAATTGTGAAACCTGTTACGTGTCTCCTTATTTCTCTTTCAGAGTAGTATCTCTTATGCCAGGCAGAACTTTAGGGAAGATAGTGAGCCAAACCATCTTGAGGACAGCGAGATGACCCCAAGGTCCTGTCTTGATGAAGACAGTGAGTTGAAGCTACTCACCAGCAGGTGTGAGACAACCTCTGTGCAGTCGCTGCCTCAATCAGTTCGACTTCTTCAGTCTCAACTTAAAGCGGAAAGGCTTGCTTCAGCTCAGCTCCGACTTGAAGTCAAAGATATAATGAAGATGTCAGGGGACTGCCGTGCGCACTATGGTGCCATACAGCTAGGGATGAAGCATCTATCATTGACACAACTGAGGTCTCATCAGCTTGTTCGGCTGCTTGCGGGGCCCGACCTTGCCAGGCCTAGTGCCTTCTGAAGTGCTCTCAGTTTTGTATATTCTTTTGTCGGCGCGTTTATATGCACTGGTGGCGACCTTTGATGCCCAGTGTATGTAATCCGCGGTCATGTTGCGCTTTATTATCACCGGTAGTGAACTTTGATTCCCAGTGGATGTAATATGCTGTAATTTAGGCCGGTCTTCAGGCCGGCCCGTTACTCATATGGGCCAAAACGTGGGCCTATAATCATCTTGGGCCATTAGCAGGTCTAAACCTATAGTAGTTTCCCGCCTTTAACAGGCCGAGTAAAGTTCTGGCTAGCTGGGCCAGAGAATACCATGGGCTTTTAACAGGCTAAAACCTAGATTGGGCTAGCGTTGAGCCGAAAAATTCATGGGCCAATACAGGCCGAAACTGCCTAAGGCCCATGTTGGGCCCAAATAGGACGAGCAGTTAACAGGCCAAAATATATCTCGGGCCTGTTTGGCCCAATAAAATTATGGGCTTTAAGCAGGCCGGTATCCACGCGGGCCATAGGCCCAAAAGTGTAACGGGCCATTATCAGATGGGCTGTAAGCAGGCCGGATTCAACGCGGGCTGTAATTAGGCCCAACTGTTACACGGGCCATTAACAGGCCGATAGGCCAGTTGGGCTGAAATTTATCCACGAAGACTACGGGCCATTAAGAGGCCTAAAGTTACTTCGGACAAGAAATAGCCCAGTTTCTGCGTGGGCCGTTAAATGGCCTAAAGTTAAACCGGGCCGACAACGTCCCAGATACTCCACGGGCCGCTAACAGGCCGAAACTATTATCGGGCCGAACTGGTAAACGGGCATTTAACAGGCTGAAATACAAACCTGTCTTAGAATGGGCCCAAAGGTACAGTGGCCTGTTAACGGGCCTGATCCGGTATGGGCCCTAATTTGGCCCAAAACTCGGCAGGCTGTGAACGGGCCTGATCTGATATGGGCCTCAATTTGACCCAAAACATGGTAGGTTGTTAACGGGCCAGCCCACTAGTGTCTGAAAAACATGGTGGGCCTTTAGCTGGGCCGGCCTTTTCACCGGACTAGGCCTCTATTGGGTCGTGCCACGTGTTGACGTATCATAGGCGCCTCCTGTCCAATGAGTGGATGACATCTGTCCCAACGAGGAGCTGACACGTGGTTCCGTCGGCCAATGAGAATTTTACACGTGGAAAATCCCCATTGGTCCAGGCTGTTAACGGGTTATCGGATCCAAAATCGGACCCTATAGCTTAATGGCGAGCCGTTACGGTCGATGCCACGTGTCGGTCACCCTTGACGAAAGCACTTCTATGACGCGCGATTTATCGTCATGGAAGTGGACACTTCCGTGATGATAATTTTGGTAATGTCATGGAACACTTCTACGACAGCACAGGTATGACTATCTAGATTCTGTCATAAAATCGTCATGGATGTATATGCATGACAGAAAACGTGACCTACTGTGACAAACACATATCATCACGGAAGTGTCTTTTTTTGTAGTGATAGCAACAAACTAAACGATCATCGTGCTAAGCTAACGGATGGGTCAAGTCAATCACATCATTCTCTAATGATGTGATCCCGTTTATCAAATGGCAACTCTTTTGTCCATGGCTAGGAAACTTAACCATCTTTGATTAACGAGCTAGTCAAGTAGAGGCATACTAGTGACACTCTGTTTGTCTATATATTCACACATGTACTAAGTTTCCGGTTAATACAATTCTAGCATGAATAATAAACATTTATCATGATATAAGGAAATATATAAATAACAACTTTATTATTGCCTCTAGGGCATATTTCCTTCAAGAACGTGCCTACACTTCTAGCATATATTTTCTGAGAGAGAACCACCTACTCATGTGTTGTGACCAAGATATTCCATTCCAACCACAAGAATCTTGATCTCTAGCCTTTCCCAAGTTGCTTTCCACTCAAATCATCTTTCCACCAAATCCAAATCTGAGAGAGAGAGAGTTGAGTGTTGGGGAGACTATCATTCGAAGCACAACAGCAAGGATTTCATCATCAACACACCGTCTATTACCTTTTGGAGAGTGGTGTCTCCTAGATTGGTTAGGTGTCACTTGGGAGCCTCCGTCAAGATTGTGGAGTTGAACCAAGGAGTTTGTACGGGCAAGGAGATCGCCTACTTCGTGAAGATCTACCCTAGTGAGGCAAGTCCTTCGTGGGCAATGGCCAAGGTGGGATAGACAAGGTTGCTTCTTCGTGGACCCTTCGTGGGTGGAGCCCTCCGTGGACTCGCGCAACCGTTACCCTTCGTGGGTTGAAGTCTCCATCAACGTGGATGTACGATAGCACCACCTATCGGAACCACGCCAAAAATCTCCGTGTCTCCAGTTGCGTTTGCACACTCCAATCCCATCCCTTTACTTTCTTGCAAATTGCATGCTTTACTTTCCGCTGCTCATATACTCTTGCCATGCTTGCTTGAATGTAACGTGAATGTTTAAACTTGTGCTAAAACTCTACCTTTACTTAAAGAAAATAAAAACTGCAACTTTTCTTTGTTAAGAGTCTATTCACCCCCCCCCTCTAGACACCTCTTCTCGATCCTTTCAGTTAGGTAGCATTCCACATAAAAAAATTATGTTTTTATCATTTACCTACTCGAGGACGAGCAAGAATTAAGCTTGCGGATGCTTGATACGTCTCCAATGTATCTATAATTTTTTATTGTTCCATACTATTATATTATGAATCTTGGATGTTTTATATACATTTACAAGCAACTTTATATCATTTTTTGGGACTAACCTATTAACTCAGTGCCCAATATCAGTTATTGTTTTTTGCTTGTTTTTTACTTTGTAGAACATCAGTACCAAACGAAGTCCAAATGCCACGAATTTTTTTGGAGATTTTTCTTTGGCAATAAGAGACCCCAAAAGCTTCTAGAGGCCATGATAAGACGAAGGAGTGGCCCATGAAGCACCATGGCACGCTAGGGGCCTCTGGCGCGCCCTGGTGGTAGTGGGGCCCACAAGCCTCCGTTTGACCTACCTTCGCCTCTATAAATACCCTACAATCACAAAACCTATCGGGGAGTCCACAAAATATTTTTTCCGCCGCTGCAAGTTCCAAAACCACGAGATCCCATCTAGAGGCCTTTTCTGACACTCTGCTGGAGGGGGAAACTATCACGGAGGGGTTCTTCATCATCCTTACTACCCCTCCGATGATGCTTGAGTAGTTTGCCATGGACCTATTGGTCCATAGTTAGTAGCTAGATGGCTTCTTTTCTCTTTTAGATATTCAATTCGATGTTCTCCTCGGTGTTCTTGGAGATCTATTTGATGTAATGACTTTTTGCGGTGTGTTTGTTGGGATCGATGAATTGTGAGTTTATGCTCAGATCTATCCATGAATATTAATTGAGTTTTCTCTCAACTCTTTTATGCATGATTGTTTGTGATGGGTTCGATCTTGCGGTGCTCAATCTCAGTGATAGAAAGAGACATGCCACGCATGTATCATTGCTATTAACAAGATGGGATTTATTTCATCCATGAGTTTATCTTGTCTTCATCATGTCATGTTGCTTAAGGCATGATGTCGCTTGAAGCTATGTCGGTATTTCCCCAAAGAGGAAGGGATGATGCAGCACAGCGGCGGTAGGTATTTCCCTCATATATGAAACCAAGGTTATCGAACCAGTAGGAGAACCAAGCAACACAATGTATACAGCCCCTGCACACAAATAACAACCACTCGCAACCCGACGTGTTAAAGGGGTTGTCAATCCCTTCCGGGGTACGGCGCCAGAAATAGTGCGTGGACGGGAGAAAATTGTAATAGATTAAATAAATAGATCGCACATAAATAAAAGTGCAGCAAGATATTTTTGTATTTTTGGTTTAAAAGATCTGAAAATAAGCAAGGAAAAAGTAGATCGCAAAAGAAAATATATGAGAAAGAAGACCCGGGGGTCGTAGGTTTCACTAGTGGCTTCTCTCGAGAAAGATAGCAAACGGTGGGTAAACAAATTACTGTTGGGCAATTGATAGAACCTCAAATAATTATGACGATATCCAGGCAATGATCAATACATAGGCATCGCGTCCAAGATTAGTAGACCGACTCCTGCCTGCATCTACTACTATTACTCCACACATCGACCGCTATCCAACATGCATCTAGTGTATTAAGTTCATGGAAAAACAGAGTAATGCAATAAGAACGATGACCTAATGTAGACAAGATCTGTTTACCTATATGGTGGTAGATATAGATCTCGTCTTTTTATCCTTAGTAGCAACGATACATACGTGTCGGTTCCCTTTCTGTCACTGGGATCGAGCACCGTAAGATCGAACCCACTACCGGGCACCTCTTCCCATTGCAAGATAAATAGATCAAGTTGGCCAAACAAAACCCAAATATAGGAGAAGAAATATGAGGCTATAAGAGATCATGCATATATGAGATCAAAGAAACTCAAATAACTTTCATGGATATAAAAAGATATGACTGATCATAAACTCAAAGTTCATCGGATCCCAACAAACGCACCGCAAAAAGAGTTACATCATATGGATCTCCAAGAGACCATTGTATTGAGAATTCAACGAGAGAGAGAAAGCCATCTAGCTACTAACTACGGACCCGAAGGTCTACAAGGAACTACTCACGCATCATCGGAGAGGCACCAATGGAGGTGGTGAACCCCATCCGAGATGGTGTCTAGATTGGATATGGTGGTTCTGGAGTCTGCGGCAGCTGGATGAATATTTTGTCGACCGTACTAGGGTTTCTGGAATATTGGGGTATTTATAGAGCAAAGAGGCGGTCCAGGGGGCACCCGAGGTGGGTACAACCCACCAGGGCGCGCCTAGGCCTCCTGGCGCGCCCTGGTGGGTTGTCCCCTCCTCGGGACTGCCCCCAGGTGTAACCAGGGCCCAACTTCTTCCTTCTGGTCCATCAAAAAATTCCGTAAAGTTTCGTGGCATTTGGACTCCGTTTGATAAGGATTTTCTGCGATGTAAAAAACATGGGAAAAATAGCAACTGGCACTTGGCACTTGTTCAATAGGTTAGTACCAAAAAATGATATAAAATGATTATACAACATCCAAGATTGATAATAAAACAACATGGAACAATAAAAAATTATAGATACGTTGGAGACATATCAGCATCCCCAAGCTTAACTCCTGCTCGTCCTCCAGTAGGTAAGTGATAAAAACAGAATTTTTGATGTGGAGTGTTGTCTATCATGTCATACCATATTCTTTTCTTTATAGCATGGACATTTGGACTTTTATATGATTCAAAGCAATAGTCTAGTATTGACATAATAATTTAGATACTCAAGCATATCAACAAGCAACCATGTCTTTCAAAATATCAACGCTAAAATAAGTTATCCCTAGCCCATCATGCTCAAACATTGATCCATTCATGAAACTCACTCGAATATTAACTACACCCAATACTTAAGTACGATCATATTGCCTCCTAGTTGGTGCTTTTATAAGAGAAGATGGAGACTCAAATTTCAAAAATAAAAATTGCATAAAGTATAAGAAAGGCCCTTCGCAGACGGAAGTAGGGATTTGTAGAGGTTCCAGAGCTCAAAGCAAAAAACTTAGAGATAAAAAACATTTTGGGAGGTGTATCCATCCTACCAACGAAAACGACTTAGAGTTCCGAACACTTTCCATGCTAGATATGCCATAGGCGGTTCCCAAACAGAAAATAAAGTTTATTCATTTTCCACGATACTTTCACTTTCCATGGCTAATCATATCCACGGGTGCCCTCCATACCAACACTTTCCAAGGAATTTATTATTTTACAACATAAAATAAATTCATTTTTTGCATTTCGGGACTAGGCATCCCTAATACCTTTGCCTTACTCTCGTGCAATGACAAGTGAATAAACACTCATCTTGAGAATAACACATCTAGCATGGAAAATATTAGCCACCCGTTACCGTTCCACGAGCGAAACAAACACACAAAAGAGAAGTTTATTTTGAAAATTAGAGATGGCACATGCAAATTTTCTTAGAACAGCAAAAGAATACCGCATATAGGTAGATATAGTGGACTCATGTGGCAAAACTGGTTTAAAGGATTTTTGATGCACAAGTAGAGGTCATACTTAGTGCAAAATGAAGGCTAGCAAAAGATTGGGAAGCGACCAACCAACAAAGGAATAATCTCATAGCAAGCATTAAGCATAATTAACACCGAATAATGCACCACAAGTAGGATATAATTTTCATTACATGATTATTGACTTTCGTGCATGCATAGGGAAAACACCAATATTCTTACTAGAGCACAATTACTCACCAACATAACTCACATATCACATCATCATATCTCAAAACTATTACTAAGAATCAAGTTTATTTTGTCCAATGACCTTCATGACATTTTTTTATTTCTTTATCCTTCTTGGATATCTATCATTTTGGGACTAATTTTCATGTGTTGCTTTTCGTAAGCTCAAAAAAAATAAGTGAAGATCATGAGCATAACAAATTTTCTTTCTCTCAAAATAATTTAAGTGAAGCAAGAGAGAACTTCTTCAAAATTTTAATAACTCTCAAATAAATCTAAGTGAAGCAAGAGACCATTTCTTCAAAAATACTAAGCACACCGTGCTCAAAAATATATAAGTGAAGCACTAGAGCAAGTCCATTGCTCATAAAAATTTAAGTGAAGCATAGAGAGCAATTCTAACAAGTCATGACATAATTTTGGCTCTCTAAAATAGGTGTGTCCAACAAGGATTTATGACTTAAAACACAAAATAAAACAAGCAAAGACTCATATCATACAAGACCCTCCAAGCAAAACACATATCATGTGACGAATAAAAATATAGTCTCGAGTAAAATACCGATGGTCGTTAGAAGAAAGAGGGGATGCCACTCGGGGGCATCCCAAAGCTTAGTTGGTTTCTCATTCTTGGATAATAGCTTGGGATGCCGGGGCATCCCCAAGCTTAGGCTCTTCTATCCTTCTTTCATCCATCGTAAGACAACCCAAAACTTGAAAACTTTAATCACACAAAACTCAACAAAACCTTCGTGAGATCCGTTAGTGAAAGAAAGTAAACCACTACTATAAGTGTTGTATCAAACCAATTCATATTTTGTTTTTGTATTATATCTACATTATTCCAACTTTTCTATGGAAAAAACTCATCAAAGAAAATAATAGAGCCATCAAAATAAGCACACAACACAAAGAAAACAAAATCTGTCAAAACAGAACAGTCTGTAGTAATCTGACTTAAAGGAAAACTTCTGGAACTCCAAAAATTCTGAAACAATAGGACGACCTGAGCAATTTGTATATTAATCTTCTACAAAAAGAATCAGGGCAAAAGCTCTTTCTGATAAAAAAAATGAGAATTAATTTCCTGAGCGCAAAGTTTCTGTCTTTTTCAGCAAGATCAAACAACTATCACCCAAGAAGATCCTATCGGTTCTACTTGGCACAAACACTAATTAAAACACAAAAAACACAATCATAACAGTAGCATAATTGTTGGGGAACGCAGTAATTTCAAAAAAATTCCTACGCACACGCAAGATCCATCTAAGTGATGCATAGCAACGAGAGGGGAGAGTGTTGTCCACGTACCCTCGTACACCGAAAGTGGAAGCGTTATGACAACGCGGTTGATGTAGTCGTACGTCTTCACAATCCGACCGATCCTAGTACCGAAAGTACGGCACCTCCGCGATCTACACACGTTCAGCTCGGTGACGTCTCACGAACTCTAGATCCAGCTGAGTGTCGAGGGAGAGCTTCATCAGCACGACGGCGTGATGACGGTGATGATGAAGTTACCGACGCAGGGCTTCGCCTAAGCACTACAATGATATGACCGAGGTGGAAATCTGTTGGGGGGGGGACTGCACACGGCTAAACAATCAACTTGTGTGTTCTAGGGTGCCCCCTCCCCACGTATATAAAGGAGGGAGGGGAGGCCGGTCGGCCCTCCTTGGCGCGCCCCCAAGAGGGGAATCCTACTAGGACTCCAAATCCTGGTAGGTTTCCACCAAAAGGGAGAGAGGGGGAAGGAAGGAGAGGGAGAGGGGGAAAGGAAAAAAGAAAAGGCAGAACGTACCGGCATCATCGTCGTCAGCGTAGCGCATGCGACACATAGTCGCGTTGAACACCTTCACGATGAGCATGTTGGCGTCATCGTCGTGCCTGAAGAGAAGGAAGTACCCCAGCCGCAGGTCGTAGGCACGGTAGAACTTCTCCCAGCCATGACACAGGTACATGTGGCCCTCCTTGATCACCAACTCCACGTCCCACAGCCTGCGAACCCTGCTGCCGGCCTGTCGCAGCTTCACATTATTTGGCGGATCTTCACCCAGCATGTTCATATAAGTGTCAGGCAGCCTCTGCAGTTTGGGACAAGGAGTGATGTAGCAAACAACAGAGTTATCATAATGAGATGGGTGAAGGGGAGATCTCTCCTTCTATATACCTGCCTCTTGGAGGAAGTCCCAAGTATGATACTGAAGAACTCGAAAGCATCCAACTCGTACTTCGGTGTGGCAGAGCGGAGACAGCGGTGACGGCCTCCCCCCATCTCTAATAAGCAGCAGAAGAGACCAATTAGTATCTAGCTAGAAGCATATCTATAAACAAAGAGCCAAGTTTCTAGACATGAAAGAAAACTGAGAAAAAAAAGCAATGCACTTGTGCTCAACAACATCAACAACACTTAGTTAATTTGGTAGGTTAGTTGGCAATGGCAATTGGCACCCTTCAAAACTAGGGATTTCTTTAGACATGAAAGAAAACTAAAAATGTTGAAAAAAAGAGCATAGTAATCTAAAAATAGGGGGAAAATACACTTCTTCTTTCTCCTCTTTATCTTCTTCTTTTTTTCATCTTTCTTCTTTCTTCTTAACCAAAACTAAACCTAAAGTTCCTTCTGGTGTGATCACATTGGAATACTTGTGGCAACAAATCATAGTTGCACCATATTTTCATAATATTTTATACAACCCCTACAAGGAGTCTGTGGATAACTTTCGTTTACAGTTCACTAGATATGTGTATTACATTTTCTATTGGAAATGCATTTGAATTCATTTATGACAAATACTAATTCTACCACGACATGCCAATTTTTTTTCTTGTATATAAAATAACTCGTGCACTAATATTTACTTCACTGAAAGATTTTTCACTTTGAAGGGAAATAGTTTTTGTTCCATCATCTATTAATAATATAACAATAATAATTCATTATATGGCAATGAGTTGAGAAATCTGGCACTACATTATTTAAATGACACATAAAAAGCATAATGTACTAACTAATAAGACTACTAGTGAGAATTGAGATTATACACAATTATAGTAGAGAAGATGCTATCTATGCTCTAAACCTAAACTAAAGTAAACCTAAACTAAACCAAACCTAAAATAAACCTAAACTAAACTTTCTCCTCCTCCTCCTCCTCCTCTTCTTCTTCTTCTTCTTCTTCTTCCCCCTTCTACTTAACCTAAACCTAAACTAAAAACCTAAACTAATTAAAACTAAACTATTTAAACTAATTAAACCTAAACTAATTAAACTAAATAACCTAAACTAATTAATTCTAAACTGAAAAAACTTAAACTAAAAAACCTTATCTAAACAGAAAAGAAAAACAAAAAAACAGAAAAAAATGGCAGGGGCTCACTGTGGGGGGCGGCGACGGGTCGGGGAGGGGGCGGCGACGGGGCGGGGCGGTGGAGGAGGCGGGGCGGCGGGGCCCGGGCGGCGGGGGGCCGGGGTGGCGGGGGGCCGGGCGGCGGGGGGCCGGGGCGGGGCGGTGGAGGAGGCGGGGCGGCCGGGCGGCGAGGGGCCGGGGCGGGGCGGTGGAGGAGGCGGCCTGGGGCGGCGGGGGGCGCGGGGCGGCGGGGGGGCCGGGGCGGGGCGGTGGAGGAGGCGGGGCGGCGGGGGCCCGGGCGACGGGGGGCCGGGGCGGGGCGGTGGAGGAGGCGGCCTGGGGCGGCGGGGGGCGCGGGGCGGCGGGGGTGGCGGGGCGGCGGGGTGGGAGGAGAGAAGGGCGAGGAGGAAGTGAGTAACGGGCGGGGGGGCACCTGTCGTTAGTAAAGCGCCCTCTTTGCCGTCCGCCAGCCTTTGTCGTCCGCCTTTTTGCCTCTTTGCCGTCTGCTAGCGGACGGCAAAGAGGTGGGCAGTTAAGATTTTTCCAAACGAGCGGGGGGTGGGGGCCACCACACTCTTTGCCGTCTGCCAGCGGACGGCAAAGATTCTTTGTCGTCTGCTGGCGGACGGCAAAGAGCTGGCAGATGGCAAAGAGCTTCTTTGCCGTCTGCCTGTTCTTTGCCGTCTGCTTTTGGGTAGCTGATGGCAAAGAGCTTCTTTGCCGTCAGCTAGCAGACGGCAAAGAGCTGGCAGATGGCAAATTAGCTGATTCCAGTAGTGATCATACTCTATTCCACCCATAGTATGAAAATGGCTTGCGCTCATGTATTGCGTGAGGGTTGAAATGGCTGAAGCGCGTTAAAAAGTATGAACCAATTGCTCGGCTTGTCATTGGGGTTGTGCATGATGGGAGCATTTTGTGTGACGAAAATGAAGCATTGGCCAAACTATATGATTTTGTAGGGATAAGCTTTTTTGGCTATGCTATTTTGATAAGACATAATTTCTTGGTTAGTATGCTTGAAGTATTATTATTTTTATGTCAATATTAAACTTTTGTCTTGAATCTTATGGATCTGAATACTCTTGCCACAATAAAGAAGATTACATTGATAAATATGTTAGGTAGCATTCCACATCAAAAATTCTGTTTTTATCATTTACCTACTCAAGGACGAGCAGGAATTAAGCTTGGGGATGCTGATACGTCTCCAACGTATCTATAATTTTTTATTGTTCCATGCTATTATATTATCCATCTAGGATGTTTTATATGCTATTTTATATGATTTTTGGGACTAACCTATTGACCTAGAGCCCAGTGCTAGTTTCTATTTTTCCTTGTTTTTGAGTATCGCAGAAAACGAAAACCAAACGGAGTCCAATTGACCTGAAACTTGACGGAGCTTATTTTTGGACCAGAAGAAGGCCACGGAGTCAAAGAGTTGGGCCAGAAGAGTCCCGGGCTGCCCACGAGGCTGGAGAGCGCGCCCACCCCCCTGGGCGCGCCCCCTGCCTCGTGGACAGCCCGGAGACCCCCCTGACTTGTTCCCGGCGCCAATACCTCTTATATATACCCAAACTTCCAGAAAGAAACCTAGATCGGGAGTTCCGCCACCGCAAGCCTCTGTAGCCACCAAAACCAATCGGGACCCTATTCCGGCACCCTGCCGGAGGGGGGATCCCTCACCGGTGGCCATCTTCATCATCCCGGCGCTCTCCATGACGAGGAGGGAGTAGTTCACCCTCGGGGCTGAGGGTATGTACCAGTAGCAATGTGTTTGATCTGTGATAGAAGGTGTACCCAACAGTCTCCTTTGGGTATCCTATGAAGACACATTTCTCCGATTTGGGTTCGAGCTTATTAGGTTGAAGCTTTTTCACATAAGCATCGCAGCCCCAAACTTTAAGAAATGACAACTTGGGTTTCTTGTCAAACCATAGTTCATAAGGTGTCGTCTCAACGGATTTAGATGGTGCCCTGTTTAACGTGAATGCAGCTGTCTCTAAAGCATAACCCCAAAACGATAGTGGTAAATCAGTAAGAGACATCATAGATCGTACCATATCTAGTAAAGTACGATTACGACGTTCGGACACACCATTATGCTGTGGTGTTCCGGGTGGCGCGAGTTGTGAAACTATTCCGCATTGTTTCAAATGAAGACCAAACTCATAACTCAAATATTCTCCTCCACGATCAGATCGCAGAAACTTTATTTTCTTGTTATGATGATTTTCCACTTCACTCTAAAATTCTTTGAACTTTTCAAATGTTTCAGACTTATGTTTCATCAAGTGGATATACCCATATATGCTCAAATAATCTGTGAAGGTCAAAAAATAACGATACCCGCCGTGAGCCTCAATGTTCATTGGACCACATACATCGGTATGTATGATTTCCAATAAATCTGTTGCTCGCTCCATTGTTCCGGAGAACGGAGTTTTAGTCATCTTGCCCATGAGGCATGATTCGCAAGTACCAAGT
Source organism: Triticum aestivum (assembly GCF_018294505.1). Lineage (NCBI taxonomy): Eukaryota > Viridiplantae > Streptophyta > Magnoliopsida > Poales > Poaceae > Triticum > Triticum aestivum. The sequence continues at coordinate 124,652,030 of NC_057799.1, forward strand.
AATTCATAATCAAGTGATTCCGAAAGTCCATCAGAATGGAGTTTCTTCATGCGCTTTACACCAATATGACCCAAACAGCAGTGCCATAAATAAGTTGCACTATCATTATCAACTCTGCATCTTTTGGCTTCAATATTATGAATATGTGTGTCACTACTATCAAGATTCAACAAAAATAGACCACTCTTCAAGGGTGCATGACCATAAAAGATATTACTCATATAAATAGAACAACCATTATTCTCGGATTTAAATGAATAACCGTCTTGCATCAAACAAGATCCAGATATAATGTTCATGCTTAACACTGGCACCAAATAACAATTATTCAGGTCTAAAACTAATCCCGAAGGTAGATGTAGAGGTAGCGTGCCGACGGCGATCACACCGACTTTGGAACCATTTCCCACGCGCATCATCACCTCGTCCTTAGCCAATCTTTGCTTAATCTGTAGTCCCTGTTTCGAGTTGGAAATATTAGCAACAGAACCAGTATCAAATACACAGGCAATACTGTGAGCATTAGTAAGGTACACATCAATAACATGTATATCACATATACCTTTGTTCACCTTGCCATCCTTCTTATCCGCCAAATACTTGGGGCAGTTCCGCTTCCAGTGACGAGTCCCTTTGCAGTAGAAGCACTCAGTCTTAGGCTTAGGTCCAGACTTGGGCTTCTTCACTTGAGCAGCAACTTGCTTGCCGTTCTTCTTGACGTTCCCCTTCTTCCCTTTACCCTTTTTCTTGAAACTGGTGGTCTTGTTGACCATCAACACTTGATGCTCCTTCTTGATTGCTACCTCTGCAGCCTTTAGTATTGCGAATAGCTCGGGAATTGTCTTATCCATCCCTTGCATATTATAGTTCATCACGAAGCTCTTGTAGCTTGGTGGCAGTGATTGAAGAACTCTGTCAATGACACTATCATCAGGAAGATTAACTCCCAGCTGAGTCAAGTGGTTGTGGTACCCAGACATTCTGAGTATATGTTCACTGACAGAACTATTCTCCTCCATTTTGCAGCTGTATAACTTATTGTAGACTTCATATATCTCAATCCGGGCATTTTCTAGAAATATTAACTTCAACTCCTGGAACATCTCATATGCTCCATGACGTTCAAAACGACGTTGACGTCCCGGTTCTAAGCCGTAAAGCATGGCACACTGAACTATCGAGTAGTCATCAGCTTTGCTTTGCCAGACGTTCTTAACGTCATCAGCAGCATCTGTAGCAGGCCTAGCACCTAGCGGTGCTTCCAGGATGTAATTCTTCTGTGCAGCAATGAGGATAATCCTCAAGTTACGGACCCAGTCCGTGTAGTTTCTACCATCATATTTCAACTTAGCTTTCTCTAGGAACGCATTAAAATTCAAAGAAATAGTAGCACGGGCCATTGATCTACAACAACATAGACATGCAAAATACTATCAGGTACTAAGTTCATGATAAATTAAAATTCAATTAATCATATTACTTAAGAACTCCCACTTAGATAGACATCCCTCTAATCATCTAAGTGATCACGTGATCCAAATCAACTAAACCATGTCCGATCATCACGTGAGATGGAGTAGTTTTCAATGGTGAACATCACTATGTTGATCATATCTACTATATGATTCACGCTCTACCTTTCAGTCTCAGTGTTCCGAGGCCATATCTGCATATGCTAGGCACGTCAAGTTTAACCCGAGTATTCTGCGTGTGCAAAACTAGCTTGCACCCGTTGTATGTGAACGTAGAGCTTATTACACCCGATCATCACGTGGTGTCTCGGCACGACGAACTTTCGCAACGGTGCATACTCAGGGAGAGCACTTGTACCTTGAAATTTAGTGAGAGATCATCTTATAATGCTACCACCGAACTAAGCAAAATAAGATGCATAAAGGGTAAACATCACATGCAATCAATATAAGTGATATGATATGGCCATCATCATCTTGTGCCTTTGATCTCCATCTCCAAAGCACCGCCATGATCACCATCGTCACCGGCGCGACACCTTGATCACCATCGTAGCATCGTTGTCGTCTCGCCAACTATTGCTTCTACGACTATCGCTACCGCTTAGTGATAAAGTAAAAAACAATTACAGGGCGATTGCATTGCATACAATAAAGCGACAACCGTATGGCTCCCGCCAGTTGCCGATAACTCTGTTACAAAACATGATCATCTCATACAATAAAGTTTAGCATCATGTCTTGACCATCTCACATCGCAACATGCCCTGCAAAAACAAGTTAGACTTCCTCTACTTTGTTGTTGCAAGTTTTACGTGGCTACTACGGGCTGAGCAAGAACCGTTCTTACCTACGCATCAAAACCACAATGATTTTTCGTCAAGTGTGTTGTTTTAACCTTCAACAAGGACCGGGCGTAGTCACACTCGATTCACCTAAAGTTGGAGAAACTGACACCCGCCAGCCACCTGTGTGCAAAGCACGTTGGTAGAACCAGTCTCACGTGAGCGTACGAGTAATGTCGGTCCGGGCGCTTCATCCAACAATACCATCGAATCAAAGTATGATATGCTGGTAAGCAGTATGACTATTATCGCCCACAACTCTTTGTGTTCTACTCGTGCATATAACATCTACGCATAGACCTGGCTCGGATGCCACTGTTGGGGAATGCAATAATTTTGAAAAAATTCCTACGCACACGCAAGATCCATCTAGGTGATGCATAGCAACGAGTGGGGAGAGTGTTGTCCATGTACCCTTGTAGACCGAAAGCGGAAGCGTTATGACAACGCGGTTGATGTAGTCGTACGTCTTCACGATCCGACCAATCCTAGTACCGAAAGTACGGCACCTCCGCGATCTACACACGTTCAGCTCGGTGACGTCCCATGAACTCTAGATCCGGCTGAGTGTCGAGGGAGAGCTTCGTTAGCACGACGGTGTGATGACGGTGATGATGAAGTTACCGACGCAGGGCTTCGCCTAAGCACTACAACGATATGACCGAGGTGGAAATCTGTGGAGGGCGGCACCACACACGGCTAAACAATCAACTTGTGTGATCTAGGGTGCCCCCCTCCCCATGTATATAAAGGAGGGAGAGGAGGCCAGCCGGCCCTCCTTGGCGCGCCCCCAAGAGGGGAATCCTACTAGGACTCCAAGTCCTAGTAGGTTTCCACCAAAAGGGAGAGAGGGGTAAGGAAGGAGAAGGAGAGGGGGAAAGGAAAAACGGGGGTGCCGCCCCCTTCCTTGTCCTATTCGGACTCAAAGGAGAGGGGTCGCGCGGCCTGCCCTGGCCGCCCCTCTCTTTCTCCACTAAGGCCCATCGAGGCCCATTAGTTCCCCCGGGGGTTCCGATAACCCTCCGGCACTCCGGTTTTATCCGAAATCTCCCGGAACCCTTCTAGTGTCTGAACATAGCCGTCCAATATATCAATTTTTGTCTCGGCCATTTCGAGACTCCTCGTCATGTCCTTGATCACATCCGGGACTCCGAACTACCTTTGGTACATCAAAACACATAAACTCATAATACCGATCGTCACCGAACGTTAAGCGTGCGGACCCTACGGGTTCGAGAACTATGTAGACATGACCGATACTCGTCTCCAGTCAATAACTAATAGCGGAACCTGCATGCTCATATTTGTTCCTACATATTCTACGAAGATCTTTATCGGTCAAACAGCATACCAACATACGTTGTTCCCTTTGTCATCGGTATGTTACTTGCCCGAGATTCGATCATCGGTATCTCAATACCTAGTTCAATCTCGTTACCGGCAAGTCTTTTTACTCGTTCCGTAATGCATCATCCCGCGACTAACTCATTAGTCACATTGCTTGCAAGGCTTATAGTGATGTGCATTACCGAGAGGGCCCAGAGATACCTCTCCGATACTCGGAGTGACAAATCCTAATCTCGATCTATGCCAACTCAACAAACACCATCGGAGACACCTGTAGAGCATCTTTATAATCACCCAGTTACGTTGTGACGTTTGATAGCACACTAAGTGTTCCTCCAGTATTCGGGAGTTACATAATCTCATAGTCATAGGAACATGTATAAGTCATGAAGAAAGCAATAGCAACAAATTAAACGATCACCGTGCTAAGCTAATGGATGGGTCAAGTCAATCACATCATTCTCTAATGATGTGATCCCGTTAATCAAATGACAACTCATGTCTATGGCTAGGAAACTTAACCATCTTTGATTCAACGAGCTAGTCAAGTAGAGGCATACTAGTGACACTCTATTTGTCTATGTATTCAGACATGTACTAAGTTTCCGGTTAATACAATTCTAGCATGAATAATAAACATTTATTATGATACAAAGAAATATAAATAACAACTTTGTTATTGCCTCTAGGGCATTTTTCCTTCAATAATTGTGTAAACACACAAGAACAAAAGGCAAAAATAAATTTTATTCATTGGGTTGCCTCCCAACAAGCGCTATAGTTTTACGCCCTTAGCTAGGCATAAAACAAGGATCTAAGTTTTGTCTTCCGAAGTTTTGGCAACTTTTGTAAGGGATTTCTCAAACCTGGGAGGCTCTTTACGCTTCCCTAAATTCTCTGGGAAAGAAACCATCTTAAGATCCAAAATATCCAATCGCTTATTGCAAAGAGTAATGAGGGTATTCATGCGATTGATACTACCATTGAGGTGTTTGAGGGGTTCATTATATTTCTGTATTTCAACCATATGTTTATGCAAATCACCAAGTTTGTCCAACATTTGGGCTCCTTCGGGGGTAAGAGGAAACCCCTTCTTTTGAGGTGGAATTCCCAAAATTCCCTCTAAGATTTCATAGGCAGCATTGGTATCAAGTTCAATGAAATTTCCTTTAGCGGCAAAATCGAGAAGTTGTCTATGATGCAAAGCCAATCCTATGTAAAATTTACGAAGCAAAACTTTAGCATCCCTCTTTAAGTTGGAAATATGATAAGATTCCATAAGCCTATACCAGGCATCTTTCAAATTTTCTCCTTGTCTTTGCTTGAAGTAAAGAACTTAAAATCTAGTGACAAAGGAGGAGTAGGGACGCTAGCCATCAGGACTAGAGACAAGAGATCGGTGAAAAAGAGAGGCAAATAAAACGGCAAATTTTTTGTGAAGTGGGGGAGAGGAAAACGAGAGGCAAATGGCAAATAATGTAAATTGCGAGGAGATGAGATTTGTGATTAGGAACCTGGTTATGTTGAAGATCCTCCCCGGCAACGACGCCATAAATTCCTTTTGATGTCGCTTGAAGCTACGTCGGTATTTCCCCAAAGAGGAAGGGATGATGCAGCACAACGGTGGTAGGTATTTCCCTCAGATATGAAACCAAGGTTATCGAACCAGTAGGAGAACCAAGCAACACAACGTAAACAACCCCTGCACACAAATAACAACCACTCGCAACCCGACGTGTTAAAGGGGTTGTCAATCCCTTTTGAGGTACGGCGCCAGAAACGGTGCGTGGACGGGAGAAAATTGTTATAGATTAAATAAATAGATCGCAAATAAATAAAAGTGCAGCAAGATATTTTTATATTTTTTGTTTAATAGATCTGAAAATAAAAGCAAGGAAAAAGTAGATCGCACAGGCAAATATATGAGAAAGAAGACCCGAGGGCCGTAGGTTTCACTAGTGGCTTCTCTCGAGAAAGATAGCAAACGGTGGGTAAACAAATTACTGTTGGGCAATTGGTATAACCTCAAATAATTATGACGATATCCAGGAAATGATCAATACATAGGCATCAGGTCCAAGATTAGTAGACCGACTCCTGCCTGCATCTATTACTATTACTCCACACATCGACCGCTATACAGCATGCATCTAGTGTATTAAGTTCATGGAAAAACGGAGTAATGCAATAAGAATGATGACATGATGTAGAAAAGATCCATTTATCTATATGGTGGTAGATATAGATCTCGTCATTTTATCCTTAGTAGCAACGATACATACGTGTCGGTTCCCTTTCTGTCACTGGGATCAAGCACCGTAAGATCGAACCCACTACCGGGCACCTCTTCCCATTGCAAGATAAATAGATCAAGTTGGCCAAACAAAACCCGAATATCGGAGAAGAAATACGAGGCTATAAGAGATCAAAGAAACTCAAATAACTTTCATGGATATAAAAAGATATGACTAATCATAAACACAAAGTTCATCGGATCCCAACAAACGCACCACGAAAAGAGTTACATCATATGGATCTCCAAGAGACCATTGTATTGAGAATTCAGCGAGAGAGAGAGAAAGCCATCTAGCTACTAACTCTGGACCCGGAGGTCTACAAGGAACTACTCACGCATCATCGGAGAGGCACCAATGGAGGTGGTGAACCCCATCCGAGATGGTGTCTAGATTGGATCTGGTGGTTCTGGACTCTGCGGCGGCTGGATGAATATTTCGTCGACCATACTAGGGTTTCTGGAATATTGGGGTATTTATAGAGCAAAGAGGCGGTCCAGGGGGCACCCGAGGCGGGCACAACCCACCAGGGCGCGCCTGGGCCTCCTGACGCACCCTGGTGGGTTGTCCCCTCCTCGGGACTCCCCCCGGTACAACTAGGGCCCAACTTCTTCCTTCTGGTCCATAAAAAATCTCCGTAAAGTTTTGTGGCATTACTCTGTTTGATAAGGATTTTCTGTGATCTAAAAAACATGGAAAAAACAGCAACTGGAACTTGGCGCTATGTCAATAGGTTAGCACCAAAAATGATATAAAATGACTGTAAAATGATTATAAAACATCCAAGATTGATAATAAAACAGCATGGATAAATAAAAAATTATAGATACGTTGCAGACGTATCAAGGCATTACTTCGTTCTTTCATGAACTTAATGCATGCTGGATAGCGGTCGATGTGTGGAGTAATAGTAGTAGATGCAGAATCGTTTCGGTCTACTTATCTTGGACGTGCTGCCTATATACATGATCATTGCCTTGGATATCGTCATAATTATTTGCTTTTATGTCAATTGCCCAACAATAATTTGTCTACCCACCGTATGCTATTTTCTCGAGAGAAGCCTCTTGTGAAAGCTATGGCCCCGGGTCTATTTTTCTATTGTAACATCCCAAAATTCTAAATTTTGGAATGTTATACTAAATAGATAGATTTGATTGATTGTTTGATTGTTGTGTGATTGAGTAAGTGAATTCGAAACTTTTTGAAAGTTAAATGAGAGGGAATAAAACGACTTTCCCAAACTTTCATTTTTGCTTTTATGATCCCCGTGAATTCAAATTCTTTCACCACAAAACCCTGGAGAGAAGATGACATGACTTCTTCCATTTGTTTAAATGACAAGGGGTGTTGAAAATATTTGAATTTCATTTGAGAATATTTCAAATTCAGAAACTTCAAGCAACTCAATGATTTTCATAAGAGAAGATAAAATGACTTCTTCAAAACATATGAAATATGAGTTGGAAGTTTAAAAGGATCTAATTTAAAGTCCTTTTGGAAATTATTTTCAATTTGGAGTATTTGGGTTTTATTCAAATTATTTTTCTCCAAAATAAAAATATATGGAAAATAGGGTAACATGATTCCCTACATTAGAAAATTGGAAAAAAAATTAATTTGAAATCATTTTGGTATTTTTAAAATGATTTTTATGAGGTTTTATTGCAGCAGTAGCACTCTTTGCTTTATCTGAATTTTTCTATATTTTATTTGACACTAGAAAAATGATCATGTCGTAGAAAATCTTTTTCTGAAAATTTTGATATATAATATGCCTATGTTCAATTTTATTTTTGTTTTCGTTATACAGTTTTCCTTTCTGTTTCTAATAAAAAAACTATACGTGCCGCCCAAATTTTATACGTCGCCTACGTGCACAGTGCACCCATGCCGGCCCATGTTGTTTTTTGGTTATGTTTGCAGAAAAAAAAATCTTTTTCTTAAATTTTTTTTTCTTCCCGCACGCACGCGCGCGGCCGGCCGAAGCTTTAGGCCCATGCGCTTTTCTCTTCTCTCTTTTTGTTTTTCGTCTATGTTTAGTCCCACATTACCTAGCCTTTGACCTTTAAGCCTTTTTTTCACCAATAAATATAGACCCATAGAGACTTCAAAAATCATCTGATTCGGGTTAAATCAATATTTTGGTTTGACCAGATTTATTAAAGAAAAAAATATATTTCTCCTCTCGGGCGGGACTTTTGAAAGTTGTCTCTTCACTCCGAAGTCGTCTTTTAGGTATATTTATTCGTTCTCTGTATTTATGCGTTAGACCTAATTTTTTTAGCCGTAGCTATTTTTTCTTCTGCAAAACAGTTTGGCCCTGATTTTTCAAATAGCCATAACTTTTTACTCGTTCATCCAAATTAGATGAAACCAGCACCTATAGTTTCGTCTCGTTTTCACCTACCGAGTTAACCTTTCACGTCAACTTTTTGAAATTTTCAAATTTCGAAATTTGTTCAAATTCATATTCAAACTTTTTTTGTTCATAACTTAAGTTCCGTAACTCCGTTTGAGTTGATTCTTTTTGCAAAGCGAAGCTCTTGATCTAAACTTTCTGATAAGGCCAAATCCACCTAATTTTGGTACTGTTAGAAATTGTTTTATGTTGCAAGAGTTATTTGCTTGGTTTTGATGTTTTCCGAACTGTCTTCTTCGTTCTTCCCGATCTTTTGAGTGATTGCTTATGTGTGGTTACTATTGTTTGCTTACGATAGATTGAACGGAGTGTGACGAGTAGAACTATCAAGAGTTATGAGTGCGAATCATCTTCAACAACATTGCAGGCAAGTTCACACTTTGATCATACCTCTTTACTACCCAGTTTTATTGCATTAGATCAACCCTCAAACATTGCATGATTAGGATCTAATTAAATTGTGTGTATTGGGAAGTAGATGAGGTAGTACCTATTGCCCTGTTTATTATCAAACCTTTGGGAGTTACTTCTACGTTTGCTCATTTTGCCATGCTATGCTCGTAGACGTGGATTGGGTTTGAGTGTATTCCATGACAGATGTGAGATTGTTTACTTAATGGTTCAACTTAAGGTGGCTACTTTAATACACATCTGGGTGGATTGGTTGGGGCACCTTGGGGATATACCAGTGGACTTGCCCGGACACCTGGGGATATACCAGTGTTGTCCTAGGAGATCCCGGGGATATACTGTGTGATCATCCTATGGTTCGCCACCCAGGCTCAAAGGGATCATAAGATTATTCATGCTAGAAACTTCCGTGTGCAGCCGCAAGCTATTATGGGCTCTAGCATAGTTGATTAAGTTGTGTGAACTCTTACAGTGGTAGACTAGCAGATGTAGGGGAAAGTAGGTGTAACGGTCTACCCATTCGTAAGGTGCAAACACTTTTGAAAGACTGTGTCTCGGTCATCCGTTTCTCAAACATCATGTAGTGCGAGAATCAAGCGGAGGCGATCGAGTCTTGTGGGGAAAAGTGCACAAACCTCTGCAGAGTGTACAAACTAATCATGATTAGCCGTGTCCCCGGTTATGGACATCTTGAGTATCTAGTACTTGGATTATCATGTGAATCTCATCATGTTACTTTATTTAATTTTGTGGGTTTAATCACGTTCTTAATTGGGATTGAGATGCTGTCAACCATCTCAATGTTTAACAACCACCATGATAGTCAAATAAAAATTTATTCCTTTGCAGTAGGGAAAAATTGGCTTTTCGCAAAAACATTATAACCATAGAGCTTTCCACCAGCCAAATATGCATGTATTGATAGCTATTATTCATCATTTCTCTATGGTGTGAATTTGCCAGCATATTCCATGTGCTGACCCGTTTTCGGGCTGCAACGTTTCATGTTGCAGGATATCTTACGACGAGTAAGTGATACGTTAGGGTTACGATTTCTACACTCAACTTTGCCGTTGGTGTTGATGGGAATCCACAACCTTGTTACTTCCGCTATTTGGATTGAGGTAATAGTATTTACGTTACTTTATACATGTGATTTACCTCTGTTATAAATCCTCGAGTACTGTGTGTCAGCATACCGATCCAGGGATGACACTTAAGCACAAAGACTTGATCCATTCGCGTCGGGTCGCTACAAGATGGTATCAGAGCACATGTTGACTGTAGGACGTGACCCTAGAAACTGGCAAGCCCATAGGAAGGATTTTCTCTAAAACTTTCTTTTCAAAAAGATCTTTTACCTCTCTTCTTTTCTGAGCTTATTCAAATATTCCCTTTAGTGAGACTATACCCCTTTCCCTTTTGACCACTCGAAGATTCGACTGATGAGACCACTCCAAGAAGTACAAGATATCGGACAACTAAGACCATTTTGGAATGAATAGGATTTTACCATGCATTATAGTAATGGAAACTACAACGGTTGAAGACTCTGAAGACTAGGAGAATTTGAAGATTGGTATGACCTAGGAAAGGTTACTCTTATGGAAGTTGGCAGACTATGGAAGCCGTCAATGCCCGAGATCAAGGTGTATCGGAGAAAGACTGGAACGTGGAGCATTAGAAAAGAAAGTTTTGTCAAGGAAAACCCTAAGGCAGGAGATATCCACTATGGAATGATAGCTCATGGTAATGACAAAGAGCAGAAACACGGCTATCCATGATGTTATCGCCCGTTTATGCTATTGTCACCGTGTTGAGTTAAGCATGCAATTCGTCATAAGGATCGGATGGTAGAAGGCTGATGGAGCACCTATCAGCAAAGGATGCAGTTTTAACTATAGCTGGTGTATCGCCAGGATCTGGAGTGTTACATCAAGAAGTTAAGATGGACCTGCAGGAAACAATATTTGATAAGGAAGCGTTTCGTGAAGAACTCAGGACCCAGAAGCTGAAAGTAGCCAAACTAGAGGAGCAAAACCTTGAGACATCAAAGATTCGTCTGGAACTGAAGGACAGTAGGATCATGGTTCATGTCGAGGTTGATGAAACCCAGAAGTTTGGAGCGCAACTCCAGAAATACTAAAGGACGTCACGATAGACTTTGTGACAATAGGGATGATCTGGCAAAAGAACTTGAGAAGGTCAAGCATGATCGGAAGAAGCCATTGGAGGCATGAACAAGACTTGAAGAGTTTGATGACTTTGAAGATTTATTGACCTTAGAAGACCAAACCCCTGTTATATACCTACGTTAGATGCGACGATTGTGAGTTGTCATTTGTTTGATGTTTTTCCGACAGCCACAAATAAAATCTGTCTTTTCAAAACCGTTGTTTGTATTGTGTGCATCCCTCTCAATCTCTCTTATCCCACCCCAAACCCATGGACCGAATAGAGGATGAATGAAGATGAGCTTGTATTTTCTGGACCGATAAGTCAATTGGAGACGGACTGATGGATTCAGAACATGGAGGATCCCATGGAGGATAACCCTATATCCAGAAAGGATATGACCCAGCATGCTCTTCAGTGTTTTGAAAGAGTTGCTGCTACTGGGTGGAGGATGTACCAAACCATCAATGGATGGCAAAGAGTAACCACTTGGGAAGACTTTAAGTTGACTCTGCAAAGATCTCGTCTTGTGTCCCAGAATTGAGGCCTTATGGAAAGGATATGAAGAAACCTTGTGCATACAAGCTTTGTGGAGAAATAGGACACAGCCATAAAGAAAACAAGGATGAATACCCTCATAAGCGGAGGATTCCAAAGGAGTTAGCCGAGGATCTCAGGGAACTTCGGTTGGAGATTGTTCCCAAGGTTTTGTTGCAGCAATGGAAGTTCAGTCTACATTGTTGGGAAAGATCCGTGAAGCTCAGAAGGATGACAAAGAGATTGCTGAGGTAAAAGAGAGGATGAGCAAAGGAAAGGCCAAAGGTTTTCGTAAGGATGAGCATGACACCTTATGGTTCGAGGACCGTGTATATGTGCCCAATAATGCAAAGATCAGGAAGTTAATACTTCAGGAGGCTCATGACTCACCATACTCGATTCGCCCTGGAAACACCAAGATGTATTTGGATTTGAAGGAGCGTTTCTGGTGGACTGGTATGAAGAAGGATATTGCGGAGTATGTAGTCGTAGGTGATGTATGCCAGAGAGTAAAGGCAGAGCATCAGAAGCCAGCCGGATTACTACAGCCTATGCCGATACCCGAATGGAAGTGGGATAAGCTTGGCATGGATTTCATTATCGGATTTCCCAGAACCCGAACGGGATATGATTCTATCTGGGTAGTAGTTGATTCGCTTGACCAAAGTGGCTCACTTTATCCCAGTGAAAACCACCTATACAAGTGCGAAGTTGGCCAAGATATATATGACCAGGATCGTATGTCTGCATGGAGTTCCGAGGACCATCGTATCAGATAGAGGAACACAGTTTACCTCAAAGTTTTGGAATCAGCTGCACCAGACTTTGGGTACTAGGCTAGAGTTCAGTACAGCCTTTCATCCGCAGACAGATGGATAGACCGAGAGAGTCAATCAGATTCTGGAGGACATGTTGAGAGCGTGTGCGCTAGATTATGGATCTAGTAGGGATGATAATCTACCTTACGCGGAGTTCTCATACAACAACAGTTACCAAGCCAGTTTGAAGATGGCCCCTTTTGAAGCTTTGTATGGGAGAAGGAGCCAGACACCGTTGATGTGGGATGAAGTTGGAGACCGTCAGTTGTTTGGACCAAATGTGATCAAGGAGTCAGAAGAGAATGTTAAGTTGATTCGAGATAGACTGAAGGTAGCTCAGTCCAGGCAGAAGAGTTATGCAGACTAAAAAACGCAAGGAGGTAGTCTATGAAATTGGAGACAGAGCATGTCTTCGTGTGTCCCCTCTGCGAGGAGTTAAACGATTTGGAGTTAAGGGAAAGTTAGCCCCGAGATTTGTAGGACCATACCGAGTTTTGGAGCGTATGGGAGAAGTGGCCAACAAGTTGGAGTCACCCGAAGGACTGTCAGGAGTTCATGATGTGTTTCATGTTTCCCAGTTGAAGAAGTGCCATGCAGAGATGGCCAATATTCCCCTGTAAGGACGCTTGACCCTGGAAAGGATAATGATGTTCCACGAAGTGGAGTATGGACTTCATAAGTATAAGTTTTTATCTCGGTATGTGGGATATCCCACGAGGATGAAGAGATAAATTACTATTGGATATAAAGGAGGTATGATGTTGGAAATATGGATCAATGGAAATTCCATGATGAGTCTGAGTAATCATGTCCTAGTTTGGTGCCAATAGAAGGAAGGAAGACAGTACAATTGGATGGATTTAAGAATACTAGGAAGTTGGATGTTGGATTAAGGATCAGTTTCCCCGATGATGAGTTCAAGGATTACAAGTGATGAGATGGGCCATAACCCACAGGCCCCAGGACCTGCCAAGAAGCAAGCACATTCTTGCTGAAGGAAAAACCCTGGAAGAAGTTACGATTTTATCGACAGACGATTTTATAGGAGTTACGCAAAACCTGAGGGTTGGGAAGGAACGATAGATGTTTGTTTGGCTTGCAGAATCCATGGATTTATCCGAACTTGGTTCGTCGACAAGAGAAATTCTGCAATGCTTGTGAGGATGACCGAGTGTTAGAATGCGAGATTCGCTAAACCATATACAAGGTAATGATTTGGGTGCGGGATGGATTGATCACCATACCGACTTACTCTTATTGTTCGCCTTGCTATATGGGATGGTAAATCTGAGTGACTTGCCTATAGTGGAGAGACGACGATCAAAACCTTGTTTGAACCTTAGAATGGTATAAGTATTTTTCCCTTGTACAAGGCAGCTGTTGCCAATCGTAGGTTATACGGTGAGGATCAACCCAGACCCATTTCCTGCAGGAGAAACCATAAATTGTTGACCACCATGAGATATCGATAGTTGTTTAGTATTGGCGCCAGACCCGTCAGCTAAGAAGACCCAGTCACAGGAAGAACCTTATCAAGATGAAAGGACAAAGGAAATGAGGAAAAGGTTATGCCGCTACCCAAAGAGCCAAAGAAGGAATTTTCCTGAAATTTTAGAAGACCGCCCCGTCAAGAATAAGGATGGAGTATATGAGTACTGATGGGACCATGACAATGTTTCTAAGGGTGGTAGCACCCCAGACCCCCTGTGATGATCGATGGATTTTGAGAAGACCTCAAACCCTAACCTATTTCTTTCTAGCCTCTCCGAATCTCGAGGACGAGATTCATTTTAAGGGTGGTAGGTTTGTAACATCCCAAAATTCTAAATTTTGGAATGTTATAATAAATAGATAGATTTGATTGATTGTTTGATTGTTGTGTGATTGAAGTGAGTGAATTCGAAACTTTTTGAAAGTTAAATGAGAGGGAATAAAACGACTTTCCCAAACTTTCATTTTTGCTTTTATGATCCCCGTGAATTCAAATTCTTTCACCACAAAACCCTGGAGAGAAGATGACATGACTTCTTCCATTTATTTAAATGAAAAGGGGTGTTGAAAATATTTGAATTTCATTTGAGAATATTTCCAATTCAGAAACTTCAAGCAACTCAATGATTTTCATGAGAGAAGATAAAATGACTTCTTCAAAACATATGAAATATGAGTTGGAAGTTTAAAAGGATCTAATTTAAAGTCCTTTTGGAAATTATTTTCAATTTGGAGTATTTGGGTTTTATTCAAATTAATTTTCTCCAAAATAAAAATATATGGAAAATAGGGTAACATGATTCCCTACAATAGAAAATTGGAGAAAAATTAATTTGAAATCATTTTGGTATTTTTAAAATGATTTTTATGAGGTTTTATTGCAGCAGTAGCACTCTTTGCTTTATCTGGATTTTTCTATATTTTATTTGACGCTATAAAAATGATCATGTCGTAGAAAATCTTTTTCTGAAAATTCTAATATATAATATGCCTATTTACAATTTTATTTTTGTTTTCGTTATACAATTTTCCTTTCTGTTTCTAATTAAAAAAACTGTACGTGCCGCCCAAATTTTATCCGTCGCCTACGTGCACAGTGCACGCATGCCGGCCCATGTTGTTTTTTGGTTATGTTTGCAGAAAAAAATAATTTTCTTTTTCTTAATTTTTTTTTCTTCCTTCTTTTAGTGTTTGAAAAAAAACTGCCGCACGCACGCGCGCGGCCGGCCGAAGCTTTAGGCCCATGGGCTTTTTTTTGCGTCTACGTTTAGTCTTACGTTGCCTAGCCTTTGACCTTTAAGCCTTTTTTCCACCAATAAATATAGACCCATAGAGACTTCAAAAATCATCTGATTCGGGTTAAATCAATATTTTGGTTTGACTAGATTTATTAAAGAAAAAATATATTTCTCCTCTCGGGCGGGACTTTTGGAAGTTGTCTCCTCACTCCGAAGTCGTCGTTTAGGTATATTTATTCATTCTCTGCATTTATGCGTTAGACCTAAATTTTTTTAGCCGTAGCTATTTTTCTTCTGCAAAACAGCTTGGCCCTGATTTTTCAAATAGCCATAACTTTTTACTCGTTCATCCAAATTAGATAAAACCAGCGCCTATAGTTTCATCTTGTTTTCACCTACCAGTTAACCTGTCACGTCAACTTTTTGAAATTTTCAAATTTCGAAATTGTTCAAATTCATATTCAAACTTCTTTTGTTCATAACTTAAGTTCCGTAACTTCGTTTGAGTTGATTCTTTTTGCAAAGCGAAGCTCTTGACCTAAACTTTCTGATAAGGCCAAATCCACCTAATTTTGGTACTGTTAGAAATTGTTTTATGTTTCAAGAGTTATTTGCTTGGTTTTGATGTTTTCCGAATTGTCTTCCTCGTTCTTCCCGATCTTTTGAGTGATTGCTTATGTGTGGTTACTATTGTTTGCTTACGATAGATTGAACGGAGTGTGACGAGTAGAACTATCAAGAGTTATGAGTGCGAATCATCTTCAACAACATTGCAGGCAAGTTCACACTTTGATCATACCTCTTTACTACCCAGTTTTATTGCATTAGATCAACCCTCAAACATTGCATGATTAGGATCTAATTAAATTGTGTGTATTGGGAAGTAGATGAGGTAGTACCTATTGCCCTGTTTATTATCAAACCTTTGGGAGTTACTTCTACGTTTGCTCATTTTGCCATGCTATGCTCGTAGACGTGGATTGGGGTTTGAGTGTATTCCATGACAGATGTGAGATTGTTTACTTAATGGTTCAACTTAAGGTGGCTACTTCAATACACATCTTGGTGGATTGGTTAGGGCACCCTGGGGATATACCAGTGGACTTGCCCGGACACCTGGGGATATACCAGTGTTGTCCTAGGAGATCCCGGGGATATACCGTGTGATCATCCTATGGTTCGCCACCCAGGCTCAAAGGGATCATAAGATTATTCATGCTAGAAACTTCCGTGTGCAGCCGCAAGCTATTATGGGCTCTAGCATAGTTGGTTAAGTTGTGTGAACTCTTACAGTGGTAGACTAGCAGATGTAGGGGAAAGTAGGTGTAACGGTCTACCCATTCGTAAGGTGCAAACACTTCTGAAAGACTGTGTCTCGGTCATCCGTTACTCAAACATCATGTAGTGCGAGAATCAAGCGGAGGCGATCGAGTCTTGTGGGGAAAAGTGCACAAACCTCTGCAGAGTGTACAAACTAATCATGATTAGCCGTGTCCCCGGTTATGGACAATCTTGAGTATCTAGTACTTGGATTATCATGTGAATCTCATCATGTTACTTTAATTAATTTGTTGGGTTAATGATGATACTTAATTGGGATTGAGATGCTGTCAACCATCTCAATGTTTAACAACCACCATGATAGTCAAATAAAATTTATTCCTTTGCAGTAGGGAAAAATTGGCTTTTCGCAAAAACATTATAACCATAGAGCTTTTCCACCAGCCATATATGCATGTAGTGATAGCCTTTGTTCATCATTTCTCTATGGTGTGAATTTGCCAGCATATTCCATGTGCTGACCCGTTTTCGGGCTGCAACGTTTCATGTTGCAGGATATCTTACGACGAGTAAGTGATACGTTAGGGTTACGATTTCTACACTCAACTTTGCCGTTGGTGTTGATGGGAATCCACAACCTTGTTACTTCCGCTATTTGGATTGAGGTAATAGTATTTACGTTACTTTATACATGTGATTTACCTCTGTTATAAATCCTCGAGTACTGTGTGTGTCAGCATACCGATCCAGGGATGACATTTAAGCACAGAGACTTGATCCATTCGGGTCGGGTCGCTACATCTATCATATATTAAAACCAAAAATACCTTACTGCAATTTTGTTTTAATTATTTTATTTCGTATTTTTGTGAGATCTATGTATCAAAAACTATATCCTTTAATCTTGCTCATAACCGTTGAGGGATTGACATACCCTCTACGCGTTGGGTTGTGATGACCCACAAGTATAGGGGATCAATCATAGCCCTTTTCACCAAAGTAGTCTATGCAAGCACTAAAATTATCGGTAACACATAGTTTGGTAGCAAGATAATTCGTAACGGGTAACTAATACGCCCATTTTGCATCATGTTTTCTACTATTATTTACAATGTTTTTATGCATAATAATGCTTTATGGAGTAATTCTAATGCCTTTTCTCTCATAATATGCAAGGTTTACACAAAGAGGGAGAATACCGGTGTAACATCCCAAAATTCTAAATTTTGGAATGTTATATTAAATAAACAGTTTTGATTGTTTGTTTGATTGTGGTGTGGTTGCTTGAGTGAAATTGAGTGAAATTTGAAAACTTTTTGAAAGTTAAATGAGAGGGAATAAAAGGACTTTCCCAAACATTCATCTTCCATTTATGATCTCCATGAATTCAAATTCAGAAGATGACATGACTTCTTCCATTTAAATAAATGAAAAGGGTTTTGAAAAGATTTGAATTCCATTTGGAACTATTTCAAATTCATAAACTTTAAGCAACTCAATGATTTTGATGAGAGAAGATAAAATGACTTCTTCAAAACATATGAAATATGAGTTGGAAGTTAAACGAAATCCAATTTAAAGTCCCTTTGAAAATTATTTTTAATTTGGAGTTATTTGGTTTTTATTCAAATTATTTTTCTATAAAAATAAAATATACAAAAATTAAGGTTAAATGATTTCGTACAATAGAAAAATGGAGAGAAATAAATTTGATATTATTTTGGTATTTTTAAAATTATTTTCATTAGGTTTTATTGCAACAGTAGCACTGTTTGCTTTATTTAAATTTTGGGGATTTTATTCGATGCTAGAAAAATGTTCACAATGTAGAAAATCTTTTTTTGAAAATTTTGATATATAATATGCCCATGGAATTTTTTATTTTTTTCTTTTCTTATTTTCCATTTACCCCTTTTCCGTTTTTATAAAAAAACTATACGAGCGACCGACTGCTATCCATCGCGAGCGTGCTAACATAGCCAGCAGGCCAGGCTATATTATTTTTCCGGTTGTCCTTCAATTTATTTATTTTTCTGTTAAAAAAGAATATAGTTTTCTTTTCTAAAGAAAAGGTAGGAAAAAAATCTGTGCACGCACACATGCGCGCACACGCGCAGGCCGGCCGAAGGCCCATGCGGCGGCGTTTCTTTTCTTTCTTTTCCTATCTCTTTCGTCTTCCTTTTTGTCTACGTTTAGTCTCACATTGCCTAGCCTTTAACCCCTAAAACTCTTTCCACCTATAAATATAGACCCATAGAGCCTCCAAAAATCATCTGATTCGGGTTAAATCAATATTTTGGTTTGACTAGATTCACTAAAAAGAAATATTTCTCCTCTCCGGCGGGACTTTTGAAAGTTGTCTTTTCTCTCGCAAGTCGTCTTTTCTCTAAATTATAAAGGTATTTTTCTTTGTTTTTTATATATACTCATGTAGCTTATTATTTCTAGACTAGTACGATAGAATAATTAGATTATCAATTAGTCTCTGTATTTACACTTTAGGCGTAGAAATCTTTTAGGAATAGCTCTTTTGTTTCGTAAAACAGCTTAGCCATAAATTTTTACTCGTTCATCCAAATTAGATAAAACCAACGCCTATATTTTCGTATTGATTCCACCTATCTAGTGAATCTATCAAATAAACTTTTTGCAACTTTCAAATTTCGAAATTTGCTCAGATTCATATTCAATCTTCTTTTGATCGTAACTTGAGTTTCGTAGCTCCGTTTAAGTTGATTCTTTTTGCAAATCGAAGCTCTTGACCTAAACTTTCTGATAAGGCCGAATTCACTTAATTTTGGTACTGTTAGAAATTGTTTTCTGTTGAAAGAGTTAATTGCTTGTTTTTGAAGTTTTCCGAGATCTTTTCTTCGAATTTTATGCTTGAGTGCTTATGTATGAATTGCTTGCTCTCGATAGATTGAACGGAGTGTGACAAATAAAACTATCAGGAATTATGAGTGCGAATCATCTTCATCAACAGTATAAGGCAAGTTCACACTTTGATCATACTTTTCATTACCCAGTTTTTATGCATTAGTTTCAACCCTCAAACATTGCATGAGTAGGATTGATAACATGTGGGTATTGGGAAGTAGTTGATGAGGTAGGAACCTATTGTCTTGCATTCAACCCCTGGGTACTACTACGTTATGCTTGCTTCTATGCTATGCTCGTAGACGTGGTTTGGTATTGAGAGAATTCATGAAAGATGTGAGAGTTATTGTTAACTAAGGTTTAACTTAAGGTGGCTACTTTAATACACATCTGGGTGGATTGGTTGGGGCACCTAGAGAACCCAGTGCTTGCCTGAGGGAGTCCTGGAGTACCCGTGTGATCACCCTATGGAATGCCACCCAGGCTCAAAGGCACCATAAAATTATTCATGCTGAAAACTTCCGTGTGCAGCCACAAGCCATTATGGCTCTGGCATAGTTGAGTAAGTTGTGTGACCTCTTTCAGTGGTAGGCTAGCAGATGTAGGTGATGTAGGTGGTACTGTCTACCCAGAGTAAAGAGTAAATGCTTCTGAAAGACTGTGTCTCGGTCATCCGTTTCTCAAACACCATGCAGTGCGAGAAATACAACAGAGGAGATCGAGTCTTGTGGGGAAAAGTGCGCAAACCTCTACAGAGTGTGTAAACTAATCATGGTTAGACGGGTCCCCGGTTATGGACATCTTGAGTATCTGGTACTTGAATTATTGATTTGATTTCATCACTCTAATTAATTAATTTGTTGGGTTGATGTTTATTAAATTTGGGATTGAGTTGGAGGACCCTTCTCAATGTTTTCAACAAACTTTGTAGTTAAATAAAATATATTCCTTTGTTGTAGGGAAAAATTAGCTTTATGCAAAATTAAACTTAGAGCCTCCATCAACCATATATGCATGTAGTGATAGCCATTATTCAGCATTGCTCTACAGTGTGAAATTGCCAGTACATTCAATGTACTAACCTACATGACTGCAATGTCTCATGTTGCAGGATTCTTACGACGAGTAAGTGATACGTTAGGGTTACGATTTCTACACTCAACTTTGCCGTTGGTGTTGATGGGAATCCACAACCTTGTTGTTACTTCCGCTATTTGGATTGAGGTAATAGTATTTACGTTACTTTATACATGTGATGTATCTCTATTATAAATCCTCGAGTACTGTGTGTGTCAGCATACCGATCCAGGGATGACACTTAAGCACAGAGACTTGACCGTCTGAGGTCAGGTCGCTACAAGATGGTATCATAGCACATGTTGACTGTAGGACGTGACCCTAGAGACTGGCAAGCCCATAGGAAAGATTTTCTCTAAAACTTTATTTAAAAAAAGATCTTTTACCTCTCTTATTTTTTGAACTTTATCAAATATTCCCTTTTAGTTAGACTATACCCTTTCCCCTTTTGACCACGCGAGGACTCAGCTAATGAGACCACTCCAAGAAGTACAAGATATCGGACAACTAAAGACCACTTCGGAATAGAGAAGATTTTACTGGGCATTAGAATAATGGAAACTACAACGGTTGAAGACTCCAAAGGCTAGGAGAATTTGAAGGCTCTAAAGGATTTCCATATTTGTATGACCTAGGAAGGCTACCCTGATGGAACTTGTCAAACTATTGAAGCTGTCAATACCCGAGATTAAGGTGTGTCGGAGAAAGACAGAAACATGGAGCATTAAAACTCGAAGTTTTTGTCAAGAAAACCCTAAGGCAGGAGATATCAACTATGGAATGATAGCTCATGGAAATGACATGGGCATGAAAACGGCTATTCATCGCCCACTTATGCTATTGTCACCATGCTGGGTTAAGCATGCATTTCTTCAGAAGGATTGGATGACAAAAGGGCTAACGGACCACCTAATCAGCCAAAGATGAAGTTTTAACCTTAGCTGGTGTATCACCAGGATCTGGAGTATTACATCAAGAATTTTAAGATGGACTTGCAGGAAGCCGTATTTGATAAGGAAGCATTTCGTGAAGAACTCAGGACCCAGAAGCTAAAACTAGCCAAGCTGGAGGAGCAAAATCCTCGAGATACAGGAGATTCGTTAGGAACTGAAGGACAGTAGGACCATGGTTCATGCCAAGTATGTTGAAACCCAGAAGTTGGAACGCAACTCCAGAATATTAAAGGACGCCACGAGAGACTTCGCGTCAACAGAGATGATCTGGCCAAAGAACTTGAGAAGGACAAGCACGATCGGAAGAAGCCATCGGAGACATGAATAAGACTTGAAGAGTTTGGGGACCTTGAAGATTTATTGACCTTTAGAAGACCAACCCCTGTTATATACCTACGTTAGATGCAACGATTGTGAGCTGTCATTTGTTTGATGTTTTTCTGACAGCCACAAATAAAATATGTCTTTTCAGAACTATTGGTTGTATTGTGTGTATCCCTCTCGACCTCTCCTATCTCACCCCAAAACCCTTGGAACCAATAGAGGATGAATGGAGATGACCTCACATTTTCTGGACCGATGACTCAATTTGAGACGGACCGATGGATTCAGAACATGGAAGGTTATATGGAGAATAACACTATAGCCAGAAAGTATATGACCCAGCATGCTCTTCAGTGCTTTGAAAGAGGTGTTGCTACTTGGTGGAGGATGTACCAAACCCTCAATGGATGGCAAGGAGTTACCACTTGGAAAGAATTTAAGTTGACTCTGCAAAGGTCTCGTCTTGTGTCCCAGAAATTGAAGCCTTATGGAAATGATATGAGGAAACCTTGTGCATGCAATCTCTATGGGGAAATAGGACACAACCATAAAGACACAAGGATGAATGCCCTCGTTGTGAAGAAAGTCACCCAGCTGAAGAATTCCCAACTAGGCAGATTACTTGTTCCTTGAGTGAAGGAACTACCCACTACCCTGCTCAGTGTCGCATTTACCCTATAGTACAACGAACCATCCAACAGAAGAAAGAAGCAACAAAAGGAGCCCTTATGGAAATTTTAGAAGAACATGTGATGAAGGAAGAGGTGGAGGACACACCCAAAGAAGAACCAATTAAACCTTGCACCAAGTCATGCTATTCATGTGGAGAAGAAGGACACATCTCCCAGAATTGTATGAATGGGGATCTAGTAGAATTCTCGACAAAGGAAGTAGAGTATGACCCACAGGAATAGAAGCCCTGATTGGCACGGAAAAGTCCAGGAAGAGAAATAGAATGTATCCCCAAAACAACCCAATTTCTACAAAGAAGGACCTGAGTCATATAACATGTTTCAAGTGCAAAGATTCAGGGCACTACTTCAGCGGTTGCCCAAAAAGGAAGCCGAGGACCCAAGGAGGCTATGTAATCATAAGGAAACCTCGAGACTCATTAGAAGTAATATGTTTTCGTTGTAATGAAGCAGGGCACTTTGCCAGAGATTGTCCCAAGGAGAAGGAGACTTGTGCTAAATAGTTGAGTCTGTGAGAAATATAGTAGTAGTAGTGGGAACAATTCTTTTATTATTCAGGTGTTGAGTTGAAGCATGTAATGGAAACGCGGGAGATTGTAATAATTTGAGAATCAATAAAGTTAGCATCGTTGGTACTGATTTGGATTTTATGAAGAAAGATTCTGACCATTTTCGAGGATATGAGAAATATGGTTTATGGAAGAATTGGAGCATTTTAAGGGTGGTAATACCCTGTGAGGACCCTTGACCCCTGAAAAAGATAATGATATTCCACAGAGTGGACTACGGACAAATAAGTACGAGTTTTATCTCGATATGTGGGATACCCCAAGAATAGGAAGGGATGAAGTACTATTGGATATAGAGGAGGTATAATGTTGGTAATATGGAGCAATTGTAACTCCATGATGAGTCTGAGTAATCACGTCTTAGTTTGGTACAAATAGAAGGAAGGGAGACAGTACCATTGGATGGATTTAAGAATGCTTGGAAGCTGGATGTTAGAATGATGATCAGTTGCCCCGATGATGAGTTCAAGGTTTACAAGTGATGGGATGGGCCATAACCCACAGGCTCCAGGACCTGCCAAGAAGCAAGCACACTCTTGCTGAAGGAAAAACCCTGTAAGAAGTTATGATTTTATCGACAGACGATCTTATATGAGTTACACAAAACCTGAGAGTTGTGAAGGAACGATAGATGTTTGTTTGGCTTGCAGAATCAATGAATTTATCCGAACTTAGTTCGACAACAAGAGGAACTCTGCAATGCTCGTGAGGATGAACGAGTGTTAGAATGCGAGATTCGCTAAACCATATACAAGGTAATGATTTGGGTGCGGGATGGATTGATCACCATACCGACTTACTCTTATTATTCGCCTTGCTATATGGGATGGTAAATCTGAGTGACTTACCCATAGTAGAGCGACGGCAATCAAAACCTTGTTTAAACCCTAGAATGGTATGACAATTTTCCCTTGTACAAGGCAGCTGTTGCCAATCGTAGGTCATATGGTGAAAATAAAGCCCAGACCCTTTTTCCTGTAAGAGAAACCATAAATTGTTGACCACCATGAGATATCGATAGTTGTTTAGTATTGGTGCCAGACCCGTCAGCTATGAATACCCAGTCACAGAAGAACCGTACCAAGACGAAGGGACACAGGAATTGAGGAAAAAGGTTATGCCACTACCAGAAGAGCCCAGAGTAGGAATTTTCCTGAGGATCTGAGAAGATCGACACTGCCAACAATAAGGATGGAGTATATGAGTTTTGATGGAACCGTAACCATGCTTCTAAGGGTGGTAGCACCCCAGACCCCTGTGACGATCGATGGATTTTGAGAAGACCCCCGAAGCTAACCTATTTCTTGCTAACCTCTCTGAATCTCGAGGGCGAGATTCATTTTAAGGGTGGTAGGTTTGTAACATCCCAAAATTCTAAATTTTGGAATGTTATATTAAATAAATAGTTTTGATTGCTTGTTTGATTGTGGTGTGGTTGCTTGAGTGAAATTAAGTAAAATTTGAAAACTTTTTCAAAGTTAAATGAGAGAGAATAAAAGGACTTTCCCAAATTTTCATCTTGCATTTATGATCTCCATGAATTCAAATTCATTTCGTCACAAAACCCTAGAGAGAAGATGACATGACTTCTTCCATTTAAATAAATGAAAAGGGTTTTGAAAAGATTTGAATTCCATTTGGAACTATTTCAAATTCAGAAACTTTAAGCAACTCAATGATTTTCATGAGAGAAGATAAAATGACTTTTTCAAAACATATGAAATATGAGTTGGAAGTTTAAAAGAAAACCAATTTAAAGTCCCTTTGAAAATTATTTTCAATTTGGAGTTATTTGGTTTTTATTCAAATTATTTTTCTCCAAAAATAAAATACAGAAATTAGGGTAAAATGATTCCCTACAATAGAAAAATGGAGAAAAATAAATTTGAAATTATTTTGATATTTTTAAAATGATTTTTATTAGGTTTTATTGCAACAGTAGCACTGTTTGCTTTATTTAAATTTTTGCTTATTTTATTTGATGCTAGAAAAATGTTCACATTGTAGAAAATCTTTTTCTGAAAGTTCTGATATATAATATGTCTATGGAAAAGTTTTATTGTTTTTCTTTTCTTATTTTCCATTTACCCCTTTTCCATTTTTATAAAAAAACTGTACGAGCGACCGACTGCTATCCCTTGCCAGCGTGCTTAACATAGCCAGCAGGCCGGGCTATATTATTTTTCCGGTTGTCCTTCAATTTATTTATTTTTCTGTTCAAAAAAAAGAATATAGTTTTCTTTTCTAAAGAAAAGGTAGAAAAAAAACTCTGTGCATGCACACATGCGCGCACACGCGCAGGCCGGCCGAAGGCCCATGCGGCGGCGTTTCTTTTCTTTGTTTTCCTATCTCTTTCTTCTTCCTTTTTGTCTACGTTTAGTCTTACATTGTCTGGCCTTTGACCCCAAAACTTTTTTCCACCTATAAATATAGACCCATGGAGTCTTCAAAAATCATCGATTCGGGTTAAATCAATATTTTGGTTTGACTATATTCATTAAAGAAAAATATATTTCTCCTCTCCAGCGGGAATTCTGGAAGTTGTCTTTTTTCTCGCAAGTCGTTTTTTCTCTATCTTACAAAGGTATCTTTCTCCATTCTTTTATATATACTCCCGTAGCTTATTATTTCTAGACTAGTACGATAGAATAATTAGATTATCAATTAGTCTCTGTATTTACACTTTAAGCATAGAAATCTTTTAGTAATAGCTCTTTTGTTCCGTAAAACAGCTTAGCCCTGATTTTTCAAATAGCCATAACTTTTTACTCGTTCATCCAAATTAGATAAAACCAATGCCTATATTTTCGTCTTGATTCCACCTATCTATTGAATCTATCAAATAAACTTTTTGCAACTTTCAAATTTCGAAATTTGTTCAGATTCATATTCAATCTTCTTTTGATCGTAACTTGAGTTTCGTAGCTCCGTTTAAGTTGATTCTTTTTGCAAATCGAAGCTCTTGACCTAAACTTTCTGATAAGGCCTAATTCACTTAATTTTTGGTATTGTCAGAAATTGTTTTCTGTTGCAAGAGTTAATTTCTTGTTTTCGAAGTTTTCCGAGATCTTTTCTTCGAATTTTAAGCTTGAGTGCTTATGTATGCAATTGCTTGCTCTCGATAGATTGAACGGAGTGTGACGAATAGAACTATCAGGAATTATGAGTGCGAATCATCTTCATCAACAGTACAAGGCAAGTTCACACTTTGATCATACTTTTCATTACCCGGTTTTTATGCATTAGTTTCAACCCTCAAACATTGCATGAGTAGGATTGATAACATGTGGGTATTGGAAGTAGTTGATGAGGTAGGAACCTATTGTCTTGCATTCAACCCCTGGGTACTACTACGTTATGCTTGCTGCTATGCTATGCTTGTAGACGTGGTTTGGTATTGAGAGAATTCATGAAAGATGTGAGAGTTATTGTTAACTAAGGTTTAACTTAAGGTGGCTACTTTAATACACATCTGGGTGGATTGGTTGGGGAACCTAGAGAACCCAGTGCTTGCCCAAGGGAGTCCCGGAGTACCCGTGTGATCACCCTATGGAATGCCACCCAGGCCCAAAGGGATCATAAAATTATTCATGCTGGAAACTTCCGTGTGCAGCCACAAGCCATTATGGGCTCTGGCATAGTTGAGTAAGTTGTGTGACCTCTTTCAGTGGTAGGCTAGCAGATGTAGGGGATGTAGGTGGTACTGTCTACCCAGAGTAAAGAGTAAATGCTTCTGAAAGACTGTGCCTCGGTCATCCGTTTCTCAAACACCATGCAGTGCGAGAAATACAACGGAGGAGATCGAGTCTTGTGAAGAAAAGTGCGCAAACCTCTGCAGAGTGTATAAACTAATCATGGTTAGCCGTGTTCCCGGTTATGGACATCTTGAGTATGTGGTACTTGAATTATTGATTTGATCTCATCACTCTAATTAATTAATGTGTTGGGTTGATGTTTATTAAATTTGGGATTGAGTTGGAGGACCCTTCTCAATGTTTTCAACAAACTTTGTAGTTAAATAAAATATATTCCTTTGTTGTACGAAAAAATTAGCTTTATGCAAAATTAAACTTAGAGCCTCCACCAGCCATATATGCATGTAGTGATAGCCATTATTCAGCATTGCTCTACAGTGTGAAATTGTCAGTACATTCAATGTACTGACCTACATGGCTGCAACGTCTCATGTTGCAGGATTCTTACGACGAGTAAGTGATACGTTAGGGTTACGATTTCTACACTCAGCTTTGTCGTTGGTGTTGATGGGAATCCACAACCTTGTTGTTACTTCCGCTATTTGGATTGAGGTAATAGTATTTACATTACTTTATACATGTGATTTATCTCTGTTATAAATCCTCGAGTACTGTGTGTGTCAGCATACCGATCTAGGGATGACACTTAAGCACAGAGACTTGACCATCTGAGGTCGGGTCGCTACAACCGGCAGCTAGAATTCTGAACATGAAAAAGCTACGTCAGAGCTACCTATTCTGCACATCTCCAAATGAGCGAAAAATTTACGAAGAATTGTTTTGGAATATATGAAAAATACTGGAGCAAATAACTACCGGAGGGGCCCACCCTGGTGAGTACAAGACACCAGGGCGCGCCTAGGCCCGTAGGCGCGCCCTGGTGTGTTGTGCCCTCCTTGGCCCACCTTCGGTGCCCATATTTTGGTATATAGGTCATTTTGACCTAGAAAAAATCAGAGGGGGACTTTCGGGATGAAGCGCCGCCGTCTCGAGGCGGAACTTGGGCAGGAGCACTTTTTCCCTCCGGCGGAGAAATTCCGCCGGGGGAACTTCCCTCCCGGAGGGGGAAATCATCGTCATCGTCATCACCAACAACACGCTCATCTTTGGGAGGGCAATCTACATCAACATCTTCAATAACACCATCTCCTCTCAAACCCTAGTTCATCTCTTGTGTTCAATCTTTGTACCGGAACCTCAGGTTGGTACTTGTGGGTGACTAGTAGTGTTGATTACATCTTGTAGTTGATTACTATATGGTTTATTTGGTGGAATATTATATGTTCAAATCCGTTATGCTATTTAATACCCCTCTGATCTTGAGCATGATTATCATTTGTGAGTAGTTACTTTTGTTCTTGAGGTCACGGGAGAAGTCATGTTGCAAGTAATCATGTGAACTTGATATGCGTTCGATATTTTGATGATATGTATGTTGTGATTCCCTTAGTAGTGTCATGTGAACGTCGACTACATTGTACTTCACCATATTTGGGCCTAAGGGAATGCATTGTGGAGTAGTTATTAGATGATGGGTTTCTAGAGTGACAGAAGCTTAAACCCTAGTTTATGCGCTACTTCGTAAGGGATCGTTTTGGACCCAAAAGTTTAATGCTATGGTTAGATTTTATCTTAATACTTCTCTTGTAGTTGCGGATGCTCGCGAGGGGGTTAATCATGAGTAGGAGGTTTGTTCAAGTAAGAACAGCACCTAAGCACCGGTCCATCCACATATCAAATTATCAAAGTAGCGAACACGAACCAAACCAACATGATGAAAGTGACTAGATGAAATTCCCGTGTACCCTCAAGAACGCTTTGCTTATCATAAGAGACTGTTTTGGCCTGTTCTTTGCCACAAAATGATTGGGCTACCTTGCTGCATGATACGTCCATTTTGCATCATGCTTTTATATCGATATTTATTGCATTATGGGCTGTTATTACACGTTATGTCACAATACTTATGTCTTTTCTCTCTTATTTTACAAGGTTTACATGAGGAGGGAGAATGCCGGCAGCTGGAATTCTGGGCTGGAAAAGGAGCAAATATTAGAGACCTATTCTGCACAGCTCCAAAAGTCCTGAAACTTCACGGAGGCATTTTTTGGAATTAATAAAAAATACTGGCGAAAGAATCAACCAGAGGGGGCCACCCACCATCCACAAGGGTGGGGGCGCGTCCTACCCCCTGGGCGCGGCCCCTGCCTCGTGGGTCCCCTAGCTGGCCTCCGGTGCCCATCTTCTGCTATATGAAGTCTTTTACCCTGGAAAAAATCATAAGCAAGCTTTCGGGACGAAACACCGCCGCCACGAGGCGCAACCTTGGCGGAACCAATCTAGGGCTCCGGCGGAGCTGTTCTGCCGGGGAAACATCCCTCCTGGAGGGGGAAATCATCGCCATCGTCATCACCAATGATCCTCTCATCAGGAGGGGGTCAATCTCCATCAACATCTTCACCAGCACCATCTCCTCTAAAACCCTAGTTCATCTCTTGTATCCAATCTTTGTCCCAAAGCCTCAGATTGGTACCTGTGGGTTGCTAGTAGTGTTGATTACTCCTTGTAGTTGATGCTAGTTGGTTTATTTGGTGGAAGATCATATGTTCAGATCCTTTATGCATATTAATATACCTCTGATTATGAACGTGAATATGATTTGCGAGTAGTTACGTTTGTTCCTGAGGACATGGGAGAAGTCTTGCTATAAGTAGTTATGTGAATTTGGTATTCGTTCGATATTTTGATGAGATGTATGTTGACTCTCCTCTAGTGGTGTTATGTGAACGTCGACTACATGACACTTCACCATTGTTTGGGCCTAGAGGAAGGCATTGGGAAGTAATAAGTAGATGATGGGTTGCTAGAGTGACAGAAGCTTAAACCCTAGTTTATGAGTTGCTTCGTAAGGGGCTGATTTGGATCCATATGTTTCATGCTATGGTTAGGTTTACCTTAATACTTCTCTTGTAGTTGCGGATGCTTGCAATAGAGGTTAATCATAAGTGGGATGCTTGTCCAAGAAAGGGCAGTACCCAAGCACCGGTCCACCCACATACCAAATTATCAAAGTAACGAACGCGAATCATATGAGCGTGATGAAAACTAGCTTGACGATAATTCCCATGTGTCCTCGGGAGCGCTTTTCTCTATATAAGAGTTTGTCCAGGCTTGTCCTTTGCTACAAAAAGGATTGGGCCATCTTGCTGCACCTTATTTACTTTCATTACTTGTTACCCGTTACAAATTACCTTATCACAAAACTATCTGTTACCGATAATTTCAGTGCTTGCAGAGAATACCTTACTGAAAACCGCTTATCATTTCCTTCTGCTCCTCGTTGGGTTCGACACTCTTACTTATCGAAAGGAATACGATAGATCCCCTATACTTGTGGGTCATCAAGACTCTTTTCTGGCGTCGTTGCCGGGGAGTGAAGCGCCTTTGGTAGGTGGAATTTGGTAAGGAAAAATTTATATAGTGTGCTGAAATTTACTGTCACTTGTTACTATGGAACATAATCCTTTGAGGGGCTTGTTCGGGATATCTTCACCCCGACCAGTAGAGCAAAGAGTTTCTCCTCAACCTACTGAACCTACTGAAAATGTTTACTTTGAAATTCCTTCGGGTATGATAAAGAAACTGCTAGCTAATCCTTTCACAGGTGATGGAACATTACATCCCGATTTGCACCTAATCTATGTGGATGAAGTTTGTGGATTATTTAAGCTTGCAGGTATGCCCGAGGATGTTATCAAGAAGAAGGTCTTCCCTTTATCTTTGAAGGGAAAGGCATTGACATGGTTTAGGCTATGTGATGATATGGGATCATGGAACTACAACCGATTGAAATTGGAATGTCATCAGAAGTTTTATCCTATGCATCTTGTTCATCGTGATCGTAATTATACATATAATTTTTGGCCTCGCGAAGGAGAAAGCATCGCTCAAGCTTGGGGGAGGCTTAAGTCAATGTTATATTCATGCCCCAATCATGAGCTCTCAAGAGAAATTATTATTCAAAATTTTTATGCTCGGCTTTCTCTCAATAATCGCTCCATGCTCGATACTTCTTGTACTGGCTCTTTTATGATGAAGACTATTGAATTCAAATGGGATTTATTGGAAAGAATTAAATGCAACTCTGAAGATTGGGATCTCGACGAAGGTAAGGACTCAGGTATAACACCTAAGTTTGATTGTGTTAAATCTTTTATGGATACCGATGTTTTCCGTGAATTTAGCACTAAATATGGACTTGACTCTGAGATAGTAGCTTCTTTCTGTGAATCCTTTGCTACTCATGTTGATCTCCCTAAGGAGAAGTGGTTTAAATATAATCCTCCCATTGAAGTAAAAGTAGTTGCACCTATTAAAGTTGAAGAAAAGACTATCACTTATAATGTTGATCCTATTGTTCCTACTGCTTATATTGAGAAATCACCTTTTCCTGTTAGAATAAAGGATCATACTAAAGCTTCAACTGTGGTTCGTAAGAGTAACACTAGAACACCTACACCACCTAAGCAAATTAAAGTTGAACCTAGTATTGCTATGGTTAAAGATCTCTTGGCTGATAATATTGATGGGCATGTTATTTACTTCTGTGATGAAGCTGCTAGAATTGCTAGACCTGATACTAAAAATAAACATAGAACTGTTGTAGGCATGCCTGTTATTTCTGTTAAAATAGGAGATCATTGTTATCATGGCTTATGTGATATGGGTGCTAGTGCAAGTGCAATACCTCATTCCTTATACAAAAATTATGCATGATATTGCACCTGCTGAGATACAGGAAATTGATGTTACAATTAAGCTTGCCAATAGAGATACTATTTCACGAGTTGTGATCGTTAGAGATGTTGAAGTCTTGTGTGGGCAAGTTAAATATCCTGCCGATTTTCTTGTTCTTGGTTCCCCACAAGATAACTTTTGTCCCATTATATTTGGTAGACCCTTCTTGAATACTGTGAATGCTAGGATAGACTGCAAAAAGGATGTTGTTACTATTGGTCTGGGGGATATGTCTCATGAGTTTAATTTTGCTAAATTTTGTAGACAACCCCATGATAAGGAGTTGCCTAGTAAAGATGAAATTATTGGTCTTGCTTCTATTGTCGTGCCTCCTAATGATCCTTTAGAACAATATTTGCTCGACCATGAAAATGATATGTTTATGAATGAAAGAAGGGAAATAGATGAAGTATTCTTTAAACAGGGACCTATTTTGAAACACAACTTGCCTGTTGAAATCCTAGGGGATCCTCCTCCACCCAAGGGTGATCCCGTGTTTGAGCTTAAACCATTACCAAATACTCTTAAATATGCTTATCTTGATGAGAAAAAGATATATCCTGTTATTATTAGTGCTAACCTTTCAGAGCATGAAGAAAAGAAATTATTGAAAACTCTGAAGAAGCACCGTGCTGCTATTGGATATACTCTCGATGATCTTAAGGGCATTAGTCCCACTCTATGCCAACACAAAATAAAATTGGAGAAAGATGCTAAACCAGTTGTTGATCACCAACGACAGTTAAATCCTAAGATGAAAGAAGTGGTAAGGAAAGAAATACTAAAGCTTCTGGAGGCAGGTATAATCTGTCCCATTGCTAATAGTCAGTGGGTAAGTTCTGTCCATTGTGTCCCCAAGAAGGGAGGTATTACTGTTGTTCCTAATGATAAAGATGAATTGATCCCACAAAGAATTATTACAGGTTATAGAATGGTAATTGATTTCCACAAATTAAATAAAGCTACTAAAAAGGATCATTACCCTTTACCTTTTATCGCTCAAATGCTAGAAAGATTATCCAAACATACGCATTTTTGCTTTCTAGAAGGTTATTCTGGTTTCTTTCAAATACCTGTGTTAAAAGAGGATCAAGAAAAGACCACCTTTACTTGTCCCTTCGGTACCTTTGCTTATAGACGTATGCCTTTTGGTTTATGTAATGCACCTGCTGCCTTTCAAAGATGCATGATGGCTATATTCTCTGATTTTTGTGAAAAGATTGTTGCGGTTTTCATGGATGATTTCTCCGTTTACGGAACTTCTTTTGATGATTGCTTGAGCAACCTTGATCGAGTTTTGCAGAGATGTGAAGAAACTAATCTTGTCTTGAATTGGGAAAAGTGCCACTTTATGGTTAAAGAAGGTATTGTCTTGGGGCATAAAATTTCTGAAAGAGGTATTGAAGTTGACAAAGCTAAAGTTGATGCTATTGAAAAGGTGCCGTGTCCCAAGGACATCAAAGTTATAAGAAGTTTCCTTGGTCATGTCGGTTTTTATAGGAGGTTCATTAAGGACTTCTCAAAAATTTCTAGGCCTCTGACTAACCTCTTACAAAAAGATGTTCCTTTTGTCTTTGATGATGATTGTGTAGAAGCATTTGAAATACTTAAGAAAGCCTTGATTTCTGCACCTATTGTCCAGCCACCTGATTGGAATTTACCCTTTGAAATTATGTGTGATGCTAGTGATTATGCTGTAGGTGTTGTTCTAGGACAAAGAGTTGATAAGAAATTAAGTGTTATCCAATATACTAGTAAAACTCTAGACAGTGCCCAGAGAAATTATGCTACTACTGAAAAAGAATTTTTAGCAGTTGTATTTGCTTGTGATAAGTTCAGACCTTATATTGTTGATTCTAAAGTAACTATTCACACTGATCATGCTGCTATTAAATATCTTATGGAAAAGAAAGATGCTAAACCTAGACTTATTAGATGGGTTCTCTTGCTACAAGAATTTGATTTGCATATTATTGATAGAAAGGGAGCTGAGAACCCCTTGCAGACAACTTGTCTAGGTTAGAGAATGTTCTTGATGACCCACTACCTATTGATGATAGCTTCCCTGATGAACAATTAGCTGTCATAAATGCTTCTCGTACTGCTCCATGGTATGCTGATTATGCTAATTACATTGTTGCTAAATTTATACCACCTAGTTTCACATACCAGCAAAAGAAAAAGTTTTTCTATGATTTAAGACATTACTTCTGGGATGACCCACACCTTTATAAAGAAGGAGTAGATGGTGTTATTAGACGTTGTGTACTTGAGCATGAACAGGAACAGATCCTACGCAAGTGTCACTCCGAAGCTTATGGAGGACACCACGCTGGAGATAGAACTGCACATAAGGTATTGCAATCCAGTTTTTATTGGCCTACTCTCTTCAAAGATGCCCGTAAGTTTGTCTTGTCTTGTGATGAATGTCAAAGAATTGGTAATATTAGTAGACGTCAAGAAATGCCTATGAATTATTCACTTGTTATTGAACCATTTGATGTTTGGGGCTTTGATTATATGGGACCGTTTCCTTCCTCTAACGGGTATACACATATTTTAGTTGTTGTTGATTACGTTACTAAGTGGGTAGAAGCTATTCCAACTAGTAGTGCTGATCATAACACCTATATTAAGATGCTTAAAGAAGTTATTTTTCTGAGGTTTGGAGTCCCTAGATATTTAATGACTGATGGTGGTTCACATTTTATTCATGGTGCCTTTCGTAAAATGCTTGCTAAGTATGATGTTAATCATAGAATTGCATCTCCGTATCACCCGCAGTCTAGTGGTCAAGTAGAACTTAGTAATAGAGAGCTCAAATTAATTTTGCAAAAGACTGTTAATAGATCTAGAAAGAATTGGTCCAAGAAACTTGATGATGCATTATGGGCCTATAGAACTGCATATAAAAATCCTATGGGTATGTCTCCGTATAAAATGGTTTATGGAAAAGCATGTCACTTGCCTCTCGAACTAGAACATAAGGCATATTGGGCCATTAAAGAGCTCAATTATGGTTTCAAACTTGCCGGTGAGAAGAGGCTATTTGACATTAGCTCACTTGATGAATGGAGAACCCAAGCCTATGAGAATGCCAAACTTTTTAAAGAAAAAGTTAAAAGATGGCATGACAAAACGATACAAAAGCATGAGTTTAATGTAGGTGATTATGTGTTGCTATTCAACTCTCGTTTAAGATTTTTTGCAGGAAAACTTCTCTCTAAATGGTAAGGTCCTTACGTTATCGAGGAGTTCTATCGCTCCGGTGCCATAAAAATCAACAACTTCGAAGGCACAAATCCGAAGGTGGTGAACGGTCAAAGAATCAAACATTATATCTTAAGTAATCCCATAAATTTTGAAACTAATGTTATTGAAACTGTGACCACGGAGGAATACATAAGGGACACTTTCCAGGACGCTTCAGACTCCGAAAAGGAATAGGTATGTGGTACGGTAAGTAAACCGACTCCAAAACAGTTCTAATGGCAATTTTTCTTCGTTTTGGAATATTTAAGAAAAAAGGAAAAAAATAAGTAGTCCGAAAGGGACACGAGGCAGCCACGAGGGTGGAGGGTGCGCCCCCCTGCCTCGTGGGCACCTCGTGTGCCCTCCGGACTTCGTTTTCTTGCACGATACTTCTTTTGGTCGGTAAAAATTCATTATATAATCTCCCAAAGGTTTTGACCACCGTACCACGCAAATATCCTCTATTTTTGTTTCGAGCTGTTTCTGCCGCAGATTAGAGCAAGATGTCATCTCAGGATTCTGACGGAGAGAGCTATGTCTCACATCTCGTTGCTGACCCAAAGACCTATGGGGATCTATCTCCTTGTGGTCGAACTACGGATGATGAGAAGGATGCTCATTTGATGAGAATCAATGATTCAAGTTCGGAGGAGGAGGAGGATGTCCCTCTACCTCAACCTGGGGATATGCACGTGAAGTTCAAGAAGTCTAGTCTCCCTAAGAGGGCTAAACTGTCTAACAACTCATCTATTCCTTCTCATTTTTGGCAGAAAAGCAAAGGAGATTTATGTGGCAAGATCTTGAAGCTGGAATCGGAGATCGATGATTTAAAGGAGGAAATTGCTCTTCTCAATTATAGTGTGAAGAAGCTAAAGACACAATTTTCATCGTCAACAACTCCATCATCACCACCTCTGAAAAAGGAGAACTGGGTATCTGGTATGGGCACTCCCCTTGGCAACTGCCAAGCTTGGGGGACGTGGCCCGGTATCGTATCACCATCACACTCCTATCTTTACCGTTTTTCTTAGTTCGATCCTTTTAGTAATATCTTGATATAGTAGAATAAAGTTTTAGTATGATTTAGTTTTGAGTTTTGCCTTATGATCCTTCTATGTAATTGATACGTCTCCATCGTATCTACTTTTCCAAACCCTTTTGCCCTTATTTTGGACTCTAACTTGCATGATTTGAATGGAACTAACTCGGACTGATGATGTTTTCAGCAGAATTGCCATGGTGTTATTTTTGTGCAGAAATAAAAGTTGTCGGAATGTCCTGAAAATCAACGGAGAATTATTTTGGAATTAATAAAAATACTGGCGAAAGAATCAAGGCCAGGGGGCCCACACCCTGTCCACGAGGGTGGGGGCACGCCTACCCCCCTGGGCTCCCCCTGCCTCGTGGGCCCCCTGGAGCTCCACCGACCTCAACTCCAACTCTATATATTCGTCTTTGGGGAGAAAAAATCAGAGAGAAGGATTCATCGCGTTTTACGATACACAGCCGCCG
Organism: Triticum aestivum; assembly: GCF_018294505.1. Lineage (NCBI taxonomy): Eukaryota > Viridiplantae > Streptophyta > Magnoliopsida > Poales > Poaceae > Triticum > Triticum aestivum. The sequence goes on from NC_057799.1 coordinate 124,688,169, forward strand.
CCAAGCCCTAATCTCTCTCGGGAGGGCTGATCTGGAGTTCGTTCGGGGCTCCGAAGAGGGGAATCTGTCGCCATCGTCATCATCAACCATCCTCCATCACCAATTTCATGATGCTCACCGCCGTGCGTGAGTAATTCCATCGTAGGCTTGCTGGACGGTGATGGGTTGGATGAGATTTACCATGTAATTGAGTTAGTTCTATTAGGGTTTGATCCCTAGTATCCACAATGTTCTGAGATTGATGTTGCTATGACTTTGCTATGCTTAATGCTTGTCACTAGGGCCCGAGTGCCATGATTTCAGATCTGAACCTATTATGTTTTCATGAATATATGTGAGTTCTTGATCCTATCTTGCAAGTCTATAGTCACCTACTATGTGTTATGATCCGGCAACCCCGAAGTGACAATAATCGGGACCACTCCCGGTGATGACCGTAGTTTGAGGAGTTCATGTATTCACTATGTGTTAATGCTTTGGTCCGGTACTCTATTAAAAGGAGGCCTTAATATCCCTTAGTTTCCAATAGGACCCCGCTGCCACGGGAGGGTAGGACAAGAGATGTCATGCAAGTTCTTTTCCATAAGCACGTATGACTATATTCGGAATACATGCCTACATTACATTGATGAATTGGAGCTAGTTCTGTGTCACCCTATGTTATAACTGTTGCATGAATAATCGCATCCGGCATAATTCTCCATCACCGATCCAATGCCTACGAGCTTTTCATATATTGTTCTTCGCTTATTTACTTTTCTGTTGCCACTGTTACAATCACCACAAAACTATCACTGTTACCTTTGCCACTATTACTGTTACTTCCATACTACTTTGCTACTAAATACTTTGCTGCAGATACTAAGTTATCCAGGTGTGGTGGAATTGACAACTCAACTGCTAATACTTGAGAATATTCTTTGGCTCCCCTTGCGTCGAATCAATAAATTTGGGTTGAATACTCTACCCTCGAAAACTGTTGCGATCCCCTATACTTGTGGGTTATCAAGACTATTTTCTGGCGCCGTTGCCGGGGAGCATAGCTCTGTTCTTTGAGTCACTTGGGATTTATATCTGCTGGTCACTATGAAGAACTTGAAAGACGAAAGAACTAAGATTTTTCCCTCAACTACGAGGGGAGATAAGGAACTGCCATCTAGCTCTGCACTTGATTTACCTTCTATTTTGAGTAAGCTTGCGACACCTAAACCTGCTTAGCACTTCGTATCCCGCCACAACCGATCCTTTGCTTCCTTCTCACTCAGCTTTTTTTAATTCTGATATGTCGCATGTTATTGATGATGCCACTTCTGCTATGCATGATACTTATGATGAAACTACTTCTATGCTTGATACTACTGTGCCACTTGGTGAATTTCTTGATGAACAACTTGCTAGGGCTAGAGAGAATGAAATTATTGAAACTGATAATATTGATGAAAGTGATGATGAAGATTCTCCCCCTAGATATGAATTGCCTGTTGTGCATGAGGGTTATGTTATGGATGAAGAAACTGCTAGAGACTTTCTTGCTTGCAATGATAGAAGTGATCTTAAGAAATTATTAACTAAGCAGAAAGAAAAAACTCTGAATGCTAGAATGAAATATGATCCTGCTTATGCTACTTCACCTATCTTTGTTACTGATAAGGATTATGATTTCTCTGTTGATCCTGATATAATTACTTTGGTTGAATCTGATCCTTTCTATGGCTATGAATCTGAAACTGTTGTGGCACATCTTACTAAATTAAATGATATAGCCACCCTGTTCACTAATGATGAGAAAACTCGCTACTATTATATCCTTAAGATATTTCCATTCTCATTAAAGGGTGATGCTAAGATATGGTTTAATTCTCTTGATCCTGGTTGTGTGTGTAGTCCCCGGGATATGATTTATTACTTCTCTGCTAAATATTTCCCTGCTCATAAGAAACAAGCTGCTTTAAGGGAAATGTATAATTTTGTGCAAATTGAAGAAGAGAGTCTCCCACAAGCTTGGGGGAGGCTTCTCCAATTACTTAATGCTCTGCCTGATCATCCTCTCAAGAAAAATGAAATACTTTATATCTTTTATAATGGACTAACCGATGCTTCCAGAGACCACCTGGATAGTTGTGCTGGTTGTGTTTTCAGGGAAAGAACTGTTGATCAAGCTGAAATTCTATTGAATAATATGTTGACCAATGAAAATAATTGGACACTTCCTGAACCAATTCCTAAGCCAACTCTGAAGAAAAGGGGTATTCTATTTCTCAGTCCTGAAGATATGCAAGAGGCAAAGAAATCTATGAAGGAAAAAGGTATTAAAGTTGAAGATGTTAAGAATTTGCCTCCTGTTGAAGAAATGCATGGTCTTAATTCATTACCTATTGAAGAAATACATGGTCTTGATAACCCGACACAGGTAGTAAAGGTAAATTCTCTCTATAGATATGATAAAGCTGAAATCCCTCCTACTAAGTTTGTTAGCCAATGTTTGGATGATTTTGATAACTTTATGGTTAAGCAAGAAAATTTCAATGCTTATTTTGGCAGAGAATTAAAACACAATGCTGATATGATTGAACACTTGGGTGATTATATGTCTAGAGTTAAAGGTGAACTTAAACTCATTAGTAAACATGCTTCTATGGTTACCACTCAAGTAGAACAAGTACTTAAAGCTCAGAATGATTTGCTCCATGAATTGAATAGTAAGAATAATGACTTTGCTATTGCAACTAGAGGAGGTAAAGTGACTCAGGAACCTTTGTATCCTGAGGGCCACCCTAAGAGTATTGAGCAGGATTCTCAAAGAAATAATGTTGATGCACCTAATCCTTCTAAAAAGAAGAAAAAAAATGATAGGACTTTGCATGCTTCTAGTGAACCTGTTGTTGACACACCTGAGAATCCCAATGATATTTCTATCTCTGATGCTGAGACACAATCTGGTAATGAACATGAACCTAGTGATAATGTTAATGATGATGTTCATGTTGATGCTCAACCTAGCAATGATAATGATGTAGAAGTTGAACCTGCTGTTGATCTTGATAACCCACAATCAAAGAATCAACGTTATGATAAGAGATACTTCGTTGCTAGGAAGCACGGTAAAGAAAGAGAACCATGGGTTCAGAAACCCATTCCTTTTCCTCCTAAACCATCCAAGAAAAAGGATGATGAGGATTTTGAGCGCTTTGCTGAAATGATTAGACCTATCTTCTTGCGTATGCATTTGACTGATATGCTTAAAATGAATCCTTATGCTAAGTATATGAAGGATATTGTTACAAATAAAAGAAAGATACCGGAAGCTGAAATTTCCACCATGCTAGGTAATTATACCTTCAAGGGTGGAATACCTAAGAAACTTGGAGATCCAGGAGTACCAACTATACCATGCTCCATTAAAAGAAATTATGTTAGAATCGCTTTATGTGATCTTGGAGCCGGTGTTAGTGTTATGCCTCTCTCTTTATATCGTAGACTTGATTTGAATAAGTTAACACCTACTAAAATATCTTTGCAAATGGCTAATAAATCAACTGCTATACCCGTCGGTATTTGTGAGGATGTGCCTGTTGTGGTTGCAAACATTACTATTTTAACGGACTTTGTTATTCTTGATATTCCCGAGGACGATAGTATGTCTATTATTCTTGGAAGACCCTTTTTGAATACTGCAGGGGCTGTTATTGATTGCAACAAAGGCAATACACTTTTCATTTTAATGGTAACGAGCATACGGTACACTTTCCGAAGAAACAACCTCAAGTCCACAGTATCAATTCTATTGGAAAAATTCCATCAATTATTATTGGAGGTTTTGAATTTCCTCTTCCTACTGTCAAAAAGAGATATGATATTCTTATTATTGGGGACGTGCATATCCCCGTTGAGGTAACATAGTGTTATTCGAAATTTCTCTGGTTCCATGTTATTCGGAATGAGTTTGTTAACAAGACTTGATCAACCTTGTTAGTGGATTCCTTTTGATGAGGATGGGATGGGTGAAGTTAGAAAGCACAACTCTCTGTACCCTCCTTTTACTTTCTGTTATTTAGTTGAAATAAAGTAAAAATAGTATTTTCTGTCAGTTTTCTGATTTATCCGTGCAATAAAAAATACCCCGAAAATAAAAGTTCTCCAAATGCTCTGAAATTGAAATATGATTTTTTCTAGAATATTTGAGAATATCTGGCACTGAGAACACAGCAGGGGGAGCAAGCACCTGGCCACGAGGGTCCAGGGCGCGCCCACCCCCCTGGGCGCGCCCCCTGCCTCGTGGGCCCATGGTGGCTCCCCCCCCCCCACTTATTCCAGCCACCACACACTCCTTCTTCCTCCCAAAAAAATCACCAACCAGCTCAAGCACGAGTTCTTGCTCATTTTGCTGCGATTTTCGATCTCCTTGCTCAAAGCTCCTCTCACAAAACTGCTTTTGGGGATTGTTCCTTGGTATGTGACTCCTCCAATGGTCCAATTAGTTTTTGTTCTAGTGCTTTATTCATTGCAAATTTGTGCTGCCTAGGTGACCATGTTCTTGAGCTTGCATGTCAAATTTATATGGTTCCAAGTAGTTCTAATGCATGATATAGTCTCTAGGCACATGTGGGAGTAGTTGCTATCAATTTTGTTGAGTTTGGTTCACTTTTATTTGAAGTTACTAAAATTTTCAGAAATTTTTCAGAGGAAGAAATATGTTTAGGAAAATGTACCAAGGTGGTCCTTCAAGGAAGCAAGGACCCATGCTCGCAATACGCGATGCCGACGATGAACCACCGAGGGAAGCTCAGGTGCGGGCTTGTGAATGGCCGCCAAAGGACTTTATGGATCGAGCAGGAATCAAGGAAGAATTTAACGCATATGTGCGTAATGCCGATCTTGAGAGCTTCGAGGCAGATAAGTGTCGTCAATACCACTACCTCACTGATTCCTTTGTGAGAAGGTTTGAATTTTCATCATCACGCAATTCTCAAACTGTCCTATTTGATCTTTATGAAAATTCTTATACTATGGACTTAGAGGATTTTAATACTGCTTGCAAACTTCTACAATGGGGTAGCACTAGTGAGCCTAGCAAATCTAAGTTTAGAGATTTTCTTGCTAGTATAACTGTGGGGGAGTCTAGAGATATAACACAAGCTACCATAGGGAGCATTCATTTTCCTGCTATACATTATTTTGCTCTCTTCATAGGTAGGTGCATAAATGGTAAGGATGAAGCATGTCACATGTGTGTCCCTGATCTCAGTGTTCTCAGGAGTGCTGTATTAGGAGATAAACATTATAATTTGGGAGCCATTGTTGCACGTAGGTTGCATAATAATAGATTTAATGGAGATTTCTTTGGTGGAATTTATGCAACCCGTTTAGCTAATTTTCTTGATATACCCATACGTGAGTATGATGTTGAGTTGCCTCTTGTTCATTTAGATTATGAGGCTATGGTTCATCATCAGTTTGTTGAGAGGAATGATCAGTTCCTCCAGTGCCGACTAATCTTTGACAGATGACGCACCTATCACGTCGCTCTCCCTGCCCCTACTTTCTTTGACTTTCAGGCAAAAGGGAGACATGTTATAACCAGGGAGGAGGCGAACGAGTACGAGTGGAGGACTGAGACAGCTCGCCTCCAAGCTGCAGCCCACGATGCAATAGCCGCTACATCTCAGTACGACCCCAACTACAACTTTGGATATCCGCCAGGCCAGCCGTGGCCATAGACCAACTTAGGCCAAAAGCCTAATCTTGGGGGAGTACGTATTTCTCACCGACATTACATTCATATTCACACACTCATGCTAGTTGTCGGTGCTCATACTTTTTCATTGTATTATCCATGCTAGTTTATTTTCCTTTTTATGCTTTCTTCTTGTGTGTTTGAAAAACCTTAAGAAAACCAAAAAAACTAGTTGTAGCTTTTAGCTAGTTTAATTTCTTGTTGTAGTAGTATTAATTAAAAGAAAACCCAAAAAGATTTCCTGATCTTCTTTTGCTTGTTGGGAGCTTTCCCGTGTAAATAGTTTTACTTCTTTTCTTTTCTTTGGGGGTCGATAGGAGAAGACCATGATGAAAATGTTGGAGTGGCTCTTATATGCATTATTGTTGATTTAACCAAGAGCCCATATTGCCTTATCTTCTCCTGTTTATTGAATGCTCGCAGATTCCAGCTTAGTCCAATGCACGTGCACTATTATTATTCACATCGTTCAGTCGTGCAAGTGAAAGGCAATTATGATGATATATGATGGACTGATTGAGATAAGAAAAGCTGGTATGAACTTGACCTCTCTTGTTTTTGTAATGATTAGTTCATCGTTCCTGATTCAGCCTATTATGAATAAACATGTTTGCAATGACAATTAGAGATTATAGTTACTTATCCCATGCTTAATTAGCTAGGAGTTTATAATGGTTTACCTTGCGTGCCAACATGCTATTAAAATGGTTGTGATGTGGTATGATAGGGTGGTATCCTCCTTTGAACGATTCGAGTGACTTGACTTGGCACATGTTCATGCATGTAGTTGAAACAAATCAACATAGCCTTCACGATATTTATGTTCATGGTGGATTATATCCTACTCATGCTTGCACTCAATGTTGATTAATTTTAATGCATGTTCATGACTGTTGTCGCTCTCTAGTTGGTCGCTTCCCAGTCTTTTGCTAGCCTTCACTTGTACTAAGCGGGAATACTGCTTGTGCATCCAATCCCTTAAACCCCAAAGTTATTCCATATGAGTCCACTATACCTTCCTATATGCGGTATCTACCTGCCGTTCCAAGTAAATTTGTATGTGCCAAACTCCAAACCTTCAAATGAAATTTTGTTTCGTATGCTCGAATAGCTCATGTATCAACTAGGGTTGTCTGTATCTTCCATGCTAGGCGGGTTATTCTCAAGAGGAGTGGACTCCGCTCCTCACTCACGAGAAAATGGCTGGTCACCGGGATGCCCAGTCCCATGCTTTATGCAAATCAAATCAAAATAATTGCAAACAAAACTCCCCCGGGACTCTTGTTAGTTGGAGGCACTCGTTGTTTCGAGCAAGCCATGGATTGATGCTTGTTGGTGGAGGGGGGGGGTATAAACTTTACCATTCTGCTTGGGAACCGCCTATAATGTGTGTAGCATGGAAGATATCGCCATCTCTTGGTTGTTATGTTGACAATGAAAGTATGCCGCTCAAAATATTATTTATCTCTGCTTTCAAAATCGAGCTCTGGCACCTCTACAAATCCCTGCTTCCCTCTGCGAAGGGCCTATCTATTTACTTTTATGTTGAGTCATCACCCTCTTATTAAAAAGCACCAGCTGGAGAGCACCGCTGTCATTTGCATCCATTACTATTAATTTATATTGGGTATGACTATGACTGGATCTCTTTTACCATGAATTACAATGTCTAGTCAGTCCTTGATCTTTAAAGGTGCTCTGCATTTATGTTTTGCGGTCTCAGAAAGGGCTAGCGAGATACCATCTTGTTATATCATATCATGATTGTTTTGAGAAAGTGTTGTCATCCGAGATTTATTATTATTGCTCGCTAGTTGATTATGCCATTGATATGAGTAAACATGAGACCTAAGTGTTATTGTGAATATGGTTAGTCATAATCTTTGCTGAAAACTTGAATGCTGGCTTTACATATTTACAACAACAAGAGCAAACAGAGTTTGTAAAAGTTTTTCTTTATCACTTTCAGTTTATCAACTGAATTGCTTGAGGACAAGCAAAGGTTTAAGCTTGGGGGAGTTGATACGTCTCCCTCGTATCTACTTTTCCAAACACTTTTGCCCTTGTTTTGGACTCTAACTTGCATGATTTGCATGGAACTAACCTGGACTGACGATGTTTTCAGCAGAATTGCCATGGTGTTATTTTTGTGCAGAAATAAAAGTTGTCGGAATGTCCTGAAAATCAACGGAGAATTATTTTGGAATTAATAAAAAATATTGGCGAAAGAATCAAGGCCAGGGGGCCACACCCTGTCCACGAGGGTGGGGGCGCGCCCCCCTGCCCGTGGGCCCCCTGGATCTCCACCGACCTCAACTCCAACTCTATATATTCGTGTTCGGGGAGAAAAAAATCAGAGAGAAGGATTCATCGCGTTTTACGATACACAGCCGCCGCCAAGCCCTAATCTCTCTCGGGAGGGCTGCTCTGGAGTCCGTTCAGGGCTTCGGAGAGGGGAATCCGTCGCCATTGTCATCATCAACCATCCTCCATCACCAATTTCATGATGCTCACCGCCGTGCATGAGTAATTCCATCGTAGGCTTGCTGGACGGTGATGGGTTGGATGAGATTTACCATGTAATCGAGTTAGTTCTGTTAGGGTTTGATCCCTAGTATCCACAATGTTCTGAGATTGATGTTGCTATGACTTTGCTATGCTTAATGCATGTCACTAGGGCCCGAGTGCCATGATTTCAGATCTGAACCTGTTATGTTTTCATGAATATATGTGAGTTCTTGATCCTCTCTTGCAAGTCTATAGTCACCTACTATGTGTTATGATTCGGCAACCCCGAAGTGACAATAATCGGGACCACTCCCGGTGATGACCGTAGTTTGAGGAGTTCATGTATTCACTATGTGTTAATGCTTTAGTCCGGTACTCTATTAAAAGGAGGCCTTAATATCCCTTAGTTTCCAATAGGACCCCGCTGCCACGGGAGGGTAGGACAAAAGATTTCATGCAAGTTCTTTTCCATAAGCACGTATGACTATATTCGGAATACATGCCTACATTACATTGATGAATTGGAGCTAGTTCTGTGTCACCCTATGTTATAACTGTTGCATGAATAATCGCATCCGGCATAATTCTCCATCACCGATCCAATGCCTACGAGCTTTTCACATATTGTTCTTCGCTTATTTACTTTTCTGTTGCCACTATTACAATCACTACAAAACTATCACTGTTACTTTTGCCACTGTTACCGTTACTTCCATACTACTTTGCTACTAAATACTTTGCTGCAGATACTAAGTTATCCAGGTGTGGTTGAATTGACAACTCAACTGCTAATACTTGAGAATATTCTTTGGCTCCCCTTGTGTCGAATCAATAAATTTGGGTTGAATACTCTACCCTCGAAAACTGTTGCGATCCCCTATACTTGTGGGTTATCAGTAATCGAGTCCGTGAGCTATATAGAATAAAGATTAGTGTTGAGTCAAGGGCTTGATTATCTTGCTATGATCATGAGGGAAGTAAAGAAAAAGAAAGAATAAAAAGAAATAAAGAGATCATATTGATCTTATGGAGAGTAATGACTTCACAAATAAAGAGTATGATGAATAAAAGTTGTTGAGAGTTGACAAACACATTTTGGTCATCGTTGCAATTAATAGGAAGTAATAAATAAAGAGAGGTTTTCACATATAAATATACTATCTTGGACATCTTTTATGATTGTGAGCACTCATTAAAATATGACATGCTAAAGAGTTGATGTTGGACAAGCAAGACAACGTAATGGGCAATGTTTTCTTATATCTGAAATAAAGTATATTGTCATGGATCATCCAACATGTTGAGCTTGCCTTTCTCCCTCATGCTAGCCAAATTCTTTGCACCAAGTAGAGATACTACTTGTGCTTCCATATATCCTTAAACCCAGTTTTGCCATGAGAGTCCACCATATCTACCTATGGATTGAGTAAGATCCTTCAAGTAAGTTGTCATCGTTGCATGCAATAAAAATTGCTCTCTAAATATGTATGATCTATTAGTGTGGAGAAAATAAGCTTTATACGATCTTGTGATATGGAAGCAATAAAAGCGATGGACTGCATAATAAAGGTCCATATCACAAGTGGCAATATAAAGTGACGTTCTTTTGCATTAAGATTTCATGCATCCAACCACAAAAGCACATGACAACCTCTGCTTCCCTCTGCGAAGGGCCTATCTTTTATTCTTGTCTCATACCTTATACAAGAGTCATGGTGATCTTCACCTTTCCTTTTTACATTTTATCCTTTGGCAAGCACCTTGTGTTGGAAAGATCCTGATATATATATATATATATATATATATATATATATATATATATATATATATATCCAATTGGATGTAAGTTAGCATGAATTATTATTGTTGACATTACCCTTGAGGTAAAAGGTTGGGAGGCAACACTATAATCCCCTATCTTTCTCTGTGTCCGATTAAAACTCCATACCCATAAGTATTGCGTGAGTGTTAGCAATTATGAAAGACTAAATGATAGTTGAGTATGTGGACTTGCTGAAAAGCTCTTATATTGACTCTTTCCGATGTTATGATAAATTGCAATTGCTTCAATGATTGAGATTATAGTTTGTTGGTTCTCAATGAAGTTTCTGATTCATACTTTACATTGTGAATAGATTATTACTTGAGCATAAGAAATCATATGACAATATATATATATATATATATATGTTGTTGTTACAAGAATGATCATGATGCCCTCATGTCCGTATTTTATTTTATCGACACCTCTATCTCTAAACATGTGGACATATTTTTCGATATTGGCTTCCGCTTGAGGACAAGCGAGGTCTAAGCTTGGGGGAGTTGATACGTCCATTTTGCATCATGCTTTTATATTGATATTTATTGCATTATGGGCTGTTATTACACGTTATGTCACAATACTTATGCCTTTTCTCTATTATTTTACAAGGTTTACGTGAAGAGGGAGAATGCCGGCAGCTGGAATTTTGGGCTGGAAAAGGAGCAAATATTAGAGACCTATTCTGCACAGCTCCAAAAGTCCTGCAACTTCACGGAGGCAGTTTTTGGAATTAATGAAAAATACTGGCGAAAGAATCAACCAGAGGGGGGGCCAACCACCATCCACGAGGGTGGGGGGCGCGCCCTACCCCCCCTGGGCGCGCCCCTGCCTCGTGGGCCCCCTGGCACACAACTCTGAAGATTGGGAACTCGACAAAGGTAAAGAGTCACGTATTAAGCTTGAGTTTGATTGTGTTGAATCTTTTATGAATACCGATGCTTTTCACAAGTTTAGCACTAAATACGGACTTGACTCTGAGATAGTAGCCTCCTTTTGTGAATCTTTTGCTACTCATGTTGATCTCCCTAAGGAGAAGTGGTTTAAATATCATCCCCCTACCAAAGAATAAATTAAAGAACCGGTCATAGTTCAAGATGAAACTATCATTTACAATTTTGATGGGCACCGGGGGCTGGCCACGGGCCCACAAGCTCAGGGGGCGCGCCCGGGGGGGTAGGGTGCGCCCCCAGGCTTGTGGCCACTTGGTGGATCCCCTTCTGGTATTTCTTCGCCCAATATTTTTTTATATATTCCAAAACAATTCTCCGTAAAGTTTCAGGACAATTGGAGTTGTGCAGAATAGGTATCTCAGAATTGCTCCTTTCCTGTCCAGAATTCCAGCTGCCGACATTCTCCCTCTTCATATAATCCTTGCAAAATAAGAGATAAAAGGCATAAGAATTGTATCATAAAGTGTAATAACAGTCCATAATGCAATAAATATCAACATAAAATCATGATGCAAAATGGACGTATCAGATTCATCGTGATCAGAATTATATATATAATTTTTGGCCTCGTGAAGGAGAAAGTATCGCTCTAGGTTGGGGGAGGCTTAAGTCAATGTTATATTCATGCCCCAATTATCAGCTCTCGAGAGAAATTATTATTCAGAACTTTTATGATCGGCTTTCTTGTGATGAACAGTCAATGCTCGATACTTCTTGTACTGGTTCTTTTATGAAGAAGACTATTGAATTCAGGTAGGATCTTTTGGAAAGAATTAAATGCAAGTCTGAAGATTGGGAACTCGAAAGGTAAAGAGTTAGGTATTAAGCTTGAGTTTGATTGTGTTAAATATTTTATGAATACAGATGCTTTTCACAAGTTTAGCACTAAATTTGGACTTGACTCTGAGATAGTAGCCTCCTTTTGTCAATATTTTTCTACTCATGTTGATCTCCCTAAGGAGAAGTGGTTTAAATATCCCCCTATTAAAGAATAAATTAAAGAACCGGCCGTAGTGAAAGATGAAACTATCATTTACAATGTTGATCCAGTTGTGCCTACTGCTTATATTGAAAAACCACCTTTCCCTGTTAGGATAAAGGAACATGCTAAAGTCTCAACTATGGTTCGCAAAAGTAATATTAGAGCACCCAAACCTTCTGAACAAATTAAAGTAGAACCTAGTGTTGCTATGGTTAAAGATCTCCTGGCAGAAAATATTGATGGGCATGTTATTTACTTCTGTGATGATGCTGCTAGAATTGCTAAAGCCAATGAAAAAGATAAACATAGACCTGTTGTTGGCATGCCCGTTGTCTCAGTTAAAATTGGAGATCATTGTTATCATCGTTTATGTGACTTAGGTGCTAACATGAGTGCTATCCCTTTTACCTTATATCAAGAAATTATGAATGACATAGCACCCGCTGAAATAGAAGACATAGATGTTACTATTAAACTTGCTATAGAGACACTATCACACCACTTGGGATTGTTAGAGATGTTTAAGTCTTGTGTGGGAAAAATATCCTACTGATTTTCTTGTTCTTGGTTCCCCACAAGATCAATTTTGTCCCATTATCTTTGGTAGACCTTTCTTAAACACTGTCAATGCTACTATAGATTGTCATAAACAAACTGTCAGTGTTAGCTTTGGTGATGAGTCTCATGAATTTAATTTCTCTAAGTTTAGTAGACAACCTCATGAAAAAGGATTACCTAATAAGGATGAAATAATTGGTCTTGCTTCTATTTTCGTGCCTCCTACTGATCCACTAGAACAATATTTGCTAGACCATGAAAATGATATGCATACGTATGAAAGAAATGAAATAGATAAAATATTCTTTGAACAACGACCCCTGCTAAAACTCAATTTGCCTGTTGAAACTCTAGGAGGTCCTCCTCCACCTAAAGGTGATCCTGTGTTTGAATTAAAATAGTTGCCCGACACTTTGAAATATGCTTATCTTGATGAGAAAAAGATATATCATGTTATTATTAGTGCTAACCTTTCAGAGATTGAATAAGAGAGATTATTGAAAATTCTGAAGAAGCACCATTCTGCCATTGAATATACTATTGATGATCTTAAGGGCACTAATCCCACTCTCTGTCAGCACAAGATTAATATGAAACCTGATGCTAAACCCGTTGTTGATCATCAACGACATTTGAATCCTAAGATGAAAGAAGTAGTAAGAACTGAAATACTAAAGCATCTAGAATCAAGTATAATCTATCCCGTAGCTGATAGTAGATGGGTAAGTCATGTTCATTGTGTCCCTAAGAAGGGAGGTATTACTGTTGTTCCTAATGATAAAAATGAACTTATTCCACAAAGAATTGTTACTGGCTACAGAATGGTAATTGATTTTAGAAAATTAAGTAAAGCAACTAGAAAAGATCATTACCCTCTACCTTTTATTGATCAAATGTTGGAAAGATTATCTAAGCACATACACTTTTGGTTTCTTGATGGATATTCTGGTTTTTCTGAAATACCTGTTTCACAACCCGATCAAGAGAAAACCACCTTTACTTGCCCTTTTGGAACTTATGCTTATAGATGTATGCCTTTTGGTTTATGCAATGCACTTGCTACCTTTCAAAGATGTATGGCTGCTATATTCTCTGATTTTTGCAAAAAGATTATTGAGATTTTCATGGATGATTTTTCTGTTTATGGAACTTCTTTTGATGATTACTTGAGCAACCTTGATCGGGTTTTGTAGAGATGTGAGTAAACTAAACTTGTCTTGAATTGGGAGAAGTGTGTAGCGATCAGACCTCAAATAGTCTGATCTACCGTGCACCAGTGTCATCCCTGGATCAGTAATGCTGACACGCATAGTACAAATGGAGGATTTATAACAGAGTAGCAATCACACACTTATTACAACGAGTATCTCAAGAGAGAAATAAGTATGACAAATATGGCTTAAGGCCATCTAATACGATAACAGCGGAAGACTTGGAAGATAAGTGAGTCCATCAACTCCAACGGCATCACTGAGTATAAGACCACGACCTAAGGCACCTTACTTGTCGTCTAAAAAGTCTGCAACATGAAACGTTGCAGCCCGAAAACGGGTCAGCACATGGAATATGCTGGCAATGTAACACATAGAGAGTAATGAACATAATAATGCTATACTACGTGCATATATGGCTGGTAGAAGCCTCTATGGTTACAGTTTTGCAAAAAGCCAATTTTTCCCTACTACAATGGAATAAATTTTGTTTAACTATCATGGTGGTTGTTAAACATTGAGAATGGTTGACAGCATTCTCAATCCCAATTAAGTATCATCATTAACCCAACAAAATTAATTAAAGTAACATGATGAGATTCACATGATAATCCAAGTACTAGATACTCAAGATGTCCATAACCGGGGACACGGCTAACCATGATTAGTTTATACACTCTGCAGAGGTTTGTGCACTTTTCCCCACAAGACTAGATCTCCTCCGTTGGGATTCTCGCACTTCATGGTGTTTGAGAAACGGATGACCGAGACACAGTCTTTCAGAAGCGTTAACTCTCTACTCCGGGTAGACAGTACCACCTACATCCCCTACATCTGCTAGTCTACCTCTTCAAGAGCTCACACAACCTACTGAACTATGCTAGAGCCCATAATAGCTTACGGCTGCACACGGAAGTTTCTAGCATGAATAATCTCATGATCCCTTTGAACCTGGTGGCGGTCCAAAAGAAAACAGGCAATCCTGGAATACCCAGGCACCTCAATCCACCCAGATGTGAGTTTTAGTTGCCACCTTAAGGTTAACCATTAATTAACAATCTCACAAGTGTCATGGTAACACTCAAACCCAATCCACGTCTACTAGCATAGCATAGCAATATAAGCAAACGTAGAAGTAACTCCCAAAGTTTGATAATAAACAGGGCAATAGGTACTACCTCATCTACTTCCCAATACCCACAATTTAATTAGATCCTAATCATGCAATGTTTGAGGATTGGTCTAATGCAATAAAACTGGGTAGTAAAAGAAGTATGATCAAAGTGTTACTTGCCTTGCTGATGATCCGTGAAACTTAGAGATTCGAAGTAGCAAGCGGCGCACTCCGGGTACTCTATCGCAAACAAACAATCATACAATAAGCACTAATCTAATGCACAGGTAAAACTCAAATAAAGATCTAACCAGAAAGTTCAACTTAAGAACTCCGGTTTGCAAAATGAATCGAATCAAACGAAGCAACGAAAGTCAAACGGCGAAAGAAACAAGCTTCATTTACTAATCTGGATCTAAGTCAAATTTTACGATAGAAAAAACTTGCTTGAATAGGTTAAACGGAAAGAGAATTTCGAGACGAAACTCTAGGCGCTTGAATCGCCTGATTCCGATAAACGAGCTAAAAGTTAAACCAGAACGAAAATCTGATCAGTAATCGCGATCTGGGAAATCGCGGAAAATCTGACGAAAAAGAAAACTGACGAACAGTTAAACGAACGGACATTCGTTAGCTGCGACAAACCGACGAACACATTCGTTAAAACGAACGGATCGGTGAACGTTCACTAACTAACTAAACCGAAGAAAAAAAATAAACCGATCTATTAAAAAAATCTAGGGTTTCGAAAAAAAAGCCGAACGGTTTTTAAAAAAAATGGCACGGCGGCGGCGGCTCGGCTACCTCGGTCCGGCGGAACTCCGGCGGGGTCGAGACGGGGCTCCGGCGGGTTCGGGAGAGGGCGGCGAGGGCGGCGGGGCTCGGGCGTCGTCGGGGGCGGCGAGGGGCGACGAGGGCGGCGGCGTACGGGGCTTCCCGAGGCGGCGGCGTCGGGCTCCTGCTCCGGCGGGTCCTCTCGGCGGCGGGGCGGCTTCGGGTCGGGGCGGGGTGAGGAGAGGGGCGGCGGGGGGAGTATCTAAGGAGGGGGGTGCTGCCTTGCGGAAGGGGCAAGGGGCGGCGGCGACGAGCGGGACTCGGGGCGGCGGCGGTCTCCGTCTCGGTCTCCAGGAGGGAGACGAGGCGCGGGGCTGGGCTGGGCCGTCGGCTGGGTTTCAGCCCAGTCGGCGCGCTTCGTGAGTTTTTTTTAAATAATTTCGCCGAACCTAAAAAAATCGTAGAAAAATAAATAAAAATCCAAAAATGCCAAAACAAATTTTCACCGTCTAATTAAAATAATTAGAACGAGATGAACATTTTCTTGGCCCAAAAATGCAGTTTTGAAAATGTGCAATTTTTCTAATGCAATTAAAATTGCAAATAAAATCCAATATTTGATTTTAATATTTTTCCTCCAATATTTCAATTATTTTGGAGAAGTCATATTTTCTCCTCTCATTTATTTTAATACGAAATATTTTTCGGAGAGAAAAATAATTAAAACCAAAAATCCTCGTTTCATTATTTGATAAACAAATCAAATATGAAATCCGGGAAAATCCCCAACTCTCTCCTAGGGTCCTTGAGTTGCTTAGGATTTCGAGGATTTGCCGAAATGCAATAAAATATGCTATGCAATGATGATCTAATGTATAACATTCCGAATTGAAAATTTGGGATGTTACAAACCTACCCCCTTAAGATGAATCTCGCCCTCGAGATTCGGGTTGGCTAGAAAATAGGTGAGAGTGGTCCTTCCGTAGATCTTCCTCTCGCTCCCAGGTGGCTTCGTCCTCGGTATGGTGACTCCACTGAACTTTGCAAAACTTGATAACATTGCTGCGGGTGACTCGGCTGGCATACTCAAGAATCTTAACTGGTTTCTCCTCATAGGTCAAGTCACTATCCAACTGAATCGCTTCCAAAGGCACCGTATCTCTCAGTGGTATATCAGCCATATCTGCGTGGCACTTCTTCAACTGGGAAAGGTGAAATACATCATGAACTCCTGACAATCCTTCAGGCAATTCCAGCTTGTAGGCAACTTCTCCCATACGCTCCAAAACTTTGTATGGTCCTACAAAACGTGGCGGTAACTTTCCCTTAACTCCAAAGCGCTTCACTCCTCGAAGTGGTGATACTCGTAGGTAAACTCTGTCTCCGACTTCGTAAACTGTCTCCTTGCGTTTAGAATCTGCATAACTCTTCTGCCTGGACTGGGCTACCTTGAGCCTATCGCGAATCAATTTCACTTTCTGTTCTGATTCCTTAATCAAGTCTGGTCCAAACAACTGGCGGTCTCCAACTTCGTCCCATAACAATGGTGTTCTATACCTCCTTCCGTATAAAGCTTCGAAAGGGGCCATCTTCAAACTGGTTTGATAACTGTTGTTGTAAGAGAATTCTGCATACGGCAAATTGTCGTCCCAACTAGATCCATAATCTAGCGCACAAGCTCTCAACATGTCCTCCAAAATCTGATTGACTCTCTCGGTTTGTCCGTCTGTCTGTGGGTGAAAGGCTGTACTGAACTCTAGCCTAGTACCCAAAGTTTCATGTAACTGATTCCAAAACTTTGAAGTAAACTGGGTTCCTCTATCTGATACAATGGTCCTCGGAACTCCATGCAGACATACGATCCTGGTCATGTATATTTTTGCCAACTTAGCACTGGTGTAAGTGGTCTACACTGGGATGAAATGAGCTACTTTCGTCAAACGATCGACTACAACCCATATTGAGTCATAGCCTGAACGAGTCCTGGGCAGTCCCGTGATAAAATCCATGCCTAGTTTATCCCATTTCCATTCGGGTATCGGCAATGGCTGTAGCAATCCTGCTGGCTTCTGATGCTCTGCCTTCACTCTCTGACATACATCACAAACTGCTACATACTCCGCAATATCCTTCTTCATTCCAGTCCACCAGAAAGTATCCTTCAAATCCAAATACATCTTGGTATTTCCTGGGTGAATCGAATACGGCGAATCATGAGCCTCTTGCAAGATCAACTTCCTGATCTCCGGATCATTGGGCACATAAACGCGGTCCTCAAACCATAAGGTATCATGCTCATCCTCACGAAATCCCTTGGATTTTCCTTTACTCATCCTTTTCTTTATTTCTGCAATCTCCTTGTCTGTCTTCTGAGCTTCCCTGATCTTTTCCATCAAGGTAGACTGAATCTCCAACGTTGCTAAATAGCCTCTTGGAACTATCTCCAAACATAGCTCGCGAAGATCCTCGGCTAATAATTTCGGTAACTCTCCGGTCATGAGGGTGTTAACATGGCTCTTGCGGCTGAACGCATCAGCTACTACGTTAGCCTTCCCTGGGTGATAATGCAATCTCATATCATAATCCTTAATGAGCTCCAACCATCTCCTTTGCCTGAGATTCAACTCCTTCTGCGTGAAAATGTACTTCAAACTCTTGTGATCCGTGTACACCTCACAGTGATTTTCGATGAGAAAATGTCTCCATGTCTTCAACGCATGTACTACGGCTGCTAACTCCAAATCATGGGTGGCATAATTCTTCTCATGGGGTTTAAGTTGTCGTGAAGCATATGAAACAACTCTTCCCTCCTGCATTAGCACTGCTCCAAGTCCTCGACGTGAAGCGTCGCAATATACTTCATAATCCTTGCGTTGATCTGGCAGAATCAGCACTGGTGATGTAACCAAACGTTTCTTCAACTCTTGGAAACTAGCTTCACATTCCTCGGTCCAATTGAACTTGGTGTCCTTCTTTAACAGCTCTGTCATGGGCTTAGCAATCCTCGAGAAATTCTCAATGAACCTCCGGTAGTATCCTGCAAGTCCAAGAAAACTCCGGATCTCTTCAACTGATGTGGGTGATTCCCAGTTTGTCACAGTGTCGACTTTGGCGGGGTCTACTGCTATTCCTTCTCCGGATATAACATGTCCGAGGAATCCAACTTCCTTCAACCAAAACTCACATTTGCTGAACTTGGCGTATAACTGATGTTCTCTGAGCTTCTCAAGTACCAAACGCAAATGTTCCTTATGATCCTCTTCATTCTTGGAATAAACCAAAATGTCATCAATGAACACTACGACGAACTTATCCAAAAACTCCATAAACACTTTGTTCATCAGGTTCATGAAATAGGCAGGTGCGTTAGTCAGACCAAATGACATAACGTTATACTCGTACAGCCCATACCTGGTGGTAAAAGCCGTCTTAGGTATATCCTGCTCTCGAATCTTCAACTGATGGTATCCTGATCGTAGATCGATCTTGGAAAATACCTTAGCTCCTTGTAATCGGTCAAACAGATCATTGATCATCTGCAGTGGGTACTTACTTTTGATGGTCACTTCATTCAATCCACGATAATCAACAACCATCCTCAACGATCCATCTTTCTTCTCCACTAGAAGTACGGGTGATCCCCAAGGTGACGAACTTGGGCGAATATAGCCTTTATCCAGTAACTCCTTAATCTGCTTCTTAATCTCCTCCAAATCTTTTGCGGGCATTCTGTACGGTCTCTTAGATATCGGCCCTGTGCCTGGCAAAAGCTCAATCAACAACTCAATGTCTCTATCCGGTGGCATGCCTGGCAACTCTTCTGGAAATACATCCGGGTAATCCTTCACCACTGGTACTTCTTCCTGTACAACTCCTGATAAGGAATTTACTTGAGTCCTCTTCGGCATATGCCGGGATACATACTTAATCCTTCTTCCTTCTGGGGTGGTAAGCAAAATCGACTTACTGGCGCACTCAATGTTTCCTCCATACTTCGATAACCAATCCATGCCTAATATCACATCCAATCCTTGCGATTCCAGTACTATTAGGTCCGAGGGAAACACGTAGTTACCAATCCTTAATGGTAACCGATCACACCATAAACTAGCCATATACTCTGCTCCTGGCGAGGTTACTAACATGGGTGACATAAGGGCTTGGGTTGGCAGTTTATACTTATCCACAAATCCCCTTGATATGTATGAATGCGATGCACCAGTATCAAAAAGAACGAGTGCAGTAAATGACTTAACCAAAAACTTACCTATTACTGCATCTGGCTGAGCTTCAACCTCCTCCACGCTAACGTGGTTCACATGTCCTTTGTTGAAAGGGTTCGGCTTCTTCCCAGAGCTTCCATTGCCATTTCCATTCTGGGCTTCAGGACATTCATTGGCATAATGTCCAATCTTCTGGCACTTAAAACAAGTGACTTGGCTCAGGTCTCTCTTAGCTGGGGTTGAAGGGTTGGTACGGTTCTGGCCGTTGCTTCCTCCATTCCCATTACCATTCTTGGGGCCATTATGGTTGTGCGAACTACCTCCTCCATGGGTATGCTGAAATTGTCCTCCCGATTTCGGGGTAAAACGTGGCTTCTGCTGAGCTCCAGAATTGTACTTCCCTTGTCCATACTTCCTTTTACGGTTTTCAATCTGCTACTGCTTCCCTTCAATCATGAGAGCTCTATCTACCAACTCCTGGTAGTTGTTGAAGGTTGCTACCATCAACTGCATGCTCAGCTTATCATTCAGTCCTTCGAGAAACTTCTCCTGCTTGGCTGCATCTGTAGCAACGTCATCTGGAGCATAACGTGCTAACTTACTAAAGTCCTCCACATACTAGCCTACGGTGCGTCCTCCTTGGCGTAGGTTGCGAAACTCACGCTTCTTCATAGCCATAGCTCCTGCTGAAACATGGGTAGTACGGAAAGCTTGCTGAAACTGGTCCCATGTGACAGTGTCAATAGGGTGTGTGGCTGTGTAATTCTCCCACCATGATGCTGCGGGTCCATCAAGCTGATGTGCGGCAAATTGCACTCTCTCCGCATCTGTGCATCCTGCAGTGGTCAACTCCCTTCCAACTTTGCGGAGCCAATCATCTGCAACAATCGGCTCGGTGCTGCTGGAAAACACCGGCGGATTTAGCCTCAAGAAACGGGCTAAGTGATCAACAGGTGGTGGTCGTGGGTTGTTGTTGTTGTTGCCTTGGTTCTGTACTAACACTTGCATCAGGGCATTCTCCTGCTGAATCAACTGAGTGATCTCCGGTGGGAAAACAAATCCGGTGTCGCGTCTCAGAGGCATCTGATAGGTTTAGAAAAGATGAGAATTTAGAATAGAATGAGGTCTAGAGAGAAAACACTACCCATATGCACATGAGACAACACAATCAATATCACTCAATCAATTCAACCAAGGCATACAATCGATCTAACTATCGTTACAAAGTGCTCGGACTATACTATATACATGGGGGAAATACTACTACTAATTATGGTGGTCTACTAGAAATTTTTGATCGGTCGAAGACTCCATGATATCTGCTCCAGCTTCATCAACAAAGTCATCTTCACTGGGGTCTGAGTCGGTGTCGTCGATGATGATGTAGTTATCCGGGCAAGTAGAATCGTCATCTTCTTCTCCTGGTGCTGGGTCTCCCATGAATACTCCGATCTTCTTTATTAGGTCGTCATTCTTCTCCAACAACATGGCGATCTCCTCCTCATATCCATCGCGTGTAGACTTGAGTTCTTCCTCCAACTCCGTGATCTTGGTCAATGCCTTCTTCAGATCTAACATGTCTGCGCACATCTAGTTCTCCTGGCGACGAATGTGTTGGTTTTGCTCCTGGATGAAAGCTGCAATTGATCCATCCTTCTTGGTGTTGATCATCTCCCACTGCTCATCTCGGCGTCCACAAATCTGATAAATAGTATCCTTAAGCTCCCTGTGGTAGACTTTCTCCAATGCGTCCCATAGAGATGTGGGCTGCCATGCTCTTCCCTAAACTCCAGGTTCGTGCATCAAAGGAAAACTCTATAGGCTCAGTGACTGGCATAAACGTCCTTCCTGGAACTTGAACTTGAATCTTCCAGCGCTCCTCTTCTGGTAGTGTGGCTTTGTAAGTCCCGGTGAAGCTTGGTATTCCGATGTTCAGGTACTTAGTGACTTCCTTCAAGTGTCGTCCAAAAGGTGTATCTTCATCCGGTTGCATGAACTTGTTCCTTGCATCCGCCATTCCTAAAAGAGTAGAAAGTGGAGAGGAGTCAGAAATGAGAAGAGAGTAGTGTTCTAGGGTTTAAGCTTAGTGGTAGTGTCCTACAGTCAGCGTATGCTCTGATACCATCTTTGTAGCGATCAGACCTCAAATAGTCTGATCTACCATGCACTAGTGTCATCCCTGGATCAGTAATGCTGACACGCATAGTACAAATGGAGGATTTATAACAGAGTAGCAATCACACACTTATTACAACGAGTATCTCAAGAGAGAAATAAGTATGAAAAATATGGCTTAAGGCCATCTAATACGATAACAGCGGAAGACTTGGAAGATAAGTGAGTTCATCAACTCCAACGGCATCACTAAGTATAAGACCACGACCTAAGGCACCTTACTCGTTGTCTGAAAAGTCTGCAACATGAAACGTTGCAGCCCGAAAACGGGTCAGCACATGGAATATGCTGGCAATGTAACACATAGAGAGTAATGAACATAATAGTGCTATACTACATGCATATATGGCTGGTAGAAGGCTCTATGGTTACAGTTTTGTGAAAAGCCAATTTTTCCCTACTACAATGGAATAAATTTTATTTAACTATCATGGTGGTTGTTAAACATTGAGAATGGTTGACAGCATTCTCAATCCCAATTAAGTATCATCATTAACCCAACAAAATTAATTAAAGTAACATGATGAGATTCACATGATAATCCAAGTACTAGATACTCAAGATGTCAATAACCGGGGACACGGCTAACCATGTTTAGTTTATACACTCTGCAGAGGTTTGTGCACTTTTCCCCACAAGACTCGATCTCCTCCGTTGGGATTCTCGCACTTCATGGTGTTTGAGAAACGGATGACCGAGACACAGTCTTTCAGAAGCGTTAACTCTCTACTCCGGGTAGACAGTACCACCTACATCCCTTACATCTGCTAGTCTACCTCTTCAAGAGCTCACACAACCTACTCAACTATGCTAGAGCCCATAATAGCTTGCGGCTGCACACGGAAGTTTCTAGCATGAATAATCTCATGATCCCTTTGAACCTGGGTGGCGGTCCAAAAGAAAACAGGCAATCCTGGAATACCCAGGTACCTCAATCCATCCAGATGTGAGTTTTAGTTGCCACCTTAAGGTTAACCATTAATTAACAATCTCACATCTGTCATGGTAACACTCAAACCCAATCCACGTCTACTAGCATAGCATAGCAATATAAGCAAACGTAGAAGTAACTCCCAAAGTTTGATAATAAACAGGGCAATAGGTACTACCTCGCCTACTTCCCAATACCCACAATTTAATTAGATCCTAATCATGCAATGTTTGAGGATTGGTCTAATGCAATAAAACTGGGTAGTAAAAGAGGTATGATCAAAGTGTTACTTGCCTTGCTGATGATCCGTGAAACTTAGAGATTCGAAGTAGCAAGCGGCGCACTCCGGGTACTCTATCGCAAACAAACAAGCATACAATAAGCACTCATCTAATGCACAGGTAAAACTCAAATAAAGATCTAACCAGAAAGTTCAACTTAAGAACTCCGGTTTGCAAAATGAATCGAATCAAACGAAGCAACGAAAGTCAAACGGCGAAAGAAACAAGCTTCGTTTACTAATCTGGATCTAAGTCAAATTTTACATTAGCAAAAACTTGTTTGCATAGGTTAAACGGAAAGAGAATTTCGAGACGAAACTCTAGGAGCTTGAATCGCCTGATTCCGATAAACGAGCTAAAAGATAAACCAGAACGAAAATCTGATCAGAAATCGCGATCTGGGAAATCGCGGAAAATCCGACGAAAAAGAAAACTGACGAACAGTTAAACGAACGGACGTTCGTTAGCTGCGACAAACCGACGAACACGTTCGTGAAAACGAACGGATCGGTGAACGTTCACTAACTAACTAAACCGAAGAAAAAAATAAACCGATCTATTAAAAAATCTAGGGTTTTGAAAAAAAACCCGAACGGTTTTAAAAAAAACCGGCACGGCGGCGGCGGCTCGGCTACCTCGGTCCGGCGGAACTCCGGCGGGGTCGGGACGGGGCTCCGGCGGGTTCGGGAGAGGGCGGCGAGGGCGGCGGGGCTCGGGCGTCGTCGGGGGCGGCGAGGGGCGACGAGGGCGGCGGCATACGGGGCTTCCCGAGGCGGCGGCGTCGGGCTCCTGCTCCGGTGGGTCCTCTCGGCGGCGGGGCGGCTTTGGGTCGGGGCGGGGTGAGGAGAGGGGCGGCGGGGGGAGTATTTAAGGAGGGGGTGCTGCCTTGGGGAAGGGGCAAGGGGCGGCGGCGACGAGCGGGACTCGGGGCGGCGGCGGTCTCCATCTCGGTCTCCAGGAGGGAGACGAGGCGCGGGGCTGGGCTGGGCCGTCGGCTGGGTTTCGGCCCAGTCGGCGCGCTTCGTGAGTTTTTTTATAATTTCGCCGAACCTAAAAAAATCGTAGAAAAATAAATAAAAATCCAAAAATGCCAAAACAAATTTTCACCGTCTAATTAAAATAATTAGAACGAGATGAACATTTTCTTGGCCCAAAAGTGCAGTTTTGAAAACGTGCAATTTTTGTAATGCAATTAAAATTGCAAATAAAATCCAATATTTGATTTTAATATTTTTCCTCCAATATTTCAATTATTTTGGAGAAGTCATATTTTCTCCTCTCATTTATTTTAATATGAAATATTTTTCGGAGAGAAAAATAATTAAAACAAAAAATCCTCGTTTCATTATTTGATAAAAAATCAAATGGGAAAACCGGGAAAATCCCCAACTCTCTCCTAGGGTCCTTGAGTTGCTTAGGATTTCGAGGATTTGCCGAAATGCAATAAAATATGCTATGCAATGATGATCTAATGTATAACATTCCAAATTGAAAATTTGGGATGTTACAAAGTGCCACTTTATGGTTAATGAAGGTATTGTCTTGGGACATAAAATTTCTGAACGAGGTATTGAGGTGGATAAAGCTAAAGTTGATGCAATTGAGAAAATGCCATGTCCTAAAGATATTAAAGGCATTCGTAGTTTCCTTGGTCATGATGGTTTCTATAGGAGGTTTATCAAAGACTTCTCTAAAATTTCTAGGCCTCTTACAAATCTTTTACAAAAGGATGTTCCATTTGTTTGTGTACAAGCCTTTGAAACACTTAAGAAAGCCTCAACTACTGCACCTATTGTTCAACCACCTGATTGGAACTTGCCTTTTAAAATTATGTGTGGTGTTAGTGATTATGTTGTTGGTGTTGTTCTAGGACAAAGAGTTGATAAGAAATTAAATGATATCTGTTATGCTAGCAACACCCTAGACAGTGCCCAAAGAAATTATGCTACTACTGAAAAATAATTTTTAGCAGTTGTGTTTGCTTGTGATAAATTCAGATCTGATATTGTCGATTCCAAAGTAATTGTTCACACTGATCATGGTGCTATTAAATATCTTATGGAAAAGAAATATGCTAAACCTAGACTCCTTAGGTGGGTTCTCTTGCTACAAGAATTTGATTTACATATTACTGATAGGAAAGGAGCTGAGAACCCCGTAGCTGATAACTTGTCTAGGTTAGAAAATATTCTTGATGACCCACTACCTATTGATGATAGTTTTCGTGGTGAGCAACTAGCTGCAATAAATGTTTCTCATAACACTCCTTGGTATGCTAACTATGCTAATTATATTGTTGCTATATACATACCACCTAGATTCGCATACCAACAAAACAAAAAATTCTTCTATGATTTAAGACATTACTTTTGGGAGACCCACATCATTATAAAGGAGGAGTAGATGGTATTATTAGACATTGTGTACCTGAGCATGAACAAAAACAAATCTTACGGAAATGTCATTCCGAAGCTTATGGAGGACATCATGCGGGAGATAGAACTGCTCACAAGGTATTGCAATTTGGTTTTTATTGGCCTACTCTCTTCAAGGATGCCCGTAAGTTTGTTTTATCTTGTGATGAATGTCAAAGAATTGGTAATATCGATAAGCGTCAGGAAAAGTCTATGAATTATTCACTTGTTGTTGAACCATTTGATGTTTGGGGTTTTGATTATATGGGACCTTTTCCTTCCTCTAATGGGTATACACATATTTTGGTTGCTGTTGATTATGTTACTAAGTTGGTAGAAGCTATTCCAACTAGTAGTGTTGATCATCACACTTCCATTAAAATGCTTAAAAATGTTATTTTCCCAAGGTTTGGAGTCCCTAGATATTTAATGACTGATGGTGGTTCACATTTTATTCATGGTGCTATCCGTAAAATGCTTTCTAAATATGATGTCAACCATAGAATTGCATCACCCTATCATCCTCAATCTAGTGGTCAAGTTGAACTTACCAATAGAGAAATAAAAATAATATTACAAAAAACTATCAATAGGTCCCGAAAGAATTGGTCTAAGAAACTAGATGACGCACTTTAGGCTTATAGAACAGCATATAAAAATCCTAAGCTTATTGGGAAATTAAAGAACTCAACTATGATTTCAAACTTGCCAGTGAAAAGAGGTTATTTGATATTAGCTCACTAGATGAATGGAGAACCCAAGCTTATGAAAATGCCAAACTATTCAAAGAAAAAGTTAAAATATGGCATGAAAAAAGAATCCAAAAGCGGGAATATAAAGTTGGAGATTATGTTCTTTTATACAACTCTTCTTTTACATTCTTTCCAGCAAAACTTCTCTCCAAATGGGAAGGACCATATATTATCGAAGAGGTTTATCGTTCTGGAGCTATCAAAATAAATAATTCTGAAGGTACTAACCTGAAGGTAGTCAATGGGCAAAGAATTAAACACTATATCTCAGGTACGCCTATTAATGTTGAAAGCAATAGTATTCAAACCATGACACCGGAGGAACACATAAAAGAAACCTTCCAGAACACTCCAGAATCATGAAAAAAGAGGAGGTACGTGATACGGTAAGTAAACGGACTCCGAAAAATCCGCAAAAATATTTTCTGTCAGTTTTGGTATATTACAAAAATTAGGTAAATAAGAAACAACTAGGGAGGCAACCGAGGAGGGCACAAGACACCGGGGCGCACCTGGCGTGCCTAGCGCGCCCAGGTGGGTTGTGCCCAACTCGGGAACCTTCCTGACTCTGTTTTCCCCTCGTTTTGCTTGTTTACCAAGATAAAAAATATGTATATACCCCCGAACGTATTGACCACGTATCGCAGAGAAATCCTCTCTTCTTCTTTCTTGTTATTTTCTGTTAGATCTGTCGGGCCAGGCATCATGTCTTTCCGTCCTCTGACAAAGTAGACGGGGATGCTTGGTTGATGAAGATAGAAATAAAAAGAGAGGAACTAGAGGAAACCATCAAGGGTGACAAGGTCAAAGAAGCCGCGGGAGATCAAGTTACGGCCGTAGGGTAGGTCGTCCCAGCAGCAAAAGATGAAGACATCCTTAAACCTTACTATGATCATCTTACCCCTACTGAAATTGAAGCTTTCAGGGTCATTGAAATGGTTCGTGTGCAAAACAAATATCTCACTCGTGAAAATATTCTGTTGCAAGAGTATGTCATCGCCCTCTGGAGCATCATTCGTAGATTGGAGTACCTCCTGAGCTTGAAGTGCGATGCTACCTCATCATCACCACCTCCTTCTTCATCACCAAAGGAGACTTGAGTACACGGTATGGTCACTCCCCTTGGCTTGTGCCAAGCTTGGGGGAGGTGCCCCGGTATTGTATCACCACCACTATCTTTGCCTTTATTTATCTTAGTTTGATCTTTAGTCATCTTTTTAATTAATTGAATAAAATTTTAGTCCGAATCTTTTCTTTTTGAGTGTTGCTTAGTGATCTATCTATCTATCTATGTAATCGTGTGCGAGATATATAATAAAGATTAGTTTGAGTTTTGCTTTCTTTACTTTTTTATTTGAATCAAAATAAAAGAAAGTAATGAAAAAGATCATATGCTAATCTTATGGTAAGTAATGACATCACATAAGGAAAAGTATAAGTGGTAAAAAAATTTGGAGATTGACAAACATAGCATTGGTCAATGATGCAATTCATGAAAGAATTAATAAGGGAAGAGAAGATTCACATGCAAATACACTATCTTGGACATCTTTTATGATTGTGAGCCCCCATTAAATATTATGTCTCAAAATTGTTGATGTTGGACAAGGAAGGCAACGTAATGATTTATGTTTGTTCATATTCACATAGAAGTTATATTGTCATAGATCCTTCAACATGTGGTGCTTGCTCAATATCTTTGCTAGCCAAAAACTCTCACTAAGTAGAGATACTACTTGTGCATCCAAAAACCCTTAAACCCAAAATCTTGCTTTGAGAGTCCACCATACCTACCTATGGATTGAGTAAGATCCTTCAAGTAAGTTGTCATCGATGCGATAAGGCAATAAAAATGCTTCTAAATGTGTTGGATCATTTAGTGTAAGAGAAAATTGAGCGTCATACGAACTTATGATGACAAAATAATAAAAGCGACAAACTACATAATAAAGGTTGCTATCATAAGGGGCAATATAACGTGACTGTTCTTTTGCACTAAGAGATTGAGCATACAAACCAAAAAGCGCATGCCAACCTCTGCTTCCCTCTATGAAGGTCCTATCTTTTACTTTTATGCATTCACTTTTATGTAAGAGTCAAAGTACTCTTCCCTTTTCCTTTTTATTTTCTCTTTTTGCAAGTATCATGTGGCGAGAAAAGATCTAGGCACATATATCCAATTGGATATGAGTGGGCATGAGTTATTATTGTTGACATCACACTTGAGGTGAATACGTTGGGAGGCGAAACTTTAAGCCCCTATCTTCCTATGTGTCTAGTTGAAACTTTTTGTTCATGGGTATGCTGTGAGTGTTAGCAATCATAGAAGACTAAATGATGGTTGAGTATGTGGACTTGCCTAAAGGCTCCGATACGTGACCCTTCCTGGAAAGGATGAATTGTAGTTGCCAAGTTGACTGAAAACATAGTTTGTTGGTTTTCAATGGAGTTTATGATTTATACTTAAATGTTGTGATGAATTGTTACTTGTTCATGATAAGTTATATGATAAAAGTTGTGTGATAAAGTTTTATGGTTAAGTTTGTTGCTATTATAATAATATGCATGATGCTTCTATATCTGTATTTAGTTTTCATCGACACCTCTCTCTCTCTCTCTCTATCTCTCTCTTAGCATTTGGACATGTTTTTCGACTTTGGTTTTCGCTTGAGGACAAGCGAGGTCTAAGCTTGGGGAGTTGATACGTCCATTTTGCATCATGTTTTCCTATAGTTATTTACAATGTTTTTAAGCATAATAATGCTTTATGGAGTAATTCTAATGCCTTTTCTCTCATAATATGCAAGGTTTACACAAAGAGTGAGAATACCGACAGCTGGAATTCTGGACCTGAAAAAGCTACGTCAAAGCTACCTATTCTGCACATCTCCAAATGAACTGAAAATTTACGGAGAATTGTTTTGGAATATATGAAAAATACTGGAGCAAATAACTACCGGAGGGGGCCACCCTGGTGAGCACAAGACGCTAGGGCGCGCCCGGGCCCCTAGGCGCTCCCTGGTGGGTTGTGCCCTCCTCGGCCCACCTCTGGTGCCCATCTTCTGGTATATTGGTCATTTTGATCTAGAAAAAATCAGAGGGGGACTTTCGGGACGAAGCGCCGCCGTCTCGAGGTGGAACTTGGGCAGGAGCACTTTTGCCCTCAGGCAGAGCGATTCCGCCGGGGAATTTCCCTCCCGGAGGGGGAAGTCATCGTCATCACCAACAACCCTCTCATCTTTGGGAGGGCAATATCCACCAACATCTTCAACAACACCATCTCCTCTCAAACTCTAGTTCATCTCTTGTGTTCAATCTTTGTACCGGAACCTCAGATTGGTACTTGTGGGTGACTAATAGTGTTGATTACATCTTGTAGTTGATTACAATATGGTTTATTTGGTGGAAGATTATATGTTCAAATCCATTATGCTATTTAATACCCCTCCGATCTTGAGCATGATTATCATTTGTGAGTAGTTACTTTTGTTCTTGAGGTCGCGGGAGAAATCATGTTGCAAGTAATCATGTGAACTTGATATGTGTTCGATATTTTGATGATATGTATGTTGTGATTCCCTTAGTGGTGTCATGTGAACGTCGACTACATGGCACTTCACCATATTTGGGCCTAATGGAATGCAATATGGAGTATTTATTAGATGATGGGTTGCTAGAGTGACAGAAGCTTAAACCCTAGTTTATGCGCTACTTCGTAAGGGACCGATTTGAAGGAAATATGCCCTAGAGGCAATAATAAAGTTATTATTTATTTCCTTATTTCATGATAAATGTTTATTATTCATTCTAGAATTATACTAACCGGAAACTTAGTACATGTGTGAATACACAGACAAACAGAGTGTCACTAGTATGCCTCTACTTGACTAGCTCGTTGAATCAAAGATGGTTATGTTTCCTAACCATAGACATGGGTTGTCATTTGATTAACGGGATCAGATCATTAGAGAATGATGTGATTGACTTGACCCATTCCGTTAGCTTAGCATTTGATCGTTTAGTATATTGCTATTGCTTTCTTCATGACTTATACATGTTCCTATGACTATGAGATTACGCAACTCCCGAATACCGGAGGAACACTTTGTGTGCTACCAAACGTCACAACGTAACTGGGTGATTATAAAGGTGCTCTACAGGTGTCTCCGATGGTACTTGTTGAGTTGGCATAGATCAATATTAGGATTTGTCACTCCAATTGTCGGAGAGGTATCTCTGGACCCTCTCGGTAATGCATGTCACTATAAGCCTTGCAAGCAATGTGACTAATGAGTTAGTTGCGGGATGATGCATTACGGAACGAGTAAAGAGACTTGCCGGTAACGAGATTGAACTAGGTATTGAGATACCGACGATCGAATCTCGGGCAAGTAACATACCGATGACAAAGGGAACAACGTATGTTGTTATGCGGTTTGACCGATAAAGATCTTCGTAGAATATGTAGGAGCCAATATGAGCATCCAGGTTCCGCTATTGGTTATTGACCGGAGACGTGTCTCAGTCATGTCTACATAGTTCTCGAACCCGTAGGGTCCGCACGCTTAACGTTCGGTGACGATTTGTATTATGAGTTTATGTGTTTTGATGTACCGAAGGTAGTTCAAGTCCCGGATGAGATCGGGGACATGACGAGGAGTCTCGAAATGGTCGAGACGTAAAGATCGATATATTGGACGACTATATTCGGACATCGGAAAGGTTCTGAGTGATTCGGATATTTTTCGGAGTACTGGAGAGTTACGGGAATTCGTATTGGGCCTTAATGGGCCATACGGGAAAGGAGAGAAATGCCTCAAAAGGTGGCCGCACCCCATGGACTGGTCCGAATTGGACTAGGGAGTGGGGGCACCCCCTTCCTTCCTTCTCCTTCTCCCTTCCCTTTTTCCTATTCCATATGGGAGGTGGAATCCTACTAGGACTAGGGAGTCCTAGTAGGACTCCACACTTGGGCGTGCCCTGTGAGGGCCGGCCTCCTCCTCCCTCCATCCTTTATATACATGGCCAGGGGGCACCCCATAGACACACAAGTTGATCATCGATCTCTCTTAGCCGTGTGTAGTGCCCCCCCTTCACCATAATCCACCTCGGTCATATCGTAGCGGTGCTTAGGCGAAGCCCTACGTCGGTAGCTTCATCAACACCATCACCACGCCGTCATGCTGACGGGGCTCTTCCCCGAAGCTCTACTGGATCGTGAGTTCGCGGGACGTCACCGAGCTGAACGTGTGTTGAATGCGGAGGTGCCGTACGTTCGGTACTGAGGATCGGTCGATCGTGAAGACGTATGACTACATCGACCGCGTTGTCATAACGCTTCCGCTTACGGTCTACGAGGGTTCGTAGACGACACTCTCCCCTCTCGTTGCTATGCATCACCATGATCTTGCGTGTGCGTAGGAATTTTTTGAAATTACTATGTTCCCCAACACGATTTGGACTCCAAAAGTTTAATACTATGGTTAGATTTTATCTTAATACTTTTCTCGCAGTTGCGGATGCTTGCGAGGGGGTTAATCATAAGTAGGAGGTTTGCTCAAGTAATAACAACACCTAAGCACCGGTCCACCCACATATCAAACTATCAAAGTAGTGAACACGAATCAAACCAACATGATGAAAGTGACTGGATGAAATTTCCTTGTACCCTCGAGAACGCTTTGCTTATCATAAGAGACCGTTTTGGCATGTCCTTTGCCATAAAAGGATTGGGCTACCTTGTTGTACTTTATTTACCGTTACCGTTACTTGCTCGTTACAAATTATCTTGCTATCAAACTACCTGTTTCCGACAATTTCAGTGCTTGCAGAAAATACCTTTCTGAAAACCACTTGTCATTTCCTTCTACTCCTCGTTGGGTTCGACACTCTTACTTATCGAAAGGACTACGATTGATCCCCTATACTTGTGGGTCATGAAGACTCTTTTCTGGCGCCGTTGCCGGGGAGTGGAGCGCTCTTGGTAAGTGGAAATTGGTAAGGAAAAATTATTACTATGTGCTGAAATTTATTGCTACTTGTTACTATGGAGAATCATCCTTTGAGGGGTTTGTTCGGGGTATCTTCACCTCGACCAGAACCACAATTAGTTGCCCGTCAACCTAGTACACCTACTGAAAATATTGGTTATGAAATTCCTTCGGGTATGATAGAACAACTGCTAGCTAATCCTTATGCAGGAGATGGAACTGAACATCCTGATATGCACTTGATATATGTGGATGAAATTTGGGGATTATTTAAGCTTGAAGGTTTATCTGGAGATGAAGCTAAGAAGAAGGTTTTCCCTTTATCTTTGAAGGGAAAAGCATTGACATGGTATAGGCTATGCGATGATATTGGATCTTGGAATTGGAATCGATTGAAATTGGAATTTCACCCAAAAAAATATCCTATGCATCTAGTTCATCGTGATCGGAATTATATATATAATTTTTGGCCTCGTGAAGGAGAAAGTATCACTCTAGCTTGGGGGAGGCTTAGGTCGATGTTATATTCATGCCCCAACCATGAGCTCTTGAGAGAGATTATTATTCAAAACTTTTATGCTGGGCTTTTTGATAACCCACAAGTATAGGGGATCAATTGTAGCCTCTTTCGATAAGTAAGAGTGTTGAACCCAATGAGGAGCTAAAGGTAGAACTCTACGCACGCTCAAGTTCTATCGACCACCGATACAACTCTACGCACGCTTAACGTTCGCTTTACCTAGAACAAGTATAAAACTAGAAGTACTTTGTAGGTGTTGTTGGATAGGTTTGCAAGAATATAAAGAGCACATAAATAAAAACTAGGGGCTGTTTAGATAAAGAAGCAATAAAGTTAGTATAGCGAGTGTGGAAAAGTGGTGGTAGGAGTTGTGAAATTGTCCCTAAGCAATTGACTACTTTACTAGACCGATAGCAAGTTTTATGTGGGAGAGCCCACGGCTAGCATGTCATCCCTGACTTGGAATTCTATGCACTTATGGTTGGAACTATTAGCAAGCATCCGCAACTACTAACGTTCATTAAGGTAAAGCCCAACCATAGCATTAAGATATATTGGTCCCCCTTCAATCCCGTATGCATCAATTTCTATGCTAGGTTGAAGCTTCTGTCACTCTTGCCGTCCAATACATAGTCCTATCAACATACAACTAACCCTATGGTGTGATCCACGCGCGCGCTCATATGATGGGCACCAAAGAACAGCAACATAACCACAAGAAAATTAAACCAATCATAGCAATTCATCAGTTACTGATAGGACAACGAAAATCTACTCAGATATCATAGGATGGCAACACATCATTGGATAATAATATGAAGTATAAAGCACCATGTTCAAGTAGAGGGTACAGCGGGTTGCGGGAGAGTGGACCGCTGTAGATAGATGGGGGAAGGTGATGAAGATGTTGGTGAAGATGACAGAGGTGTTGGTGTAGATAGCGGTGATGATGATGGCCCCGGCGGCGTTCCGGCGCCACCGGGAGAGAGGGGGAGAGGGCCCTCCTCCTTCTTCTTCTTCCTTGACCTTCTCCCTAGATGGGAGAAGGGTTTCCCCTCTGGTCCATGGCCTCCATGGCATGGGAGGGGCGAGAGCCCCTCCGAGATTGGATATGTCTCTCTGTCTCTCTCTGTTTCTGCGCTCCCTGATTCTGCCCTTTCACCATTTCTTAAATTCCCGGGGACCCGTAACTCTGATTGGGCTGAAATTTGGACACAATTTTTATCCGGATATTGGCTTTCCTGTGGCGAAAGAAGGGCACCAACCGCCTTACAGGGTGGCCACGAGGGCCCAGGGCACGCCTGACCCCCTGGGGGGCGCCCCTCACCCTCGTGGGCCCCTCGGGCATCGTCTCGCGTTGATTCCACTTCCCAAAATTCACACATATTCCAAAAAAAATCTCCGTCAGTTTTTATCCCGTTTGGACTCCGTTTGATATGGATTTTCTGCGAAACAAAAAACATGCAACAAACAGGAACTGGACTGGGCACTGGATCAATATGTTAGTCCCAAAAATAGTATAAAAAGTTACCAAAAGTATATAAAAGTTGTAGAATATTGGCATGGAACAATCAAAACTTATAAATACGACGGAGACGTATCACTTTCTCGTGCTGATCAATCCATGCTTGATACTTCTTGTACTGGTTCTTTTATGAAGAAGACTATTGGATTCAGGTGTGATCTTTTGGAAAGAATTAAACGCAACTCTGAATATTGGGAATTCGACAAAGGTAAAGAGTCAGGTATTAATCTTGAGTTTGATTGTGTTAAATCTTTTGTAAATACCGATGCTTTTCACAAGTTTAGCACTAAATATGGACTTGACTCTGAGATAGTAGCCTCCTTTTGTGAATCTTTTGCTACTCATGTTGATCTCCCTAAGGAGAAGTGGTTTAAATATCACCCCCCTATTAAAGAAGAAATTAAAGAACCGGTCGTAGTTCAAGATGAAAATATCATTTACAATGTTGATCCAGTTGTGCCTACTGCTTATATTGAAAAACCACCTTTCCCTGTTAGGATAAATGAACATGCTAAAGTCTCAATTGTGGTTCGCAAAAGTAATATTAGAGCACCCAAACATGTTGAAGAAAGTAAAGTAGAACCTAGTGTTGTTATGGTTAAAGTAGAACATATGATCTTCCACCAAATAAACCAACTAGCATCAACTACAAGGAGTAATCAACACTACTAGCAACCCACAGGTACCAATCTGAGGTTTTGCGACAAAGATTGAATACAAGAGATGAACTAGGGTTTGAGAGGAGATGGTGCTGGTGAAGATGTTGATGAAGATTGGTCCTCCCGCGATGACAGGATCGTTGGTGATGATGATGGCTTCGATTCCCCCCGGGAGGGAAGTTTCCCCGGCGGAATCGCTCTACCGGAGCCCTAGATTGCTTCTGCCCAGGTTCTGCCTCCATACGGTGGTGCTTCGTCCCAAAAGCCTTCCTATTATTTTTCTAGGTCAAAACACCTCATATAGCAGAAGATGGGCACCGGGGGCTAGCCACGGGCCCACAAGCTCAGGGGGCGCGCCCCCAGGCTTGTGGCCACCTCGTGGATCCCCTTCTGGTATTTCTTCGCCCAATATTTTTTTATATATTCCAAAAATATTCTCCGTAAAGTTTCAGGACATTTGGAGTTGTGCAGAATAGGTATCTCAGATTTGCTCCTTTTCGGTCCAGAATTCCAGTTGCCGGCATTCTCCCTCTTCATATAATTCTTGCGAAATAAGAGAGAAAAGGCATAAGAATTGTACCATAAAGTGTAATAAAAATCCATAATGCAATAAATATCAACATAAAAATATGATGCAAAATGGACGTATCAGGTTGCAAGTATTTGTTGTTTGGGTGCAAGTGATGTTTACATAGTGTTGCTTGGTTCTCCTACTGGATTGATATCCTTGTTTTCATAACTGAGGGAAATACTCATCTCTATTGTACTGCATCATCCTCTCCTCTTCGAGGAAATCCCAACGCAGCTCATAAGTAGCACCTCCCAACAAGTGCTATTGTTTAATGCCCCTAGCTAGGCATAATGCAATCTATCAAGCATTATCATCTTTTAGCTCTTCAATAAGGGCACTTGATTTCTTAGGAGGATTAGCAAGCATTCTATTAATCATAACACTCCCAGGCACAAAGTCCAAAACATTTGTGTCAATGATAGGTTCTTTTTTTAGATCTCCCTTCTCCTTACAGGAATAAGCAACCTTATTAAGCTTAGGATCTTTGGACAAACAAGTAAGTTTCATATTTTTATTTGTAGGAAGTTCCTCACTAGTTTTATGAAAGAAAAAACTGAACCCAAAACATTAATAACTCCCTCCAACTTATCAATTCTAGCGGGACATTGTTCTACTCTACCGGTAATTGGTTATTTTTCTTTTAGCAATTTTAGAGTGTTTCCTACCATAGAGTCCAACTTAGTCACCGATACGTCTCCAACGTATCTATAATTTATGAAGTATTCATTCCATGTTTACAATAATTTTATATGGTTCTAGTGCAGTTTTATATTATTTTTATCAACTAACTTATTAATCTAGTGCCCAGTGCCAGCTCCTATTTTTTGCATGTTTTTTGTTTCACGTAAAAATCATATCAAATTAAGTCCAAATGCGATAAAATTTTACGGAGATTTTTTTAATATATGTGATTTTTTGGAAAAAGAATCAACGCAAGATGGTACCCGAGGGCTCACAAAGCAACAGGGTGCGCCCTACCCCCTGGGCGCGCCCCTTGCCTTGTGGGCACCTCATTGGTCACTTGGAGCCCTTCTTTCGCCGCAAGAAAGATAATTTCCGGATAAAAATCTCCTCAAAATTTCAGCCCAATCGGAGTTACGGGTCTCCGGGAATATAAGAAACGGTGAAGGGCTCCGAAAACAGTAGCGAGAAATAGAAGACAACAGAGAGATCCTATCTAGGGGAGAGCTCCCTCTCTTCCCGGAGGACCAAGGAATAAGAAGGAGGGGCCCCTTCCCCCTCTCCTTCGGTGGCGCTGGGACGCCGTTGGGGACATCTCCTCCATCACCATCACGACCAACTTCTCCTCTGTTGTCATGGTGATGTGTGAGTAGTTCATCCTTGAGGCTGAGGGTATGTACTAGTAGCTATGCGTTCAATCTCTCTCTCCCCCTCAGTCTCTCTCTCTCTCCCTCTCTCGTGTTCTTGATTTGGCATGATCTTGATGTACTATGAGCTTTGTTAATATAGTGGAATCATATGGTGTTCTTCCCTCTCTATTTTTGTTGTGATCAATTGAGTCTTGCTCTTTGAGGTTTCGTTATGTTGGATTGAATATTGGATTTGAGATCACTTTATATATGTCTTGCATGTGGATACCCGTGGTGACAATGGAGTATTCTATTGAGTCACTTGATATATGCTTTGGTAATCAACTTGCAGATTCCTGAGGTGACATTGGGGTAATCTAAGCACATAGGTTGATACATGTTTTCGTCCTACTTTCTTTGATAGAAATTTTGGGGTAATCTTTGAAGTTCTTTGTGTTGGATTGAATATTATGAATCTGAAATTGTTTGATGCATATCGAATAATTAACTCATGGATACTTGTGGTGACATTGGAGTATCTAGGTGACATTAGAGTTTATTGATGCGTATTATATGGTGTTATTGTAGTACGATCTCTAGGGTTGTTTGAGACACTTATAGGGATGCCTCAATAGATTGATCGGAAGGATAACTTTGAGGTGGTTTTCTACCTACAACAATTTCATCTTATGTTCTCCACTATTGATAGGAACTTTGGAGTGATTCTTTGTCCGCATTGAGGGATTGTTATATGGTTCATTTATGTTAGCACTGTTAAGAGATTGCACTAGTGAAAGTATGAACCCTAGGCCTTGTTTCCATGCATTGCAATACTGTTTGGGCTCACTTTTATCACTTTTTACCTTGCTATTTTTATTATTTCAGATTACAAAAACCTATATCTACTACCATACTACACTTGTATCACCATCTCTTCGGCGAACTAGTGCACCTATACAATTTACAATTGTATTGGGTATGTTGGGGACAAAAGAAAATTTTGGAGATGAATAGTGGTAGATTGCTTAGGGGTAGATCTATTTTGAGCATCACAAATCCTATGCCAAGCATCTTTTAAACTCACCCTACCCCTTTGTTTAAAATTACGCACTTTAAACTCAAGCTTAGGGCCGATAAGCGAAGAACTAGCCATGATGGGCGCACACGCAGAAATAGTAACACAAAAAAAATTGGATTTTTTTTGGAAAACAAAGGAGAAGGAAAATAAAAATGCAAATGGTGAGAAAATATAAACAAGCAAAAGAAAAGTTTTTGTGCGGAGGCACCTGATTTTGTAGATGATGTCTCCCCGGCAACGACGCCAGAAATTCTTCTGCTACTCACGATGGAGTTGTTAGATTTCCCCGAAGAGGAAGGGTGAACTAGTATAGTAGCAGATAGTATTTTCCTTAGTTAGAAACCAAGGTTTATCGAACCAGCAGGAGGCGCCACACTAACAAGTTTAACAACACCTGCACATAAACAAAACAAAAATTGCTTGGACCCAACAAAGGCAAGGGAGTCGTCACTCCCCTTGTTCTTGCTAGCCACAAGGTTAAAAGCAGATAGTGATATACAAAGCAATAGAAAATAAAAGAGCAATTGTGCAGACTTTTTGTGTTGATGGAAACTAGTGGCATAGCAACGGTATGGTAGAAAAATTATTGTTGGCCAATTGATAGAATTAAGCATAGTTATAATTGTGATCGTTCATGGCATAATCAAATATAGGTGTTACGTCCAGGACAAGTAGACTGTTAACCCAACTGCATCTACTACTACTCCATCCCAAGACCGCTATCCAACATGCATCTCAAAGAAGTTCATAACATAGTAACGCTTTAAGCAAGATGACATAATGTAGACAAGATAAGATCAATCAATATAACCAAACCTCGTCGTTTTATCCTTAGTAGCAGCAATATAATACATGTCTTTGCCCCACCTGTCACAGGGCAAGATCACCGCAAGATTGAACATACTACAAAGCACCTCTCCCACTGAAGATAGACCAATCAAACTTGCCAAAGCAGATGGATAGATCGAAGAGAAATACAGGCTATAAAATTATGCAACAAAGAAACTTCAAGAGATTCATATAAATTCAATGAATAATCTGGTCATAAACCCACAATTCATTAGATTCCAACAAACACACCATAAAAGATTACATCGAATTGATCTTAGAGACGATCATTGTATTGAAGATCAAGAGAGAGAGAGAGAGTAAGAGAGAGAGAGATAGAGAGAGATCTAGCTACTACTATGGACCCATAGGTCCTTAAGGAACTACTCACACATCATCATGGAGGCAGCAAGGTTGATGAAGATGGCCTCTCCAATGACCCCCCCCCCCCCTCCGACAGAGTACCAAAAAAGGTCTCCATATGGGATCGCTTCGGAACAGAGGCTTGCAGCGGCGATAAAATTCTTTCGGGTTCGCTTATGAGGGTTTCGGGAAATCACTGAATTTATAGGCTTGAAATTAGGTCAAATGGAGCTGCGGGGCTCCCACGGGCCTGCCCGACGCCCCCTGGGGCTATGCCACCCGGGGTTGTGGGGCCGATAGCCCACTTCTGGCTCCCTCTCGAAGCTTCTAGTGTTGCATATTTTCCATAAAAATCCTCATAATTTTTCATCGT
Organism: Triticum aestivum; assembly: GCF_018294505.1. NCBI lineage: Eukaryota > Viridiplantae > Streptophyta > Magnoliopsida > Poales > Poaceae > Triticum > Triticum aestivum. The sequence goes on from NC_057799.1 coordinate 124,727,818, forward strand.
GTTTGGACTTCTGCAAGTATGAATTTTATGCGAAACCAAAAACTTGCAAAAAATACATAAACTGACACTGGGTACTAAGTTAATAGGTTAGTTCAGAAAAATAATATAAAATGACATATAATACATACAAAAGTGATGATATAATAGCATTTAACGATAAAAAACTATAGATATGTTTGAGACTTATTAGGGCCCGACGGCGGCTGGAGCCGATGCGTAGCATTGATGCCTCACCATGGCACCGCCACCATCCCGCGCCCCACCTCGCCTGCATCTTTGCCGCGACGACAGCTGGACGCGGCGCCCGGCGACAGGCGGGGGCGGCACCCGGTGGCGGCTAACGTGGCGGCGGTAGATTTTCTCCTGCGTGAGTGTTGAGCGGGCGAGTTGACCGAACCCACGAATTGGAACGTGCTCACCCAATGCACGCGTGCGGGCGAGCCTTGTTTTTACTAAGAATGACATATGGGTCCCACATGTTATATCGGTGAAGATTGACTTTTGTGCCAGGTCGGCCCCCAACGGGTGGGCAATATATGTCATAATCGTCCTTAATTTGTGCTCAATCAATCATTAAACAGAAGTGGTAATTTTTTTTGCCAAAAATTAGAGCAAAAGTGGTACGATAGGTTTTTGCTAGGGTTATTACTAGAGTGGTAGTTTTGGGTCACAGTTGTCCCAATTATGGTAGTTTTTATAAAAATACTCCTCAATAAACGCCTTTTCTAACGTCTAATATTCTGCTGCAATCCAAATCAAAAACAGTTGACTGTTTAAAGATAGTCTATCAAGAAAAGAAAAGTTTGTTGTAGAAATTCCTGTCGCAGTTGAGCCGGACTCCACAGAAAAAGACATGAGGCGGTTGGTACAGCCCGTGACTGTCTTTTCCCCATCGAGAGCAGACATACATATACGTGCCACACCACGCGCGCATGGGACAAGCCAAGCCAGCAGACGTGACAAGCCACGAAGGCGCCGTGCTCCAGCTCACGCTCCAGTCCCCGCCATGCCTTCGTCGACGCTCGGCATCGCGCCGCTGCTGGACGCCTACTTCCGGCGCCGCTTCGCCGCGGCGGGCCTGGTCCAGGCGTCCGTGCCGCTCGACGGCGGCGCCACCACGATGCAGTGCTGGCGCTTCCCTCCGGGCGCCAGCGAGGAGCTCCCCGTCCTCGTCCTCCTCCACGGCTTCGGCCCGCCGGCGACGTGGCAGTGGCGGCCCCAGGTGGGCCCGCTGTCGCGCCGGTTCCGCCTCGTCGTGCCGGACCTCCTCTTCTTCGGCGGCTCCCGCACGTCGCCCACGCCGGTCGACAGCGAGTGCTCCGAGGCCCACCAGGCCGAGGCCGTGGCGAAGCTCATAGGCGCGATCGTCGCCCCGTCGACCAGGGTGTCGGTGGTCGGGACTAGCTACGGTGGCTTCGTGGCGTACCACGTGGCGAGGCTGCTGGGGGCCGAGGCCGTGGAGCGGGTGGTGATCGCGAGCTCCGACCTGCTCAAGGGCGACGCGGACGACCGCGCCCTGCTGGCGCGCGGCGGGGCCGAGCGCGTGGATGACCTGATGCTGCCGCGCACCCCCGAGAAGATGCGGCGGCTCATGGAGCTCGCCTACCACCGCCCCCGCGGGTTCATCCCGGGCTTCTTACTCCGCGACCTCGTTCAGGTACGCGATCAACGGATCAATGGCCACCATGTTTAGGTGTTTGAATTATTTTCCTCCGAACACATCTGCTGTTTGAAGTAATCTCGCCGGCCCGGCCGCCGCAGCTGGCCGTACCTGACCGTGAAAGAAAGACGTAGTACGACCTCGCAGATGTGTTCGTCCAACGGCCTCGCCGCGCTAGCTACCAGTCCATCGCCACCACGATCAACTCTGGTCTCTGGACAATGCATGCAGGCTCCCGGTTCCCAACTGTGCTTCCAATCAATTCCCGACCGAACGGCCGTTGCATCACCTGCTCTTTTTCCCCATCCCCTCAGATATTCGCATGGTTTGGCGGCGTAGGAGCTAGCGGGCAGGTGAATTGCATCGGCCTATACGGCTATACCTATATCGGACACAAGAGTCCATGTCGATTGACAGATGAACTCAGCCAACCATGTCTGTTTTTGTCGACGGAGTTACTCTCCTCGTCCTTGAAAAAATGTACTTTCAATCTTGTTAAAAAATCAAACTTTTTTATGTTTTAAACCAACATTTATGTCATCAAATTAATAGCATAAGATTAGTGACAAAATATATTTTCATCATATACCAATTTGATTTCACAAACATTGGTATGCTTTTACATAAACTTGATTAAACTTTAAGATAATTTGACCCTTCAGAAAAATCAGAAGTACATTTTTTCAAGGATGGTGGAAGTATATAGTACTCCCACTGTATCATAATGTAAGACGTTTTTTCACACTAAAAAGAGTACTTAGAAAAATAATACTACCATAACCGCGCAACGAACTAGCAGCGACGTCAATCACTGTCCTTGACGACACACGATTGACAATGCACAACCAACCATGTCGACGTTCAAACGTATCATGGAGCCGCCAACCATTCAGTGGCGAGACAGCATCCATTCAACGGCCCCGCCATAGCTTCCACCACGAGCATAATTAGGTAGGTAGTGCCTAACATCGTTAGTCCTACATAAATAACGAAGGTGATGTAACATGCGTTCATTTGACTTAGTCGTGATGTTATCACGTCCCATTTATCTTCTCTCCCATTTGTACCCGGTTCTGCAGCATAAGAAATGAACTGTGTACAAACTTTCAACTATGGTGCCTAATACCATAGGTGTCGTACAAGATTAATCTTTTCACTCTCAAACCACACTCAAACTTGATGGATATACTCTTCATATTACTACTTGTTGAATATATGTTATTTCCTAATTTTATGCCAGTATCTTGATATGGAAACAAATAATAAACATGTGAGAGTCAAGGATGACCTGTTTTTTTGCCGGAAATAGGTCGTCACGTTTCATTAGGGACTTTGGATCAAAAGAAATGGATGGCTCTCTCCCGCAAAATAAAATAAAATGGACGGCTCTATTAGTTTGGGAGCATTTAAAAAAATCACAAATAAAACATTTTGCTGCAGTATCTCTACAGCGAGAACATAGAGGAGAAGGAGGGGCTGATCAAAGCGATATCCCTGGGGAACAAAGACAAGTTCCAGCTCACTCCACTCCCCCAGGTACATACATCCTCTAATTTTCCTGAGAAACAAGCACAACGAACAAAGTGCAAATTGATGTAGTTAAATCGCAAAGTAAACTCATAGTTTCTTCTTCACCCAATCTGTGCCCCCATCTTTCAGCAAGTTCTTGTGCTGTGGGGAGAGCATGACCAGATCTTCCCCATAGAGAAGGCATTCCAGGTGACGAGGTCAGCAAGCATTTACTACTCTTATTACATGGTTGTGTAATCTGGTTGCAGTTGTGTCACCTTCTACTGTAACTTACACATGAAAGATGGGTGCAAATTGATGCAGGCAGCTAGGTGCAAATGTTAGGCTGGAGATCCTGAAGAACAGTGGCCATATGCCCCAGGAGGAGGACACAAAGAGGTTCAACGAGGCTCTCCTCAACTTCCTGCTGCCCACTCCGAGTTCATCGCTGTAATACAATTTCATTGTCGATTTTCGGGAAGATGGTTGACAATTCCTAATTTAAGCTCCATTTTACCTGTAAGATATAGTACTACTTAGTATTTTTATTGGTCAATGAGTGTTCGACCATATGGACACCCGGGACCTTCATCAGGGAATAAACGTTGCACCAATGAGGAAAAATATCTTTGGCTTGTTCTTGATTAAATGCCCTGTTTTCTATACATGCGTGGCAATTGGCATGCGATCTTGCTACCAACTATAGAAGAACACACAGCACGACCGAGGGAGCACTGGTAATTGATTGTTGATCCTGTAGGACAGCAAAGGGATCCCGCTACTGTGGTCGCTGATGTTAGTAATGTTATAAAATCTGGCCATTGGTGTACGTTGCAGATCTGCAATTGTATGCCTACTATTTGAGCGAGTGAAATAATGTAACTGGCTGAAAAAAAAACAGCATTTCACTTGCAAAATTATCGATTGCTAAGTGGCATCAATCTCATTCTCTTGTGTTTTCCTGTTCCTTCAAACACTACTTCACCAAAAAATCATGTACTCCCTCCGTCTCAAAATTCATGTCTTAGACTTGTCTAAATACGGATGTATCTAACATTAAAACATAACTAGATACATCTGTATTTTGACAAATTTAAGACAAGAATTTTGAGACGGAAGGAGTAGTTTATAATGTTGTACGTAGGATTCAAGAGAAACCCATGAATCAAAGAGGCACTAGGGTCACGTACTGCTTGAATAAGATGTCATGGATGTGGTTGTGTTAGAGCAACTCTAACCGATTCCCGAAGACACTTTAAAGGAGTAACCTTTAACTTTTACTTCACTAAACTGCACCTAGCCGACCCCTAAACCTTTTAGAGAAGTAAAAATTATCCTCTTCGGCCGCCCCGACTCTTATATTTAATCGGCCCCCCACCCGCTGAGTAAAAAGTGTTCCCCTTCACCTGCGGTCGCACCCACCCAACCTCGTGCCGCATCCACCTCGGCACCGCCCTAGTTGCCCCGTCGGCCACCACACGGCACCGGTGACCCCTAGTAGCACCCGCCGTGCTCGTCCCCCACCTTAATTCGATCAATTTCTCGTCACCGATGACTATAAATCGGCGGATCTACGGCCGTCGCCGCCATCTCCAGATTCGACGCACCTAGTCGCCATCGTGTTTTGGAGAGATTTGACAGGGATCGAACCGGGCATCCACCTCGAGTGCTACCCGCCGCGTCTCGGTATGTCCTCCTCTCACCGCTCGCATCTCACATGTCGGCCGACCACCGGCACAACAACGTCCGCTCGTCGGTCGGGCTCGGCCCTAGCCCAACAACTCATCGGCGAGCCTTTGCCGATAATCAAGTGTGACCACTGCTGGCGGCTGGTGGTGCGCCACGTTTCGAGCATGCCGAAACATCCCGAATGGGTTTTCTTCAAGTGCGAAAAGGACGGAGTGAGTGCCATTTCATACGTCTGTTCTTCAAATTCATCGCAATGTGAAAACTCATTATTTGCTTTAAATTGTATATAGGACGGATGCAAATTTTGGTATTGGGAAGAAGAATATATTGATCTATTGATAGCAAGAAATTTGCTTGATGTTGGTGCATTAGTTGCTAGAGATGAAGCTAGAGAGGATGCAATGTTCAAGTTCGAAGAGGAAGAGAAGAAAAAAGTGTGCAAGCTCGAGAAGCCGGTAGGGAAAAGAAACAATGTAGTCAATAAAGAGATGGAGAAAGCATTGATCGGATTAACAGGAGCAGTTAAGGAAGTAGTGTTTCTGTTAAAATGTGTAATTTTTCTTGTAGTTTTCTTTGTATTGGTTCTCTTAGCGAAGAATTGGTGGAGTATGTAATCAGATGAGTAGTGAAGTCTAACTCGATGGACCAAAAATAAATGAATTCGTGTTTAAGTTTTTACTCCGGTAAGTATCAGGGATCAGTTAGAAACTGCCATTTTTCAAGGAGCGAAAGTAGTCCTCTATAGGATACCGGGCCGTTCACTCCTCTAAATTAGAGATTAGACGGGATCGGTTGGAGTTGCTCTTAGCTACTGCCTGTCATGCTTGCCAGTACAACACACAGCCGTTCGATCGAGCAAGAACTACGAGTATGAGGAGCTGCATGGCATATGTGATGATCATCTTCCTTATCCAAGCCACCACAAGGAATATATTTTTTTTAAAGAAAGAACAGAACACGCTTTCAACTTCAGAATCCTGACCTACAGCGGAGCACATGCCAAACATAACGATGTGAGCTTTAAATCATCAACTGCCAGGTTTCTTCAATGAAATGCACATAAAAATCAAAGTCCCATAATTTTCTTTCTTTTTTCTTTGCATGTGAACCCAGCTCTATGGATTAAAGTGCAGGTAGAATGCATTTGCTTGCACAGACGCAATAGGAAACATTCAGAACTGGATGCTGCAGAATTCATATGGTCCTGAGTTTCTGGTACCTTCTTGACATGAACGCGGGAAGAATAATCATATCTAACTACCTAATTACGCACTACCTTCCATCAAAATTGCCCAATGAGTTACAAACGAAGAAGAATACCAAGAAACCTAACCAATGTTGAATGGGTTAACCTTTTCAGCGGCTACCAATCATCAATCATAGCAGTCTTCATCTGTTACATGAAAACAATTATTTTCGTTAGCAAGCATTACAATGCATACAGTGCTGATTCGGAAGGAAAAGGAGGTGGTACAGCAGTAATATGAATTGAACATTAAATGGAAACTTACGTGCTTCCTCCTCTTGGTTCCAGTCATCATCGTCATCATCGAACTCGATATTCTGCGGAGTAAGACCATGGGAGTCAAACTATTAGACAATACGCAAGACAAAGAAATGATGCATCACTGGTCTAACCATTTCATATTTGTTGATGTGAAGGAATACACATGCATCACACAATTTTGCCAAAACCATGAACATGTTAACACCCATTTTTCTACATCGAAGAAAACCACAGTGCATAAAGTTCCAAGATACTAACCTGATTATAATCGTCATCTGAACTTTCTTCCGCTTCTGCTTCCTCCTCTTCATCCTCCTCCTCCTCATCACCCTCCTTTTCGGTCTTCTCCTCTCCATCCTACAGTTACCAAATATCAGTCAACATGGTGTAAGACTTTAAACCAGTAATAATATATCTTGAATAGAAATATGCCTTCCAGATATACTGCAGCAGCTTGAAAAAAAAAAGGTAATGATGGCTTGCCTTCTGTTTCGCTTCGAGTTTCTCGAATATATCAAATGCCTGATTATCTGGCAAACAAAGATGACAAGATCAATGCTAAGGGGTCAGTGTATATACATTTGAATATAGCTACACTAGAAGTGTTCATTTAAGTTCCGTTACTTCGAATAGACATACAAATAGGATGGTGCAAACAAAGCAGTTTCCTTAAAAAGGATTCAAGAAGATATCATAGGCATAAACAGAAGTTCACGGCAGAAAAGGCAACAAGGGAATTATGTTTTGATTTTGTGAAATATAGCATACCCGCGTCTTTATCCCACCGAAGTTTTTTCTGAACTGGTTGCGCTCGTTTAGAACCTGAAAGGGAGATAATATTAAGGGTTTATTGTGCTGCAACCACATAGCAGAAAACAAAAAATGGTGTGTACTTCAAGACTACCATGTAGCAGTTCTGCAGGAAAATTTGCAGGGATAAGTTTGAGGTATGACGCAAGAGCTTCCCGTTTGCTTTGTGTTTTACGCTTCCTATCAGAATATCTTTCGATCTCTTTGTCGTCATTCTCTGATAAGATACCAAGGCAGAAAAAGAAAGTAGTCAGACAGAACTCAAGAAAAGAAACAAAGTAGAAATCGCTACTTGTAGAAGATATGAAACCAAACCAGAGTATTCTCACAAGGAAAGATGCTGAATTGTTTCTATGAGCTAGCAATGAGTCTAATTATATTTATAGCCCCTGAAGATACAGATGCAAGTGGTAATATCAAATTTTAAATGGGAAAAATAAAAACCAAAATTAATTCTAGACCATGCAGATGTAGAAAATGTGTCCCGTGCCAACAGTATATCAAGTTGCATACAAAATAACAGTCCATAAATATAAACGATCAGGATTCATGGATCCCTTATTATTGAGCTTCTAGTTAATACGCCAATGGGTTGGAATGTATCATTGGAAATCCAGCCTTTCGTAGCTAAAGAAAGTAGGAAAACACAGGTTAGACGGAAAGAAATAGAGGTTGCTCGCTTGCTCTGTAACATAAGCAGTCCTGATACAGCAATTCATACGAAAACTGCAAAAACGGCCAGCTTCAGTATAACCCTGCTGTATCCAATTATCTGACCAACTACTCCAAAGATGCAAAATCCCATACTCCCTCTAGCTACATACTAGTGTAGAATCGAGAAGCAAAGCAATACAGCATACTGTGCAGCAAGAGGAAAAATGAGCATATCAGTTATGACAAGTTGAGTGGCGGTACTTTTCTTGGGGGCATCCGGCTCCAGGTAGTAGCAAGAATTCCTCATGAAATCATCGAGCTTCAAGGTGGACAGTATCAGAGTCTTCTCCTCGTTGGTCGCCTTGGCGCAGGTCATCTCCGGCAGGGTGATCTCCTGCAAGGGCGAGCGCCAAGAACACAAGTGAATCCCGAATCCTACTAATTCAACCAATCCCACACGGCGACCGAGTCGAGGTGGTGGCTACAGAGAAGGGGGAGGGGTGTGGGGAGCGGAGGAGACTGGCTGACCGGGAAGTCCTCGTGGGGAGCGTGCTTGGCGGGGTGGTCATAGCTGGCGCCCCCGAAGCCTCTGCCTCCTCTTCCTCCGCGGCCGCCTCTCCCTCCTCCTCTCCCTCCACGGCCGCGGAACGACATCCCGGGGAGCCCGACGCCGCGCCTCCTGTTAGCAGATGGAGGCGCGACGAGGCCCCGAAATTTCGGAGAAAACGGGCTGCGATCGTCGGAGATTGGTTGGGGAGAATAGAGCCGACGTCGTCGTCTTCAGTACCGGCGCCGCCCGGAGAAGGGAGAGGCGGCTAGGGCAGAGGTGCGGCGCTGACGCGGCCGCGTGCGGCGGTTGAAATCGATGTGGGAGGGAGCGACGGCGGCGCTCGCCGCCCGGAAGGAAGAGAGGGGAGGGGTAGTGCGCCGCTCGTTGGGCTGGTCTTGATGAGATGGGCTTGTATTTGATGGAGGTGTCAACATGTAAGGGCCAACTTTGAAAAGGGCTGTTGCCCTGTTTGTTGGGCGCCTGCTCGGTGGGGGCGTCTTGAAGGGCCAGCCCGTGCACGCTGTAGCGCGCGAGTGCGAATGAGAGGGAGCGAGCAGCGTAGCGGGTTTACCTAAAAAAAATAACGTAGCGGGCGCTTATTGTAGACAATCCGGTTAACTGTAATAAACATTTAAAAAAATCAAATTTTCAAAAACTCGAACATATTTTAAAATTTAGAACACTTTTTGAAACGTGAAGATTAAAAAAAATCCTTGTGAATGCGAAATTTTTCGGAAAAATCCCTAATGAACAAATTTCGAAAACATTAACATTTTTTAAAAAAATCCAAAACATTTTTGAATGTTTTATTTTTCTTTGGAAACAGGAACTTTTTGAAATTCCAAACAACTTTTGAAAACACAGAATTTTTTGAATCTGTAAACAGATTTTGAGAAAGGAAACATTTTTTAAATTCCAAACAATTTTTGAAAACCATGAAGATTTTTCTTGAACGTGAATATTTTTGAATTTACTAAACATTTTTAAAGAAACCTTTTTGAAAAAGAAAAAAGAAAAATCCGAAAGAAAACCTATAAAAGAAACAATAGAAAAAAACAATCTAAGTAGGTCGAGAACCTTCTAGAAGGTTCCCAAAAGCATAACCAACATCCAACGTTCCTAGCTTTAGATGAGCTGGCCCAGCTCAATCGCTCCTATACGATTCAATGGTAATTATCAGCTAAGAGATTGTTGTTGTTTGGTTGCTACATTGAGCCCTTTTCGCAGAGCCGCCCACTAGAGCCCAGTCTAACGATCCACAACACACACGTAAATTTCTCGAGGTTAAGAATGCTCGGTCCTGCCATCATAGCCGGCCTACACACGACCTTCCAAATGACTTTGCACTTCCCACCCATGACATTATCTGTGTGGGTCTCAAGGTTAAGAAGGCTCTACTCGGCTTACTTGGGTTGTGTATGAACCCAATGAGACATCGATAGAACTGTAAAGGTAGATGGCATGAGGAGTGAGCACCAATTGCACCAAGGTGCTATTCCCCGACAGTAGTGAAACTCTTGCCATGCCACGGATTCATCTTGGTTGCAATCTTGTCCTGGATGTACTAAAAGTGACTACCCTTGAGGTTCTTGATGGATAGTTGGGGACCAAGGTGTCTCATCATGAAGGTAGTGAAAAATGAAGAGAAGATAAAACTCTGTAGAACATCCAGAGGTTGAGGCTATAGCAATGGATAGGGCCACCTAACTCTTATGAAAGTTTGTTTGCGAGACCCATAATATGAAAGTTTGTTGCAAGAACCATAACATAACCGAAACTACTCAAGATCTGAGATAAGGCAGATGTCCTTTTTGAAGCGAGCCACCAAAATAACAACAACACTAGCGTACAATGAGGTTACTGAATTGAGCTGCCCTCCCTTGAACTGATGCAGCTGATGTCGTGGGAGTAAGTCTGACAGTAAGAATAGGGGTACGTAGGAGGAGGCAAGGCCCTAGCTACGGCAAGGTTGTACACGCGAGTTTACGAGTTCAGGCCCCTCTCAGAGGAGGTAATAGCCCTACGTCTCGGTGCTCGGAGGCTTGTCGACTGGAATATGCGTGTGAGTGATAACCCACAAGTATAGGGGATTGCAACAGTTTTCGAGGGTAAGTATTTAACCCAAATTTATAGATTCGACACAAGGAGAGCCAAAGAATATTTGAAGGTATTAGCAGCTGAGTTGTCAATTCAACCACACCTGAAGATTAATTATCTGCAGCAAAGTGATCAGTAGCACAGTAGTTTGATAGTTTTGATAGTAGTGACAACAGCAATAGTAACAGTAACAGTGATAGCAGTAATTTTGTAGGAAGTGTAACAGTGATGATAGCAATAGTAATGCAGCAAAATCAATATAAATAAATTCGTAGGCATTGGATCGGTGACTTGTTGGATGATATTCATCATGTGACAGTTATAACCTAGGGCGATACGGCACTAGCTCCAGTTCATCGATATAATGTAGGATGTATTCCGTAAATAGTCATACGTGCTTTATTAAAAGAACTTGCATGACATCTTTTGTCCTACCCTCCCGTGGCAGTGGGGTCCATATTGGAAACTAAAGGATGTTAAGGCCTCCTTTTAATAGAGAACCGGAACAAAGCATTAACACCTAGTGAATACATGAACTCCTCAAACTACGGTCATCACCGGGAGTGGGCCTGGTTGTTGTCACTCCGGGGCTGCCGAATCATAACACGCAGTAGGTGACTATAACTTGCAAGATCGGATCTAAAACATGGATATAATGATGAATTCATAAATGGTTCAGATCTGAGTTCATGGCACCCGGGCCCAAAGTGACAAGCATTAAGCATAGCAAAGTCATAGCAACATCAATCTAAGAACATAGTGGATACTAGGGATCGGGCCCTAACAAAACTAACTCGATTACGTGATGAATCTCATCCAACTCCTCACCGACCAGCGAGCCTATGAAGGAATTACTCACTCCCGGTGGGGAGCATCATGGAATTGGCGATGGAGATGGGTTGGTGATGACGAAGAACGAAGATCCCCCTCTTCGGAGCCCCAAACGGACTCCAGATCTGCCCTCCCGAGGAAGAACAGGGCTTGGCGGCGACTCCGTCTCATAGATCGCGATAATTCTTTCTCCCTGATTTTTTCTGGAATAATGTGAATTTATAGTATCATGGGGTCGTCAGCGGGGCCACCAGGTGGGTACAACCCACCTGGGCGCGCCAGGAGAGGGGGGCGCGCCCTGGTGGGTTGTGCCCACCCAGGGGCCCCTCTCTGGTGGGTCTTGGCTCCAAAAATCATTATTATTGATATAAAAAATCCTCGCAAAGTTTCGTTCCATTTCGAGAACTTTTATTTCTGCACAAAAACAACACCATGGTAGTTCTGCTGAAAACAGCGTCAGTCCGGGGTTAGTTTCATTCATATCATGCAAATTAGAGTCCAAAACAAAGAGGAAAAGCGTGAGAAAAAGTAGATACGTTGGAGACGTATCAACTCCCCCAAGCTTAAACCTTTGCTTGTCCTCGAGCAATTCAGTTGATAAACTGAAAGTGAGAAAGAGAAACTTTTACGAACTCTTTTGCTCTTGTTTGCATAAATAAGCTTAAGCAGCACCCAGGTTTTCAGCCAACATTATAACTAACCATGTCAACAATAACTCTTCAAGATTATATTGTCATATCAATGACATAATCAGCTAGCGAGCAATAATAAAATATCCCAAACAACAACACGTTGTCAAAACAATCATGATATAATATGACAATAATGGTATCTCGCTAGCCCTTTCTGAGACCGCAAAACATAAATGCAGAGCACCTCCAAAGTTCAAGCAGCGACTAAACATTGTAATTCATGGTAGAAAAGATCCAGTCATGATGCACCCACTTAGCTATACACAATGCATAAATCATGACATATGTGCTCTCACTACAAAAAAAGACACATCCGTGACATTTTGGGCCAAACGAATTTTTTTTCTGTCATACATATGACACTTCTATGACGATAATTGTGACAAAACCCGGTATCATCATAGATGTGGTGGGCTCCTACTTCTATGACAAAAAATCATGATAGAAAATGGGCTTTTCGTCCTGGGCGGGCCGGAGACGCAGCTGCATGACATTCTTTGGGCCGTCCATGACGGAAAAAACCGTGGTAGAAGCGAGGGCGAGGAAAATTTCGGGGAGTTCCCGGTTACGGTGGCAGGTCGGGGGCCGAGCGATGCGCGTTTCTCTCGTACACGTACGCGCGTGTGTGCGAGGCGTTGGCTCTAACTGAACCTGAGCGAGGCGTTGGGCTCTAACTGAACCCGAGCGATTGCACTGCAGGCTACGCGTTACTGAACCCGAGCGATCGATCGATGGCTGTTAACTGAACCTGATCGAGCGATTCCTTCGCTACTGCTGCTAACTGAAGCCGATCGATTGGATGAACAGTGAGCGTTGGGGGGGGGTTGGATGAACAGTGAGCGGTGGCGTTGCCTCTGGATGAACAGGACCCCGTGGTGTGGAGGGCTAGATGAACAGTAGACGGTGGAGGGGTGCCCGTGGAGGGGTGGTTGAATAGGACCCCGTGGTGTGGAGGGCTGGATGAACAGTAGACGGTGGAGGGGTGGTTGAACAGTAGCCGGTGGAGTAGCGCGCGGTGGAGGCTGGATGAACAGGAGCCCGTGGAGGCTAGAGGAGGTCGACGGTAGCCCGTGGAAGCTGGAGGAGGTCGACGGTGGAGATGAACAGTATCCCGTGGAGTCCCGTTTTGCGGTACGCCACACCCCTCCCGATGAACAGGACCCTCGTTTCGACCGTAGGAGGTCCGTTTCGTCCGTTTTGCGGTACGCGACACCCCTCCCGATGAACAGGACCCCCGTTTCGACCGTAGGAGGTCCGTTTCGTCCGTTTTGCGGTACGCCACACCCCTCCCGATCAACAGGACCCCCGTTTCGACCGTAGGAGGTCCGTTTCCTCCGTTTTGCGGTACACCACACCCCTCCCGATCAACAGGACCCCCGTTTCGACCGTAGGAGGTCCGTTTCCTCTGTTTTGCGGTACGCCACACCCCTCCCGATCAACATGACCCCCGTTTCGACCGTAGGAGGTCCGTTTCCTCCGTTCTGCAGTACACCAGGCCTCGTTTCCATCGCCTGTTCCGTCCAAGACCTCCCGATGAACACGACCACGCATTCCGTTCTGACCCAGCCGGTTGGCTCCCACGCGTTCCGTTGCCTCCCGATGAACACGACGCATTCCATTGCCTCCCCATGAACACGACGCATTCCGTTGCCTCCCCATGAACACGGCGCACTCCGTTGCCTCCCCATGAACACGACGACGCTGTTTCTCCGTTCTGACCCAGCCATGTACACGAGCCCTGGCCGTACGTATGCGCGAGTAGGCGTTTGAGACCCCGCCCGTATGTACACATACGTGGCCGTATTTTCTTTCTTGCACCCTGGCCGCTGTATGTACGTGTACATGCTACGTGCGCGCCTCTACTACGACACGTGCGCGCCTCTACATCCACCAGTATATATGTACGTACACGTTCGCGACCAGAATGATAATGCTACGTACGCTTCGACCAGGTGGGTCCTGACTGTCAGGCACTTCCTTGCGTGCGAAGATGTAGCTGGTGGGTCCCAGCAATCAGGGGGGTGAATCATTTTGTTTTGTTTTGCCCGGACGCACTTCCTTGCGTGCGAAGGTGTAGCTGGTGGTTCCCAGCAGTTAGGGGGGAAACGTTTTTTTCGCGAAATACGGTGGCCCGTCCGGTGGGTCCCCGTTGTCAGGTGGAGGAATAATTATTTTGCACGTAATAAGGAGGCACTTCCTTGCTGCGGCCGTGGACCCAGCTGTCAGCCTCTCCACGTACGGTCCACGTCCGATGAAAGCTGTTCCTTGACAACGTTGACCACACCGCGCCGAGAGCACCAGGGCGGTGGACGACGGCGAGGCCTAGGAAGGGGACGACGCGGAGCTGGGGAAGACGCGGCAGTGGATGTCCACGCGTAGAGGAGTACGAGGGTTCACTGGTTCGCTGCGGTGTGAGGCTGCCGTCGCCGCAGAATAACAGGGGGTGTGGGTGAGTAGAGGGATGGCCTGGCCAGCGGTGGGAGTAGTAGGGGGCGGTGAGGCCTCCGCCGCATCGCAGCCGGCCATGGGAGGCAGGAGCACGAGGCACGACCGGCGCTGGTTTGGGCGGCTGGAGCAAGAAGACCAGAGGTTGAAGAAGCACTACGGCCGTTGGATGGACATCGTACGGTCACTGGAGCTAGAATCGTGCATATTGACTAAGTTGACAAAGCCCTCCATCCCCGTCAACTTAGTAGGCCCACAAGTCAGCCTGCCACTATACTGGGTCCCAGCTAACAGGGGGAGTATTCATTTTTTTGTGCGTAATAAGGAGGCACTTCCTTGCGTGCGAAGATATAGCTGGTGGGTCCGAGCTGTCAGCGGCGGTAACGTTTTTTTTCGCGAAATACAGAGGCCCTTTCGGTGGGTCCCTGATGTCAGGTGGAGGAATCATTATTTTGCGCGTAATAAGGAGGCATTTCCTTGCGTGCGGCCGTGGACCCAGCTGTCGGCCTCTCCACGTACAGTCCACTTCAGATGCATGTCGGTCGTTGACCACGTTGACCAGGCCGCGCCGAGAGCACCAGGGCGGTGGACGACGGCGAGGCCTAGGAAGGGAACGACACGGAGGCAGGGAAGACTCGGCAGTTGTTTCCCACGCGGAGGGGAGTACGACTGTACGAGGGTTTACTGGTTCGTCTGCCGTCGCCGGAGAATAACAGCAGGTGTGGGTGAGTAGAGGGATGGCTAGGCCAGCGATGGGAGTACGGTGGGGCGGTGAGGCCTGCGCGGCAGCAGAGCCGTCCGCGGGGAGGAGGGAGCAAGCAGTCCCGCCGGCGCTTGTTTGAGCGGCTGGAGCAGGAAGAGCAGAGATTGAAGAAGCACGACGGCCGTTGGATGGACATCGTACGGTCACTGGAGCTAGAATCGTTCATATTGACTAAGTTGACAAAGCCCTCCGTCCCCGTCAACTTAGTAGGCCCACAAGTCAGCCTCCCACCATGGTGGGTCCCAGCTAGCAGGGGGAGTATTCATTTTTATGTGCGTAATAAGGAGGCACTTCCGGTGGGTCCGAGCTGACAGCGGGGGGGACGTTTTTTTCGCGAAATACGGTGGTCCGTCCGGTGGGTCCCAGCAGTCAGGGGCAAACGTTTTTTTCGCGAAATACGGTGGCCCGTCCGGTGGGTCCCAGCAGTCAGGGGGGAAACGTTTTTCCGCGAAATACTGGTGGCCCGTCCGGTGGGTCCCTGCTGTCAGGTGGAGGAATAATTATTTTGCGCGTAATAAGGAGGCACTTCCTTGCGGCTGCCGTGGACCCAACTGTCAGCCTCTCCACGTACAGTACTCTTCCGATATAAGTCGGTCGTTGACCACATTGACCACGCCGCGCCGAGAGCACCACGGCGGTGGACGACGGCGAGGCCTAGGAAGGGGACGACGCGGAGCCGGGGAAGACGCGGCAGTGGATGCCCACGCGGAGAGGAGTACGAGGGTTCACTGGTTCGGCTGCGGTGTGAGGCTGCCGTCGCCGCAGAATAACAGGGGGAGTGGGTGAGTGGAGGGATGGCCTGGCCAGCGGTGGGAGTAGTATGGGGACGGTGAGGCCTCCGCGGCAGCACAGCCGGCCACGGGAGGCAGGAGCATGCGGCACGACCGGCGCTGCTTTGGGCGGCTGGGGCAAGAAGACCAGAGGTTGAAGAAGCACTACGGCCGTTGGATGGACATCGTTGACCACGCCGCGCCGAGAGCACCAGGGCGGTGGACGACGGCGAGGCCTACGAAGGGAACGACACGGAGCCGGGGAAGACACGGCAGTGGCTGCCCACGCGGTGGAGAGTACGAGGGTTGACTGGTTCGGCTGCCGTCGCCGGAAAATAACAGGAGGTGTGGGTGAGTAGAGGGATAGACAGGCCAGGGATGCGAGTATGATGGGGCCGTGAGGCCTGCCCGGCAGCACTGCCGGCCACGGGAGGCGGGAGCAGGCGGTTCCGACGGCGCTGGTTTGGGCGGCTGGGGCAGGAAGATCAGAGACTGAAGAAGCACGATTGCCGTTAGATTGACATCTAACGGTCTGACGCTGGTAGAGTCGATTGTTGACTAAGTTTCTTTTTTGAGAAACCTTGTGTACGCATGAACTTAGTAGGCCCACAAGTCAGCCTCCAAATCTGTGGCAGACAACATAAAGCCCATTTGCTATTTTTTATAATTTGCAGCCCATTTGCTAATTCTTAAGTAATTTATTACAGCCCATTTTCTGCCCAGGACCACGGTCAAAAAGTTCAACCTTATTTTGCATATTTCGGTGGAGTCCGAACTGTTGTAATCCCGAAATGATAAACATTTTTTAAGAACTTATTGATTTGCCAAAAAAATCGTTTTGTTTTTGTAAGCAAATAAGACGTGGGACAATTGAGTTGGTTTAAGGGAAAACCAGTGGTAAAAAAATCAGCGCTGGGTGGGAAAAAACAACAAAAATAAGGATGTAAATATGAAAAGGGAATTTTATGTGTTTTCAATATAATGATACGTGTATATGAACTAGTAAAACTATAGGTAGAGATTAGAAAACGGATGTAGGACATGCGTTTCAAGAGGAAAATAGAACTGGGCTGTGTGTTTGATTCAGTAAAAAAACTGCCTGCGGATGTTGTAAGACAAAATATAACTAACGCTGGCGGGCCAGAGGCCAGTAGATACCTGCTGGATCTTTGTGCCCCGTTGTCGTCATGGGCTGGGCCTGTTAAAAACAAAACCAACCCTGGGCAGTCTACAGCCCAGTTGAAACTTGCTCGACCTGAAAAAACAATATACGTGCTCAATAAACGAGAGAATTCTGCAAGTACAGACTGATAACTGGGATGCAGCACGGATATTGTTTTTTTATCGTGATAATAAGTGCATGCACTTGTTTCGAAAAAATTGGAGAACTGGGAATTCGAACGGCGGGTGCTTATGCTACCCATCAAATAAAAATCAGGTGCCTGAAAATTCGTTTCGAAACAAATGATTCAGCTTTATATCCACGTCGACCCTCGGCATGATGGTTGGAAGCAAATGCAAGTTCATACCAAAAGATCGTTAACAACAATACCAACTTGCGGACGACAAGGTAGTACAACTACCAATACCAAACTAACTTATAATCTTTTTACTCCTGGCCCTAGTGTTCGTCTGGTAGAAAATCTTGCAGAGGACCAGCTCCCGCTCCTTCTCTTGCTCCAGGTCCCCGAGGTGGTACTGGTGCATCACCCAGTTGGTCCTCTGCTGGTCGAAGTTCTTGTTGGTGTGCAGCACCAGAACCTTTTTTGCTGCCCGTCTGCCGGCCGTTGACCATCACCGGCAAGGTATTGCCGGTCTTGTGCCACATCGCGTGCATGCCGCACTCCGACTGTATCTTGCGACGCGTCCACGTGCCCCTTTTGAACGCCCTGGAATTGCGCTGGAAGAAATGCTTCCTTAGGCCACTCAGTGTGATACCTGCAGTATTGTGGAATACAGGTTTTAGTGTACCTAGTTGGCATTTTCATAACATCTTTGGCATGTTGCAGTCACTTGTTTCACTTTTTATTAACTGTCAAATTGTAATTGCTTCACCAGGTCTGCGTCTAAAAAGAAAAATAGAGCTATAAACAAAGGAATATGTTTGTGCAAGTAGACGGCCGATCGGTGTCTTACCTGGAAGTTTCTCAGGTTGGGTGTAGCATATGCCGTGCTCGCTGTCGATGGTTGGTATGAACAAATCGATGAGAGACTGAAATCTCGCGCTGTCAGCACTCACTTTGGCCTCAAGGTGCTCGATCAGCTCCTGATCCGTGGGATCGAACTTGACGCCAGCCGGCAGCACCGGCCAATCCTTCTTCGACTTGCATCGGTAATTCCAGTTATATGGTACTCAATGTATGATCAATCGACTGTTTTAAGTGAATGATGAAAGATTTCGACAGATAAGTGGTACTCCAAATCTGAAGTCCAGAATACCCGAACACGCCGCCGGGATTCTTGTGTCACCTCACGCGCAGCGTGTTGTCACGTCAATTCAATGTGTGGACATGATGAATAATTTGACCGACGTATACTAGTACTGCTACTGTACTACTTACTAGTCGTATTTAGTGTCACAATTTATACATAGGTTTAACTAACAAGTACGCACTTGAAGCCTAACTGATATATATATATGGCTTCTGCACAGCATCTCCATCATCATTATCAGTACATCCTACGCAGGTGAGTTAGGATGCACTTGATCCCAGGAAGGTATCTATCCTTCAAACCAGAGGAGTGCTTCAAACTAACAACAGTACATAATATCCAACAAAAGAGGGTCGTGCTACAGCAGCAGAATACATGGCTCAGTCTAGATATCAGCACGAATCAAGTTGTGCATATTTGCTGTTGGCATGAACCACATCGCCGCATGTCGGGTTTGCAAAAGCCATCCATCGCATGGAAGCTTGATGCCTTTCACACACTGAAGATTATCTGGCAACAAGCTGTGTCGACGAATCTCTGGATATGGTGATTCATGAAACCCATGGTATGATGTGTAAACACAGCCCCCCCTCGCGAATGGAAGTTGCATAGCACAGTAATCATCGCCGGTGATATGATCGATGATTGGTTGGATGATCGGATAATTGAGCCCGAGGAACAAGGAGTGGTTGCCGAGGCTGTAAACCCGCCTCCAGTTGAATACGCCTGGCCCAACGGAGCTGGGATCTTTCTCGAACACGAAGCAGCCATAGCCATCAATGTCACGAACGCCCCACGCATTGTACTGCATGTGGTTTGATGTAATGGTTTGGTCAATTTGGTACGTGCGAATGAGCATCAAATGACCGCCGTCAGCTGAACGAGCGATAAACCACCACCCATCGGCTGGTATGATTCCAGGTCCTGGAATCATGAAGGCCAGCGCATTTGCGTCTGCTGCAACAATTCAAATTGGAGACCAAAAGGACAAAAATAAACAATCATGTTCAGAGTATGTGTGGAATTAAGATTATTATAACAGTGACACATATCATAGACAGAGAATTGCAATGCCGTGGTCATAATCATACCCCAAGTTAAAAAAATAAGCCAATGGCTTTCATATTCTAGCAATATGTCATGGTTCAAACATCATGTAACAATGAGAGGAAAACAGCTATGACAGCGCCTACTCATATTCTACCATAGCACTTACTACTACTGTTCTCATATCAACTCTAAGCAATAACATGCGTTGTTATAAAAATCTTGTAAACGAGAGTAACATATAGCAATCATGATGTTATGCTCATAATATGTATTCTAACAATCATTAGATGCCAATTGTTCTCATATCAACTCTAACAATAACATGTGTGGTCATAAAAATCTAGGAAATGAGAGGAACATATAGCAATGATGTGGTTATAGACATGCTATGCATTCTAAATTTGTAACAAATGAACAGGCAGTCGTATTCATAAGGTAAAGATGAGATGAGATAGAACAATTACACGACGATAGATTCCACCAGTATAGGCAGCCAATCTGTGCGTCGACCGCGTAAACGATGCCATCGTGCACTATAGCATCAGACAGAAATGTTGCCTCAACAGGATTGATGATGAGCCATAACCATGTATGGCGACCGGATTCCAGATAGACTAATCCCATGTTGAACAAGGCAATGAGCTTGTAATCCATGTAGTCTTCTGATGGTGTGGGCACTTCGCAGATTACAACTTTCTGCAAACAGAGGTCGAGCCAAAAGCTTGACGCGTCTCGTGCGTAGTAGGCAGGAGTGTCCGGCGGGCCGCGAGGCTCGATGGCGGCGGTATCCAACGATGGAAGGGTGATCTCTCGCTGGGTGTAGATATCCACGAGACGCCACGGACTACCGGTGTGGTGGATGAGGACGATCCAGTTGGCCTTCATGCCCGCCCAGTAGTGGCCGCGCATGAAGGACAGGTGGACGGGTAGTGGTAGCATGTCGAGGGGCACCACGGCAACCTCCGTAGGATCGTCAAGTCGGTGTCTGGGCCACCTGCGAGGATCAGGCATCAGCAAGCAGGGTGTCTTGAAAAAGCCGGCCGGTTGCAGACGAGTAGACGGTACAAAGACACGGAGCATGCGGCCAGACGGACGATGCTGAGTAGGTCCATACGACTACAGATCTGCTCCAAGAGAACATCAGGGAGGGAATTCCAATTGCGGCTCTGCGTGTCAGTCGGTTCTGCCATTGGGGTTTTCGGTGCCTGCGAGCCAGCGGGGAAGTGGATTCGGGCGGGCGAGCGAAGAAGCTTCTCCTCGTGTGGCCGAGCAGTGAGCGGGGGGATATGGTACGCGCGAGCTACCAAGGAAGATGGCGCGGGTGGGCGAGCAGTGAGCGGGGGTAAATGGTGTGCGGCCGACGATGGGGAAGAGAGGAGGAAGAAGAAGAAGAGAGGAGGAAGAAGAGTGGAAGACGGGGAAGAAAGTGCATTCAATCTCAATTCTACTAGTACTACTACCAGGATATACCGTCCTTCGGAGTGTAAATAGTTACACCGATGACATGTGGGTCTACCACAACAGGGCCCATATGTCAGTTAATGGAGGACAGAGGTGCGTAGGCGTATTTGCGGAAGCGTGCTCTACTGGCAAACATGATGGCAGTACTGGGTAAGGCTGATTTAGTAACACCAACACGCTGGTTCAGCTTATTAATTACGTGTCCCATCTGCTGCAGCGTGTATTGTCACTTCACTGCGAAGACTAGTTGAATAGTTCTCTCTGACCGAGATGGGGAATAATGGATCGCGAGGACTTCCTTTCTACGGTATCCCTATGCCTCTACGCTCACTTCACTCATTTTGCTCCGTACCTAGTCACTTGTTGAAATCTGTAGAAAGACAAATACTCCGTATTTGGGAACAGAGGGAGGCTTTTACTCCGTACTATTTGGGAACAGAGGGAGTATCACCATATGGAGGGAACAGAGGAAGCTTGAAATATGAACATGTCAATGGGAGGGAGTAAGCCCCATGCATGCATGCATGCATGCATGCAACACTCACACGTACACATGGACGCACGCAACACTCACGCACCCATGCGGCACACAGCACACGACGCAACACACACGCTCACGCTCAAGTGCTCAACCTACTCCCTACGTCCGTGAAAGACTGTACATTTAGAGATTTACACATTGACCAGGGCATAATTAACGCCCAAAAGTAGCAGACTTATGTGTGCATGCGACCATTGAGATAAGAAGATTAAATGAAGGCCGTTGCATGCTGTAATTAAGGATAGACATGTAGCCTATACCTACAGCACAAGTTGGTGCATTAGTCAATCAATATCGATTTAGATTAAAGGCTAAATGCATTGGAAGTGTAGATGTACATCATGTACTACACTCTTTGTTTTATAGCCGATGTACACTCTTTGTTGGAAGACCGAGGGAGGACACGTGCATGCACTCACATACACAGCCAGGGCGGTTCGCGCGCAAGGGTTGGACTCGTGTCGCGCCTGCGTAAAGTTTTGTTTAACTGATTTCTTTGCTCTGCCAACTGACAGGTGGGACCCAGAAACCAGGTGACAATTTAACCAGTCAACAAAGTGCCACGTCGACTATGTGGCCGGTCAGTAGGGTGCAATACGGTGCTCTACGATGAGCTAGTGATCGTATAATCGCCGCAAAACTATATATAGTGACCGTAAAGAGCGTATTGTTACATACGTTGACCGCCAGTGTATTTTTCTCGTTTCAAATTAAGCCATATTAATCGGAAAGGACGCAGTATGGACTACTACTACTAGTACTAGTACTGCTTTGATGTGTCCCGTCAACTCGCCGAACGAGGAGAAGCTTGCTTACTACGCCTCTCCCTCGCCCACGCGCGCGGTGGTTCGCAGGACGAGGAGAGGGTTTTGACTACAGCGCCCTCTCCCTCTCCCTCTCCCTCGCCCTCGCCCTCGCGGTGGACGTGCAGCAGTTCAATCGGTGTCAGATTGCCAGAAGCATATTGTACTGTAGTATCATCATTGTTGGACCTTCCGAAGAGGCGAAGAGCCAAGTGCAAGGTTCACACGAGTACGAACTGTTGAACCTCCCGAAGAGGCAAAGAGCCAAGCGCAAGGTTTTATAGGAGTTGTCGTCCTAGTAGGAGTGTACTACAACTATAGCGAACGATGCTACTGTATGATGCCGCCACGTCACGTATATCCAAAGCTGTGCCACCTTTTTTTCTCAAAGAGCGTGTTGGAGCCCGTGCAACAACCACACAAGTTGCACGTACACATAACACATTTACTAGTAATAAATTCTAAAGGACAAATGCCAGTATGCCACACAAGTTCATCTCCAATTCATGTGATAAATTTGTGCACGACTAGTCTACATATATTCACAGCGCTACCGTTCACAATTACCGTACTCCACTTACACGTTATAGATGGGCTACATGTCCTCCTCCAGGTTCCAGTCCCAGGTGTTCTTCATGGATGGCACGATCCATAGCGGTGGGCAACGGGAATCATTGTCGCAGCTTTCTAGTCCGGTTCCACACGATGGAGACTCATCCAAGCTGAAGCGGCATAAATCAGGGATAGCGTGTCCCAGCATGTCGTTCATCCGGCGGTGCGCACTGAAGACACAACCATGCTTCATGAACGGCAGGCCTTCCGTGTCGTGCACGGAAGGTGGCATCCGCTTCACAATGGGGTAGCTGTCCCCGATGAAAAGCGAGTACTCTCCAAGAGTGTTCCTCGGCACCCACGTAGCATCACGGGGGTCGAACTCGGCGCCGTTCATCTGGTACACGCGGCATCCCAGATCTGGACACATGGTGACGTACATAGTCAAGGTCCATGCATAATAATGTTGTGCTCAAATATGGCGGTCAGTAATACTGTGCAGCAAATAGTACTACTCCGGTATAGAGGAAGTAAAATAACCGGCTTATTATATATAGCCACTCTTGGCTACATGGATGAGATAGTAAGACATGGAAAAACAAAAATGGTGGCAGCTAGTGGGTTCAAGTCTTCAAGGGCCTAGCTAGCTATACGCGTCCTCCAAGGTAAAAAGTACTCCTACTAGTACTACAAAGTATACTACTAGTACAACAATGAAAGAGAAGGCGAGAGGGTTAAAAAATGGAATACCTGGGTAGATGGTGACGGTCCGATCGTGGTAGATTGTGTGACCATGTTGCACATCAGTGGTACCATGGGTAACGACTGCTAAGATAGTTGATCCCAATATGCCAAAGTCAGCTACAAGGTTCCAGGTTAGACCGAATCGCGGATGCAAATGCACATCCAGGATCGGCGATCTTATTTTGATCGGGGGATGACTGGTCCCTGCAAAATAATGGAGTACCGTTAGGGATGCAAATGATGGTTTGTGCATTCCGTTTGTAATCTCCCGTACCGTAGGATGGCAACCAGATGAAACAAGTCCCCTGGCTTGTCACCGCGAAGATGCGGCCTAGATGGCGCACGGCGTCTTCGAACGTGTAGGGGTACAAATCTGCCGCCGCCAACATGCGCCAGCCTCTGCCGTTACTGCCTCTTGCATTGATGGCAATCCTTATGTCGAACACCGCGATGAGATAGTAATCGTCGTAGCCGCGTCGCTTTGTCGGCGGGTCCGCAATTGCTATCTTCTTCAATCTCATGTAGGCATCATCATACGTATTCAAGCCCAGCCAGTCCGGAAGGCCGATCCCAATGGTGGAGAAGGGGTCTACCGGAACGGCCGCACTGCTGTGGATGTTGTGCAAAATGATGGTGGTATCCGGCCGGAGGTATGCAAGCCAATCTTCGTTGGCACCGACCCAGACCTATATATAAGACGGTGGGCAGCGGAGAAATTACGGGATGGAAATGGAATAACTAAGTACTACATGATCAAACTCCATTACTGACCTGCTCATCGGACAAAATCCGACTACCTCTCAACGTCGGCAACTCTAGCGGAGTCAACGTGCAACCATGGCCAGGGAGCGGTGGACTGTTCGAAGGATTGTCCCATAGAAGAACCTTCTCCTCGAGGACGCATGGAAGACCAACAAGCATGGCCTTTTCCCAAGCCTGTTTAAGCAGCGTCTTGAAAAAGTTGGTGCAGGAAGCACCGAGTCTTGCGGCGGTGAGGACGTCGGAGCGGCGTGCGATTTCTCCCAGAGGATCGTCGTCCAAGGTCTCCCAGCCCCGACGAGGAGGAGAACCGCCTGGCGAATCCATGGGAGCAGCGACGAACTGCCTTCTCTTCGGGGGAGGGGAACTGGCGAGGAGGAGATAAGAGCGTAGTAACCGCAGGGCCTCGTCCCTTCCAACTGTAGATCGTTCCTCAGCGAAGGGGTGAGGCTATTATTTACTACTAGTACTAGCATTATGGAACGTTATGGGATTGCATTATACTGTAAATAATAGCACTAGTAAGAAATTTTTGGCACTAGGTAGTAGTTTTTGGCGTGGATTAAGAAATTTTGGGTATGTTTTTGCCATTTTTTGTACACGCCAACTAGTGTCAAAAAACGTCTTACATTATGTGACGGAGGAGTACGTACTCGTACTGTAGCAGTACTAGTACTACTTTTCTCAACTAGTAGTGCGATGTACTGTACTTCTAGTCTAGTCTAGTATAGTGCACCAGTTTTGAACTCTTGAATCTCAGGGCCAAGGAGCTACAGTTGGAAGTGGAGGGTACTACTGTTCTCTAGAACCATCGCTGTACTATCAATGCAGGGGAAGTACACCTGCGTAGTGGCCTAGTGGGTACTCTCGGTGCTCTATTCAGCCGCTCCTCTCACGTAGCTGGCCTACTCAGCCGCTCCTCTCACGCACACACTAGCAGCCTGTTTATCAGCGACGGTTACTGCGGGGGCAGAACATTTGAGTTATTTGATACAGCGAGACTAGGCTTTTCGCTTCCATTTGTGGAGGTGTAATGGATCTCGTCGAACTTTGTTAGTAGTTCCTTCTTTATGAATGAGATGAAGCAAAGCTTTTGCCTCCGTTTCAAAAAAAACACGTCAAGAGGAATTTCTTTTATAGTAGAGCCGATAATGGAGTGAAGTCCATGCGTGCAACGCCACAAGCTACAGAGTAGTAGTAGAGCACTTTACGTACAGAGCCATATTGCACAGTTCCCAATGCCCCGCCAGGCTTTTCCGGCTCCTCGGGCTTAATTGGGAGGCGCTAGTTTAAATATGCTACTAGCTGGAAGCTGCAAGCGAGGTGCGGCTAGGGCGAGCACGCGAGCCACGGGATGCTGGGAAGGAAAACCCGTTCACGTGGCTAGGCTGTCCAGTGCACCCAGATTGTGGGGCCGCACGTCCGTTTGACTTCAAAACTCAAACTACCCGTGTAAAATATTGGCTCGCAGCGAAGTGTAGTAGTACTATTTTAAAAAAGGCCGCCGTGCGTTCGGCCGGGATCGAACCCACAAAACGAGGTATACACTCCCGCGACCACTAGTAGTACTCGTTGGAGTACAACGCAACCTAGAATCGCCTTTTGTCGCTAGTAGTACGTACATTGTTCCTTACAAGAAACCCCTAAGAGCATGGTTAATAGTATAGCCAGCTGCTGGCTATAAGCCAGTGCCATGTCATCTACAGCCCATCTTATAGCCAACATGTACAATAATAGATCAAAAGAGTGTACTACTTTTTTATTATGTGGCCCACTTCTCATTCTCACAAAGTGCCTAGGAGCACGTGCTAGAGCTGGCTCTTCACGAAGAGCCCGCTTACCTTCTCTCTCCTCTTCTCTTTCCTCCAACTAAGCAGAAATATACTAGTTTATTTCTTATAGCCCGCTGACTCAGCTCTATTGTACTTGCTCTAATAATGCAAGAAACCACTAAAATGCCAAGAAACTACTACCACTTGCATACGTGGCAGACTTAAGATAAGACTACCTTATCAACCATTGTACATGCTCTTACCAACAAAAATCCTCGAGTGACCTCCTACCTCCGGCCCGTCCACCTAGTCATCCTCGGCCATGGGACGCAGCTACCGCCGCCGGCAGAAGGCGAGGTCAAAACCGCCGGCGGTGCGGAGCCCATGTTGCGGCAGCCCGGATGCCAGCTCCGTCCGGCGCTCGCGGCCGCTAGCTAGCCAAGATAGCTCCGTCCAGCTGCTTGTCTGCAAGGTTTGCTAGCTAGATTGGCACGGCAGCGCGGCGGCTTGCTCGCGCGCGCCGCGCTAAGGCCAGCCATCTGGCTCGAGCGAAGGCCAGCGCGGCGGCTTGCTCGCTCGTGAGTCACGCTCGGGCCAGCCTGCCAACCCGTGCGGAGGCCAGCGCGGCGTCCGGCCCGTCCGGCGGAGCGGCGGCCAACTCGCTCATCACCGGCGCCACCGACGAACACGCAT
Organism: Triticum aestivum; assembly: GCF_018294505.1. Lineage (NCBI taxonomy): Eukaryota > Viridiplantae > Streptophyta > Magnoliopsida > Poales > Poaceae > Triticum > Triticum aestivum. Next base: position 124,754,603 of record NC_057799.1, read on the forward strand.
CAGTACTGTTTGAAGTAATGTTCAGGAAAAATAATGATTTGAGGGGGAATAACAGGATAGAAGGTCAGATGTGGGTCCCTCGTGTCAACGGTCAAACAAAATGTGTTGGTTTAAGCTGCCTCGTCAGCACGGACGTGTGGGCCAACCCTGTCATAAATGGGTTTAAACGAACCTAATCGGTAGGAGTACTAGGTAGTTTTTGGCGTGGATTAAGAAATTTTGGGTATGTTTTTGCTATTTTTTGTACAATAGATTCTTCCTAGGGCTGGTTGAAAGTGGTAGTTTTTTGTTAAATACTCTACATATTGTAAGTAGGAGTGAAAGTTAAGCTTTGGAAGCCAATAAGCAAGGCTAGTTACATAGTGCATATGTGTACATGATTGAAAGTAAATATCAACCATGAGTGACTAATATCTTGATGGAAAACTCGAAACTATGGAATACTAGGAAAAAATGCATGGTTGGAAATACTAGCAATGTTCATGTCCGTTGCAACGAATCATAATTAGAATAATACTTATTCACAAACTTGGTACAAAACACTCTAATTTTGATATACATATGTCACTAGAGATATATTATGTTTCAATTAGAATATATTCCTTGGGCTGTTTTGGTGAGGTCAGGGAGGGATGTGGTTGGTTTTAAGATACTAATTATGGGTTTTTCTGCAAATTGGTAGACAAGTGGGATGTTGGTGAGAAAAGGCAACAACTTACCTCACAATCGTTAGATGTAGATCTAATGGTCAGAAACGACGGATGGCAGACACACCAGCATCACCAACTTAGTCTTGTGTAGGAGTACTAGCAAGATCCGTGCATTGCACGGAACATCAAGATGCATTTTTTTATAAAACACTTGTTGTGATTGACCCTTGCGGGAGTAATCCCATGTGTAAAAACTAATGATATCTCGAGAAATATGAGATAAGGTGAAGAGGAGTGGGGTGTGGTGGTGGTTGGTGGTCGGACTGAGCGGAGGCATGGGGATTGACGACGCCGGCAGCGGCCACCAGGCCAGTTTGTTCCAGAGGCTTCCTTTCTTAATTGCTCAACAATGAGGTTTGTTGGAGATAAGGATGAACGAGGGAAGGCCTTGTCTGCAAATGTGGAGAGGGGTGCGGGTATCTTTTAGTTTAATTTCCATCCGTCAGATATAGATCGGACGGTCTATATTGCAAGATGGCACACGTACCATCATCACCAACTCGGTTTTTTATAAGAGAAGAAATATAAGTATGGAGATACAAACGTATTATCGATACTTGCTTCCGTAAACTAGCATCTACATTCTATTCAACGCCTCGGCATGTGGGGCCTTAGCACAATGACTTCTCGACTGTGTAAAACAAAGATTTTCCCGTCGCCGACAAGGAGGGGGTGACGGCGGCGCGCTTTTTGGCTTGCTCTAGTCCTAGTAGTCATACTAGGTGGTCTAAGCACGTGTAGATTTATTCTTTTTCACGTCTCGTGTTCGCCGTACTGCCACGACTGTTGATGAATAGACGGTAAGTTATTCACGGGGAAACCCTTGTTGAGCGTGTTTGCGAGAGAGAGAGAGACAGTGTGCGTGTGTGATATGTTAGAGACTGAGGCAATGATAACAGATTCTTTGTGTCTATGTGTGTGGAGGATAGAGAGAGACATGTACATGGGGCTTTGTGTTGTGTAACGTGGAGACACATATACATAATTAGAGAGTGAGTGTGTGAGATACACATGCGGACATGAGGAGAGATGAGGATCCAGATAAATGGGTGTTTGTGCGTGTCTGTGTGTGTTTGTGCACGCGTTTGTGTGTGAGAGGGAGAGAGTGTATGTGGAGTAGAGAGACCACTGATGATGTAAACCTAGTATAAGGGAAGGGGGAATGGTGTGACATGTGTAGTAGCGAGATAGCACGGGTGCGGGCGGGGGGAGCAGACTATTTGGAAGAGACATCGAGTGTGTGTGTGGGAGAGGGGTGTGAGAGCGAGAGAAAGAGAGAGCTAGCGACGGAGAGAGAGAGAGAGAGGAAGAGAGGGGGCGAGAGGGGTCGTTTGTGTCCATAAATGGCGTATAGATAGGGAGACAATGTTGATGTTGTCCGAAATTGGCCTATGAACGGAGACGCAAGGGAAGCGAGTCATCGTGTGTGTGATAGGGACTTCATGAGAGATCTAGAATAGATGGTGTAGAGAACAATGTGCGAAATCGAGAACGATTATACATTAGGGAGCTATGCAAAGAGTCACGACATATATGTATACAGGGAAGGAGCTGGGGCGGGTCCGCATGTGGGAGAGATAGAAAGAGGAGAGTGGTGCACAAGGAGACAAAGTGTGCTTGTTTGCAGTGGGGGTGGTGTGTGAGGTGAGTGCGCGAGAACCACATAACTAGGGAGATAGACGTTTGGGGGCGACGTTTTGTGTGTATGGGAAATATACACTCTACATAGTGCGTGTGCTTGGGTAAGAGAGATAGCGGGAGACCTAGAGAGTGAGGGAAGAGATGTGTGCATGCCCGAGAGACAAAGTGATAGAGACCTATGTTGGGGTCCGGACTTTACAAGAGAGAGGGGTGTTAATGTGCTCGTGTGTTGGTGTTTGGGGGAGAGAACGACTTCTCTATGTGTGTGTGTGTGTGGTGGTGGGGGGGGGGTTGACTTCAGATAAAGAGTGAGGTGTCTATATTTGAGGGACTTTAGCGTAATTGAGATATTGTGCACTCATGGTTGATCAATTTGTTTCACAGTTTGTACTATGAGATAACGATACTTTTGAACATGCGTGATATACCTTGATGTACCAGAATTACAAACCTAAGATTGGAATTTTGGAATTCGACTCCATCATTAGCTTTTGTAATTCATTTAAACGGAGGTACATTTTTTAAGCCGGGATTTCGTGATTTCAAATTCATATATCAAACCTAGAGATATACACATACGGGCATGTTCAAACTTTATAATCATCCACTTTATTCATACACATACACATTTTTGCTTTTGTCATCATATTTAGGATAAACACATTTGGAATTTCATTTGAATTGGACCGTATGATGGTATTTGCTTGTAGTAGCTCAATGATCCATATTTGAATTGAATGGACAATCTAAGTTTCGAGTTGGAGACATTGATTTTCAAAACTTGCACATTTTTTTGCGTGCAAAACAAACAAATTGTCGGCCATGATATCATAGTCGGCCGTACGAGAGCAGAATACTTATAATTTTAGGCGCCAAAAGCTTTCAAACTTCCCGCTCACATCGAAATATCACGCGCCCGAAAGTTTAGCCCTGCGATATTCCTGTTTTACCCCTGCCACATGAACGGAAAAGGGCTGCTTTGGTAACTCCATTGTTTTCCCCTCTTTGCCCCCAACATTCTTCCCCAGAGCCCCTCCCCTTCCCCTCCCCGACCCCCCAACCACGGCAAGCCGCCGAATCTAGTCCTCCGCCGCAGCGGTGGACCTCACACCCCGCCGGATCTACCTTCCGCACCTTGGAACCCCCAACTGCCAACTCACCACTTCACCGGAGCCGCTTCAGCGACTGGCTTGTCCACCGCTCCAGATCTCCTTGACCGCCATCATGGTCCACCGCACCGGATCTGCTTAACCGGCGCCCTCGTCCACCACAGCGTAGGCCCTTCACTGACTCCCTCGTCCGCCCCTTCGCTGGCCCTTCATACAAGCCCTCGTCCGCCGCAACAGATCCGCCTCACCGAAAGCACTGTACAACGCGCCCGCCGAAGCCTTCGTCCACTGCACCGGACCCGCTCCACGGACGCCATATTCAACTCCACCGGCCCTGCTTTACCGACGCCGCAGCCTCATCAGGTTATTTCGATTTGTACTCCTTCGGTTTTTCTCTTTATCGTGCAACTGTTCACTTACCACAGATGAGCTTTCTTGTATGTCGACAGGCGCCGCAACCGTAGCACCGGAGCCGCTTCAGCGACGGCGACAGCCGGCCCAAACTCAACCGCAACACGAGCACCATCGACGATCCTTAGCTATCAAGTATGACAACGATACCCATACGCCGCCGAGAATCAGGTACTATTATCCAACGGCCGGCGCCTACGTTCACTTTCCTAGCATAAGCACCGCACCTTTGAATTTCTTCAGGGCATCATTCAGTTTTTCATGAGACGCGTTATTCTGCTTGCACCTGTAGGGCCATACTTCTGGCAGTGAACATGTTACATGTGCTAAATTACATACCAGTGCACATATAGTTAATATGCTTTAGTTTTGTTCTGATGCCACCTGTTGGTTCCATCAGACTGCTTAATGTTCTCTATGCTTAATTACACATCAGCAAACTAGCATGTGGTTCCGCTGCTTTTTGTTCGTTTTACCCTACATTTTCTGATGCTAGCTATTACATCACTGCTCCGAGCCTCTGTTCATTACTTGTTTGTGTGTTCTTGATCTTCCCAAGTTGCATGACTAATTTGATGCTTCTATTAATTATGGAGCTGCCAACCCCATCAAGCAAAATATTTGTTCTTTTGGGGCTGGCACCTCGAACAAGCATAAAAATAGAGGGAAGCAGATATATTGTCGTGTATGCACACACCCTTCTTTCATTAGTTTAGATGAACCATTGATGATCAATTCGGACCAGTGCATGCGATTAAAATTAATTTTACCTAAATAGATGGTGCAGAATAAACTACAACAACTAGATTTGCAACCACGGGATGCTGACGATATCTTCAAAGAACATTGCAACAGCAGCTAGGCTTCACAGCAACATATGGTAAGCCAGTGTGTTTTAGTACATGTGAAATGTAATGCGAGTGGGCTGCTTTCTTGGCTTGTGCCCTCAACGTGTAATCCTACCGAATTACAAATAGTTCAGTTGTCTGCTTTGCTGTATTGCTTGATTCGAATGCTTATTTGTTGTTACGCTATACCTGAGTTGGCCAATATGTCAGCAGTGCCTGCTGTACTATCGTAAAGAAATGCATGCCTATTTCATTTGAGTCCTTAACTTTTCCTCTCAACTTCATCACAAGACTGTCTTCGTAGTTTATATGAGGCCACACTGTTAAGTGCTTTCTCAGATTATTTCAACTGCTTAGATGCCTTGGCAACTTAAATATAGCGGTTGTACACTCCCTTTCAACTAGGGATGTCAACTGGGTCCCGTTTAATCCCGATTAAAGTCCACTAGTGGTATGATAGTTCAAAAGAGTTTTTGTTTTTTGAGGAAAATGAACTAGGGAGGTAGCAAAAACTAACTAGATGGGACTGGCGGATGTCGTTTATTTGCCACTTACATCCCTAGTTTCATCTTACCATTTTAATTTCTTTTCGGCTGATGCTGCTTCGAACCATTTAAATATAGTTTGCCATGCTCGGCAATAATTCGTCCGTCGTTTACCATGTAAGCTTACTGCCTGGATCATACGATAACTATCTCTTACTGATGTCCAGCGGAAACCTTTCAGGATGCCGTTCACACTAGGACACAATGTACAACCCCAGAATCTATTTGTGGAAGCAGTGCGCCATCCATGTTACCAGATGGTAGCAGTTCAGAGGCAACACCGCCGGAGAGCAGTCTGAGCACAGATATTATAGTGCTTGAGGCTCTACTAGAGGCAGAAAGAGATGGTGTGGCTGCCATGAATGAGGTAATCTTTATCTTGAGGCTGGAAATTACGGAATTAGCGGCACGCATTATGCAAGCAACCCAAGAATTGGAGGAAGTAAGAATGTTGCATTTGAAGACGGAGGAGGTCCTGCTGTTTCTGCTATCTGAAGCCCAAGGTAATCCCGGTTCTTCTTTAGATACCAGTTGAAATTGTCATTAGATTATTGTACTTGCATGTTGTGTCATGTCTCTGAATGGATTATGTTGCAAGACCCCCTATGTTGTCCATGTGTTGTAATGATCCGAATTTTTTAGGCGAGGTAATCCTCAGTACTTGTATGATTGACATAAGGTGAACTGTTTTTCGTGTGAGCATATTGTATTGGATGAAATAACTGTTTGACTCAGAGTGTATCCAACCTACTGAATTCGAAGATCACGGCATTTCTAAATCATAATCATATATAAAGGTGGAATAAATCTTTGTTGTGGTTTTGAAGAAATAAATAACAAAACGTATAATTATCTGTGGATATTCGTAATCGAATACAAATTGGATTTGAATTTAGTTTGCCAGGTCCCAGGGCAAACGTGAATGCTAATTCTCCCAAGTTTTGAACGAAGCGGCTAAACACCCACTATAATTTGTGGGCTGCCCGAAGCAAGTGTTTGCGAGATGGAAATTACTGTCTACCCCTGACACTTGACATCCTTATCGACCGGATTTACACTGCTGTCGATAGGGGTAGACTAGTAACTTCAATCAGACGTGACACGACGGCCTCTGAGCCCATTCAGACACGGTGGGCGCCAAACGTGGGCGGCAAAACACATTTGATTCAAGCTCGTCCGAAAGACATGTGTCTCTTCCTCCATTTCCCCATTCATACACGGTGGGCGGCAAAACAAACTCTCCTCGTCCGAAATCGATGTAGGCTAATATTTTAAATAGGGGCAGATGTGTAACTTCCATCAGACGTGACACAACCGCCCTACCTGTCAGCCCCGTTCATACACCGTGGGCGCCAACCGTGGGCGGCAAAACACCCTCTCCTCGCCCGAAATAGTTACCGGCAAATATTTGGGAGATGCGAGATTACCGTCCTATCCCCAACCGACGCGATGTCCGAAATTTTAAACGGGGGATAAGTTCGTAACTTTCCCCCATTTCAGAGAAGCGCGTCCCAAAGTTTGAGATCCCCCTCCCCTCCATTTCCCCATTCATACACCGTCGGCGGCACGACAACCTCCGCACTGCGGCCAGCCTCCTCCGTCCGCCACCCCATCCTCCACCTTGCCGGAGCCGCTACCCCTACCCCGTCGTCCACTGCAAGAGATGGACGTCTCTCATCCACGGCGCTGGACCAGGATCCTTTCATCGCCTCCTCTCGCTTCATCGGCGCCGTCGTCCACCTTGCCGTTGCCGCTCCTACGACCGCCTCGTCCACGGCAACAGGATATATCCCCCGACCCGGCCGTCTGCCGTCTAAAGTCTTCTTCCCCGCCGCCGACAGCCATCGCACCCGCAGCACCCTCAACGTATCAGCATAGGCCTACACGGCGTCGCAAGAGAGGTGGTACTCTTCCATATGTGCTTAAGTTATTGATCTCACCCGGAAAATAGATCATAATTTGTTTATTGTACTTTTCTTGTCCGTACCAAATCGTAGTGGCTAGTTGAAAGCAAACATTGGTTGCGAAGTAGCTTTGTCCGGTTTGCACCTTCAGATCCGCCATGGCACGGGCACTATACTCGTAAAGCTTATGGTTTCCCCCCTTTATATTCACTACCATCATCCTAGGTGCTTCGTGTCGTGCTAGCACTACTCCTCAAGACCTCAACCCAAAGCTTACGTGTTGAAATACTGTAGCGACCAGACCTCAAATGGCCTGTGCTGCTGTGCACCAGTGTCATCCCTGGATCAGTAATGCTGACACGCACAGTACAAATGGAGGATTTATAACAGAGTAGCAATCACACACTTATTACATCGAATATCTCCAAAGAGATTAAGTATAATAAACATGGCTTAAGGCCATCTAATAACGATAACAGCGGAAGACTTGGAAGATAAGTGAGTCCATCAACTCCAGCGGCATCACTGAGTATAAGACCACGACCTAAGGCACCTTACTCGTCATCTGAAAAGTCTGCAACATGAAACGTTGCAGCCCGAAAACGGGTCAGCACATAGAATATGCTGGCAAAGCAACACATAGAGAGCAATGAACAATAATAATGTTATACTATATGCATATATGGCTGGTGGAAAGGCTCTATGGTTACAGTTTTGCGAAAAGCCAATTTTATCCTACTGCAAAGGAATAAATTTTATTTAACTATCATGGTGGTTGAAACATTGAGAAGGTACCTCCAACTCAATCCCAATTAAGTAACATCATTAACCCAACAAAATTAATTATAAGTATCACGGTGATGAGATTCAAATGATAATCCAGGTACTAGATACTCAAGTTGTCCATAACCGGGGACACGGCTAATCATGATCAGTTTGTACACTCTGCAGAGGTTTGTGCACTTTTCCCCACAAGACTCGATCGCCTCCGCTTGATTCTCGCACTACATGATGTTTGAGAAACGGATGACCGAGACACAGTCTTTCAGAAACAATCACTCTTTACTCTGGATGGACCGGTACACCTACTTTCCCCTACATCTGCTAGTCCACCTCTTCAAGAGATCCTGTAACCTACTCAGCTATGCTAGAGCCCATAATAGCTCGCGGCTGCACACGGAAGTTTCTAGCATGAATAATCTTATGATCCCTTTGAGCCTGGGTGGCGGACCTTATACATACAGACAACACTAGGTTCTCCAGGTGTCTCAATCCACCCAGATGTGAGTTTTAGTTGCCACCTTAAGTTGAACCATTATTAAACACTCACATCTGTCATGAATATCTCTCAAACCCAATCCACGTCTACGCATAGCATGGCATTAATAAAAGCAACGTAGAAGTAACTCCCGAGGGTTTGATATATGAAACAGGTAATAGGTACTACCTCAACTACTTCCCAATACCCATAGTTTAATTAGATCCTAATCATGCAATGTGTTTGAGGAAATAGATCTAATGCAATAAAACTGGGTATGAACGGGGTATGATCAAAGTGTTACTTGCCTTGCTGATGATCCGCAAAACCTAGCGAGTCGAAGTAACAAGCGGCACACTCCGGGTACTCTATCGCAAACAAACAAGCATACAATCAGTACTCATCTAATGCACAGGTACAACTCGAATGAAAGATCCAACCAGAAAGTTCAACTTAAGAACTCCGGTTTGCAAAAAGAATCAACTCGAAAGAAACAAAGAAAGTCAAACGGCGAAAGAAAGAAACTTCGTTTGCTAATCTGGATCTAGGTCAAATTTTACTGTAGCAAAAACTTGTTTGAGTAGGTTAAACGGAAAGAGAATTTCGAGACGAAACTCTAGGCGCTTGAATCACCTGATTCCGATAAACGAGCGAAAAGTTAAACAGATTCGAAGTTTCGATCAGAAATCGAATCTGAGAAAATAACGAGAAAATCCGTCGAAAAAGAAAAATGGACGAACGGTTAAATAACAGACGTTCGTTAACAGAGAAAAACCGACGAACGCGTTCGTTAAAACGAACAGTTCGGTGAACGCTCGTGAAATAAGAAAACCGAAAAAACCGATCTAGGGTTTTTTTTAAAATATGTTCCGCGGAAAATATTGCGTAGAAAAATAAATAAAAATCAGAAAAATATGAAATAAATTTTCCTCGTCTAGTTAGGAAATCTAGAATAGGGTGAACATTTTTAAAATAAAAAATAAGTATTTTGAAAACATGCATATTTTTAAATGCAATAAAAATTGCAAATAAAATCCAATAAATTCCAAAAATGTTTTTAACATTTTTCCTCCAGTATTTCAATTGTTTTGGAGAAGTCATATTTTTTCCTCTCGTTTATTTAAAGATGAAATATTTTTCCGGAGAGAAAAATAATTAAAATCCCAATCCTCGTTTGAAAAATCAAATAAGAAAATTTGAGAAAATCCCCAACTCTCTCCGAGGGTCCTTGAGTTGCTTAGGATTTATCAAGGATTTGTCAAAATGCAATAAAACATGATATGCAATGATGATCTATGTATAACATTCCAAATTGAAAATTTGGGATGTTACAAACCTACCCCCCTTAAGATGAATCTCGCCCTCGAGATTCGGGTTGGCTAGAAAACAGGTGGGAGTGGTTTTTCCGTAGATCTTCCTCTCGCTCCCAGGTGGCCTCATCTTCGGTGTGGTGACTCCACTGAACTTTGCAAAACTTAATAACCTTGCTGCGGGTAACTCGGCTGGCATACTCGAGAATCTTAACTGGCTTCTCCTCATAGGTCAAATCACTTTCCAACTGAATCGCTTCCAGTGGCACAGTATCTCTCAGCGGTATTTCAGCCATCTCTGCGTGGCACTTCTTCAACTGCGAAACGTGAAATACATCATGTACTTCAGACAATCCTTCGGGCAATTCCAGCTTGTAGGCAACTTCTCCCATACGTTCCAACACTCTGTATGGTTCGATAAAACGAGGCGCTAACTTTCCCTTAACTCCAAAGCGTTTCACTCCTCGTAGTGGTGATACTCGAAGATACACTCTGTCTCTGATTTCGTGAACTATCTCCTTGCGTTTAGAATCAGTACAACTCTTCTGCCTGGATTGGGCTACCTTGAGCCTATCACGAATCAACTTCACTTTCTGTTCAGACTCCTTAATCAAATCTGGTCCAAACAACTGACGGTCTCCAACTTCGTCCCATAACAACGGTGTTCTACACCTCCTTCCGTACAAAGCTTCGAAAGGGGCCATCTTCAAACTGGTTTGATAACTATTGTTATAAGAAAACTCCGCATATGGCAAATTGTCGTCCCAACTTGATCCATAATCTAGCGCACATGCTCTCAACATGTCCTCCAAAATCTGGTTGACTCTCTCGGTCTGTCCATCTGTCTGTGGATGAAATGCTGTACTAAATTCCAGCCTGGTTCCCAGTGTTTCATGTAACTGCTTCCAAAACTTCGAGGTAAATTGGGATCCTCTGTCCGATACAATGGTCCTCGGAACTCCATGCAAACATACTATCCTGGTCATGTATATCTTTGCCAACTTAGCACTGGTGTAAGTGGTCTTCACTGGAATGAAATGAGCCACTTTTGTCAAACGATCGACTACAACCCATATCGAGTCATAGCCTGAACGGGTCCTGGGTAATCCTGTGATAAAATCCATGCCTATTTTATCCCACTTCCATTTGGGTATCGGCAATGGTTGTAGCAATCCTGCTGGCTTCTGATGCTCTGCCTTCACTCTCTGACATACATCACAAACTGCTACGAACTCCGCAATATCCTTCTTCATTCCGGTCCACCAGAAAGTATTCTTCAAATCCAAATACATCTTGGTATTCCCTGGGTGAATCGAGTACGGTGAATCATGGGCTTCTTACAAAATCAACTTCCTGATCTCCGGATCATTTGGCACATATACGCGGTCCTCGAACCATAAGGTATCGTGCTCATCCTCACGAAATCCCTTGGCTTTTCCTTTGCTCATCTTCTCCTTTATCTCTTCAATCTCCTTGTCTGTCTTCTGAGCTTCTCTGATCTTGTCCATCAAGGTAGACTGAATATCCAATGACGCTAAATAGCCTCTTGGGACTATCTCCAAACATAGCTCACGTATGTCCTCGGCTAACTCCTGAGGTAACTCTCCTGTCATGAGGGTGTTGACATGACTCTTGCGGCTCAACGCGTCTGCTACTATGTTAGCCTTTCCAGGGTGATAATGCAATCTCATATCATAGTCTTTGATGAGCTCCAACCATCTCCTCTGTCTGAGGTTTAACTCCTTCTGCGTGAAAATGTACTTCAAACTCTTGTGATCCGTGTACACCTCACAATGGTTTCCGATGAGAAAATGTCTCCATGTCTTCAATGCATGCACCACGGCTGCTAATTCCAAATCATGCGTAGCATAATTCTTCTCATGGGGTTTAAGTTGTCGTGAAGCATACGAAACAACTCTTCCTTCCTACATAAGCACTGCTCCAAGTCCTCGACGAGAAGCGTCGCAATAAACTTCATAGTCCTTGCGTTGATCTGGCAGAATCAACACGGGTGAGGTAACCAATCGTTTCTTCAACTCCTGGAAACTAGCTTCACATTCCTCAGTCCAATTAAATTTGGTGTCCTTCTTCAATAGCTCAGTCATGGGCTTAGCAATCCTTGAGAAATTCTCGATAAATCTCTGGTAGTATCCTGCAAGTCCAAGAAAACTCCGGATTTCTCCAACTGTCGTGGGTGATTCCCAACTTGTCACCGTGTCAACCTTGGCAGGGTCTACTGCTATTCCTTCTCCAGAAATAACATGTCCAAGGAATCCAACTTCCTTCAACCAAAACTCACATTTGCTGAACTTGGCATATAACTGATGTTCCCTGAGCTTCTCAAGTACCAATCGCAAATGCTCCTCATGCTCTTCTTCATCCTTGGAAAAGATTAAAATATCATCAATGAACACCACGACGAACTTATCCAAAAACTCCATAAACACTTTGTTCATCAGGTTCATGAAATAGGCCGGTGCGTTAGTCAGTCCAAATGACATAACGGTATACTCATACAATCCATATCTGGTGGTAAATGCCGTCTTAGGTATATCCTGCTCTCGAATCTTTAACTGATGGTATCCCGATCGTAGATCGATCTTGGAAAATACTTTAGCTCCTTGTAGGCGGTCAAACAAATCATTGATCATCGGCAGTGGGTACTTGTTTTTGATGGTCACTTCATTCAATCCTCGGTAATCAACAACCATCCTCAGCGGTCCATCTTTCTTCTCCACTAGAAGTACTGGTGATCCCCAAGGTGACGAACTTGGGCGAATATAGCCTTTATCCAGTAACTCCTTGATCTGCTTCTTAATTTCCTCCAAATCCTTTGCGGGCATCCTATACGGTCTCTTAGATATTGGCCCTGTGCCTGGCAAAAGTTCAATCAAGAACTCAATGTCTCTATCTGGTGGCATGCCTGGCAACTCTTCTGGAAATACATCCGGATAATCCTTCACCACTGGTACTTCCTCCTGTACAACTCCTGATAAGGAATTCACTTGAGTCCTCTTCGGCATATGCCGGGATACATACTTGATCCTTTTTCCTTCCGAGGTGGTGAGCAAAATAGTCTTGCTGGCACAATCGATGTTTCCTCCATACAACGATAGCCAATCCATTCCCAAAATCACATCCAAACCTTGCGATTCCAAAACAATGAGGTCTGAGGGGAAAACATGCCTACCAATGGCCAACGGTATCTTAAAACATCCTTGGGTGGCCATATACTCTGCTCCTGGCGAGGTTACTAACATGGGGCTTTTGAGAACTTGGGTAGACATCTTAAACTTGTTTACGAATCCCCTTGATATGTATGAATGCGATGCACCAGTATCGAAAAGAACAGTTGTAGTAAACGACTTAACCAAAAACTTACCTATTACTGGATCAGGCTGCGCTTCAACCTCCTCCACGCTCACGTGGTTCACATGTCCTTTGTTGAACGGGTTCGGCTTCTTCCCAGAGCTTCCATTGCCATTTCCATTTTGGGCTTCGGGACAATCAGTAGCATAATGTCCCGTCTTCTGGCACTTGAAACAAGTAATGTGACTTAGATCTCTCTTGGTTGGGGTAGATGGGTTGGTGCGGTTCTGTCCGTTTCCTCCTCCATTCCCATTACCATTCTTGGAGCCATTATGGTTGTGCGAACTACCTCCTCCATGGGTATGCTGAAACTGTCCTCCCGGCTTCGGGGTAAATCGTGGCTTCTGCTGGGCTCCAGAATTATACTTCCCTTGTCCATACTTCCTCTTGCGGTTTTCAATCTGCTGTTGCTTCCCTTCTATCATGAGAGCTCTATCTACCAGCTCCTGGTAGTTGTTGAAAGTTGCTACCATCAACTGCATACTCAGCTCATCATTCAATCCTTCCAGAAACTTCTCCTGCTTGGCTGCATCCGTAGCAACGTCATCTGGTGCATAACGTGCTAACTTACTGAAATCTTCCACATACTGGCCTACGGTGCGTCCTCCTTGGCGTAGGTTGCGAAACTCACGCTTCTTCATAGCTATAGCTCCTGCCGAAACATGAGCTGTACGGAAAGCTTGCTGAAACTGGTCCCATGTGACAGTGTCAATAGGGTGCGTGGCTGTATAATTCTCCCACCATGATGCTGCGGGTCCATCAAGCTGATGTGCGGCAAAACGCACTCTTTCCGCATCTGTGCATCCTGCAGTGGTCAACTCCCTTCCAACTTTGCGGAGCCAATCATCTGCAACAATCGGCTCGGTGCTACTGGAAAACACCGGCGGGTTTAGCCTTAAGAAACGGGCTAAGTGGTCAACAGGTGGTGGTGGCGGTGGGTTGTTGTTGTTGTTGTTGTTGTTGTTGTTGCCTTGGTTCTGAACTAACACTTGCATCAAGGCATTCTGTTGCTGAATCAACTGGGTGATCTCTGGCGGGAAAACAAATCCGGTGTCGCGTCTCGGAGGCATCTGATAGGTTTAGAAAAGATGAGAATTAAGAATAGAATGAGGTCTAGAGAGAAAACACTACCCATATGCTCATGAAACAAATTCAATCAATATCACTCAATCAATCCAAACAAGGCAAAACAATCGATCTAACTAGCGTTACAAAGTGCTTGAACTATACTACTAAATGGGGGAAAACTACTACTGATATGGTAGTCTACTAAAAATTCTGATCCGTTGAAGACTCCATGATGTCTGCTCCAGCTTCATCAATCCATTCGTCTTCACTTGGTTCCGAGTCGGTGTCGTCGATGATGATGTAGTTATCGGGACAAGTGCATTCGTCGACTTCTGCTTTTGGCACTGGATTTCTCACGAATGCTCCAATCTTATTCTCCAGGTCGTCAATCTTCCCGACTAGTGCGTTGATTTCCTCCAGATAATCTTCGCGTGTAGTCTTGAGTTCTTCTTGGAGTTCCTTGATCTTCGTGAATGCCTTCTTCAGTTCTTCCTTGTCCGTGCATATCTGGTTCTCCTGGCGTCGAATATGTTGGTTCTGCTCCTGGATGAAAGCTGCAATTGATCCATCCTTCTTGGTCTTGATCATCTCCCATTGCGCGTCTCGACGTCCACAAATTTGATAAATTGTATCCTTAAGCTCATGGTGATAGACTTCTCCAATGCGTCCCATGACGATATGTGTGGCCATGCTCTTCCCTAAACTCCAAGTTGGTGCCTCGAAAACCAATCTCATGGGTTCCGTAATTGGCGCAAACGTCCTTCCTGGAATGATAACTTGAATCTTCCAGCTCTCCTCTTCAGGTAATGTAGCGTTGTAGGTTCCGGTGACGCTTGGTATTCCTATGTTCAAGTACTTGGTGACTTCCTTCAAATGTCGTCCAAACGGCGTGTCTTCATCGGGTTGCATGAACTTGCTCCTTGCATTCGCCATTCCTAAAAGAGTAGAAAGTGGAGAGGGGTCAGAAATGAGAAGAGAGAAGTTTTCTAGGGCTTAAGCTTAGTGGTCGTGTCCTATAGTCAGCGTGTGCTCTGATACCAACTTTGTAGCGACCAGACCTCAAATGGCCTGTGCTGCTGTGCACCAGTGTCATCCCTGGATCAGTAATGCTGACACGCACAATACAAATGGAGGATTTATAACAGAGTAGCAATCACACACTTATTACATCGAATATCTCCAAAGAGATTAAGTATAATAAACATGGCTTAAGGCCATCTAATAACGATAACAGCGGAAGACTTGGAAGATAAGTGAGTCGATCAACTCCAGCGGCATCACTGAGTATAAGACCACGACCTAAGGCACCTTACTCGTCGTCTGAAAAGTCTGCAACATGAAACGTTGCAGCCCGAAAACGGGTCAGCACATAGAATATGCTGGCAAAGCAACACATAGAGAGCAATGAACAATAATAATGCTATACTATATGCATATATGGCTGGTGGAAAGGCTTTATGGTTACAGTTTTGCGAAAAGCCAATTTTATCCTACTGCAAAGGAATAAATTTTATTTAACTATCATGGTGGTTGAAACATTGAGAAGGTACCTCCAACTCAATCCCAATTAAGTAACATCATTAACCCAACAAAATTAATTATAAGTATCACGGTGATGAGATTCAAATGATAATCCAGGTACTAGATACTCAAGTTGTCCATAACCGGGGACACGGCTAATCATGATCAGTTTGTACACTCTGCAGAGGTTTGTGCACTTTTCCCCACAAGACTCGATCGCCTCCGCTTGATTCTCGCACTACATGATGTTTGAGAAACGGATGACCGAGACACAGTCTTTCAGAAACAATCACTCTTTACTCTGGATGGACCGGTACACCTACTTTCCCCTACATCTGCTAGTCCACCTCTTCAAGAGATCCTGTAACCTACTCAGCTATGCTAGAGCCCATAATAGCTTGCGGCTGCACACAGAAGTTTCTAGCATGAATAATCTTATGATCCCTTTGAGCCTGGGTGGCGGACCTTATACATACAGACAACACTAGGTTCTCCAGGTGTCTCAATCCACCCAGATGTGAGTTTTAGTTGCCACCTTAAGTTGAACCATTATTAAACACTCACATCTGTCATGAATATCTCTCAAACCCAATCCACGTCTACGCATAGCATGGCATTAATAAAAGCAACGTAGAAGTAACTCCCGAGGGTTTGATATATGAAACAGGTAATAGGTACTACCTCAACTACTTCCCAATACCCATAGTTTAATTAGATCCTAATCATGCAATGTGTTTGAGGAAATAGATCTAATGCAATAAAACTGGGTATGAACGGGGTATGATCAAAGTGTTACTTGCCTTGCTGATGATCCGCAAAACCTAGCGAGTCGAAGTAACAAGCGGCACACTCCGGGTACTCTATCGCAAACAAACAAGCATACAATCAGTACTCATCTAATGCACAGGTACAACTCGAATGAAAGATCCAACCAGAAAGTTCAACTTAAGAACTCCGGTTTGCAAAAAGAATCAACTCGAAAGAAACAAAGAAAGTCAAACGGCGAAAGAAAGAAACTTCGTTTGCTAATCTGGATCTAGGTCAAATTTTACTGTAGAAAAAACTTGTTTGAGTAGGTTAAACGGAAAGAGAATTTCGAGACAAAACTCTAGGCGCTTGAATCACCTGATTCCGATAAACGAGCGAAAAGTTAAACAGATTCGAAGTTTCGATCAGAAATCGAATCTAAGAAAATAACGAGAAAATCCGCCGAAAAAGAAAAACGGACGAACGGTTAAATAACGGACGTTCGTTAACAGAGAAAAACCGACGAACGCGTTCGTTAAAACGAACGGTTCGGTGAACTCTCGTGAAATAAGAAAACCGAAAAAAACCGATCTAGGGTTTTTTTTAAATATGTTCCGCGGAAAATATTGCATAGAAAAATAAATAAAAATCAGAAAAATATGAAATAAATTTTCCCCGTCTAGTTAGAAAATCTAGAATAGGGTGAACATTTTTAAAATCAAAAATAAATATTTTGAAAACATGCATATTTTTAAATGCAATAAAAATTGCAAATAAATTCCAAAAATGTTTTTAACATTTTTCCTCCAGTATTTCAATTGTTTTGGAGAAGTCATATTTTCTCCTCTCGTTTATTTAAAGATGAAATATTTTTCCGGAGAGAAAAATAATTAAAATCCCAATCCTCGTTTGAAAAATCAAATAAGAAAATTTGAGAAAATCCCCAACTCTCTCCGAGGGTCCTTGAGTTGCTTAGGATTTATCGAGGATTTGTCAAAATGCAATAAAACATGATATGCAATGATGATCTATGTATAACATTCCAAATTGAAAATTTGGGATGTTAAAAATACGAATCTGATATGATGCTCATATCACTAAAACAGAGAATGTTTAATTGGTCACCTAATGTTCCTATATTCGTTTCGAAAAGCATGTGCGCCACCCACTGGTCCAGCTAGTTCCACTATCCTGATTTTTCTCTTGATGCTTAGGGTTTTCCCCTTTTATCTACTCTACTATGATCTGCGTAGGTGCTTTCTGTCGTACTAGCATTACTCCACCCTTCAAGCTAGACAACACAACACTTAGAATTCGAAAGCTTAGTTGTTCAAATATGATTGTGATATGATACTGATATTAGTTAACCGACACATTTAATTGGTTAGCTAAAGGTCCCACTTGAGTTTCCAAATGCATGTCGCGACATATAGAGAGACAGCATAATTGCATTTCTTTGTCACTTGTTGACCGTACTTTCTTGTCCATACCAAATCTTAGTTGTTATTTCAAAGCAAACATCGGTTGCTAACTACCCTTTGCGCGGTTTGCAGCTTCAGATCTGCCATCCCACTGCCACGGTCAACACTGTACTCATCATGCTTATGTTTTCCCCATTTTATGATGACCACAATCAGCCTAAGTGGTTCGTGTCGTAATAGCACTGCTCCACCCATCGAGCTAAACAAGCTTAGTTGTACAAATTCATATCTGATATTAGTAAAACTAAGAGATGTTTAATTGGTTAGCTAAATGTTCCTACTTTAGTTTCGAAATGCATGTGAGCCACATATGGAGAGACCGGAAAGAATAGTATTTCTCTGTGCGCTCTGGTTCATCATGGGTGGCCAACCGCCATTGTATTGAAAGACTTGTAATATCTTCAATTTGCTTGCTCTTCTGCTCTTCTTTAAGATGATACTCTTCTCTTGCGGTCGACTGGTCAGGTCGAGTTGTTCTCCCTTAGTATATTTTGAATCTGTCAGGTCAGGTCGACTTGTTCTTCTTTACTATATGTTGAAGCTATCATCTGCGAAGTGTCATCACTTCTGGAGCTCTCATATTTTGAGTAGTAGGCCACATTATATTAATGCACACAACAAATTACAACATGCATGGCATCTTTTAAAAGAATTGCAGAGATAACACAAAGGGGTTTACAGGGAGGCAGTATTGGATTAGAATCACTTCTGCATTACAAAGAAAATCTCACTTGTTTTTATGTTTTCATGCATGTCAGATATTGAACATTATCAAAATGAATATGAGAATGGGCGCACGAGAGGAATATTGCGGAACGATCCACTGGCTAACAAACTTGGCATGGTGGAGGATGGCCTATCTTATTCACCCATCAAGGTGCTTGCTCTAACTTTGCAAAGTTGTATTGGTCGCACATATTTTGCATCTGACCTCTTGCATTACTTCTACTTTGTTGCACCATCTGCTTAGTTTAAGCATCATATATGAGTATATGCCATACCTATCCATTTTCTGTACCTATTCCATGTGTCGTCACACTATGTTTTTCCAGTCAAATGTTGTTCTTTCGTAATAGATGTCCAAAAGGAAGAGGGTGAGTGCAGATCGTCAAGGAGTACAAACTAGGTATTTGGAAAAGGTAGTGATACCTGTTAAATCAGATAGATCAGCAGCCACAGAAAACACAGGCCCAACTGTACCACACTTTACCCCTACTCCAGTGGCCAAACCCCTATTAGAACTGCTGGGAGCCCAACGTCAGGTACTGTCTATGATATCAATTCAAAATTTGAACTCCTAAATTTCTGCTTGTGCCTTACCTTCTCTCTTGTATGAAAACTAATTTCAGATGAATCTCCTTGCTCAAAGGATCATACGATCTCAAAACAATAATGGGCTCTGCATTGCTCTTGTCAGTACCTCTCTCCCTTTTGCCTTGTAACGCTGTACTTAATTAATTGCTATTTGATTATGTATCATCAGTCTGCACCTGAGCTTCATTATCCTCTGTTTCTTCCAATATTATTTGATCTATATTTACTCTTTGCAAAATGTAGAATAATGGCAACGCTTATAAAGAATTTTCTTTGGGGAATTTATTGAATTATCCTTCCATCAACATGGAGAAGGGCTTTGTCCAGCCCGTGTTAACATGTAATGTAAGTTCATCCTTCTCAAGCGTTCAAACTTTGTTCTAGTATAGATTTGGATAGGCATAATTTCCTCCACTGCTGTTTGCTTTGCTGTTTACATCTGATTGGATGTTTGCAACAACTACCAGTTTCAAATTGTAGTTGTAAAAACATGTTCCTTATGCAGAACAGATCCATTTATTTGCTTATATAATTGTGAAACCTGTTACGTGTCTCCTTGTTTCTCTTTCAGACTCGTATCTCTTACGCCAGGCAGAAATTTAGGGAAGATAGTGAGCCAAACCATCTTGAGGACAGCGAGATGACCCCAAGGTCCTGTCTTGATGAAGACAGTGAGTTGAAGCTACTCACCAGCAGGTGTGAGACAACCTCTGTGCAGTCGCTGCCTCAATCAGTTCGACTTCTTCAGTCTCAACTTAAAGCGGAAAGGCTTGCTTCAGCTCAGCTCCGACTTGAAGTCAAAGATGCAATGAATATGTCAGAGGACTGCCGTGCACACCATCATGCCTTAAATCTAGTGTTGATGCATCTATCGTTGACACAACTGAGGTCTACTCAGCTTCTTTAGCTGCTTGGGGGGCCTGACGTGGCCAGGCCTAGTGCCTTCTGAAGTGCTCTCAGTTTTGTATATTCTTTTGTCGGCGCGTTTATTTGCACTGGTGGCGAACCTTGATGCCCAGTGGATGTAATATGTGTGATAGCCGTGATAGCCTAGCGTAAGTTGCTTGCTTATTTATTTCCTTGTTGTCTTGTTTATTTGTTTGCTTGTAGTCATTGCAGTTCTTTTTCCGCGGTTTGCTAGTGGCTGCAATAACCTATTTTTTAAAACTAGGCCACAATAACCATGGGCTAATATTTGACCCTAAAAAACCATGGGCTAATATTTACTGTAGTGACACTGGCCCTCCTACGGGCCGTAGAAATAGTGGGCCTTCTACGGGCCGTAGAAACAGTGGGCCTTCTACGGGCCGTAGAAACAATGGGCCTTCTATGGGCCATAGAAACAATGGGCCTTCTACGGGTCGTATCATCAATGGGCCTTATACGGGCAGTATGATCGATTGGGCAAACATGGGCCAATAACAGGCCACATTATGGCCGTAAACGGGCTAGAGTTGGAATCGTCCGTTCATGGGCCGACCATAACGGGCCATCGTTAATAGGCCGTATTTGATGACGCTATGAAAACGGCCCAACATATTAACGGACCACAAACGGGCCGACTGTAACCACGGGCTGAATTTGGCCCACAAGCAGAAAATGACAGTAACGGGCCGTAAGTAAGCGAATGCTGGAAATGAGCCCAAGAATAAATGGGCTCTGAGAAGGCCGAAAGATAACATGAGCTGGAAACGGCCCAACGGAATAACGGGCCGTTAATGGGTATAAAGTGATACACTGTTCATTACGGGCCAATTTCACCACGGGCCGTTAATGGGTGTAAAGTGATACACTGTTCATTACGGGCCAGTTTCACCATGTGCCGTTAATAGGCCAAGAGTTACATAGGGCCTCATATGGGCCGAAAGACGTGGCCATACATGGGCCAGAAGTGAAAACGGGCTGGAATCATATTGGGTGGCCCAGATGACGCTACTGGGCCTAATTCGGATAGGGCGTAACGGGCCTTGGGTTAGCGGGCTGTAAATGGGCTATATGCGGACAGGCCATTAACAAGCTTTACATGGGCCGGCCCGCCACCTTTTGACCAAGTCAAACGGGCCGGCCTTTTCACAGGAATGGGCCTCTGTTGGGCCATGCCACGTGTCGACGTATCATAGGCGCCTTCTGTCCAATGAGTGGATGACATCTGTCCCAACGATGAGCCGACACGTGTTTCCTCCAGCCAATGATGATTTTACACATGGAAAATCCCCATTGGTCGGGGCTGTTAAAGGGTTATCGGACCCAAAACCCGACCCGATAGCTTAACGGTGTTCCGTTACGGTGGATGCCACGTGTCGGTCACCCTTGACGAAAGCACTTCTGTGACGCGGGATTTATCATCATGGAAGTGGACACTTCCGTGATGGTAATTTTGGTAATGTCATGGAACACTTCTACGACAGCACATGTATGACTATCTTGATTCTGTCATAAAATCGTCATGGATGTACATGCATGACAGAAAATGCGACCTACTGTGACAAACACGTATCATCACGGAAGTGTATTTTTTTGTAGTGTCTACTCAGTTTCTGGCGCTTGTGAATAGAAGGTGGTGACACAACATAAAAGTAAATAGAAAGCCCCTTCACAGACGGAAGCAGTGATTTGTAGAGGTGTCAGAGCTCAATTTTTAAAACAGAGATAAATGATAATTTTGAGACATGAACCCTTCTCATTCACTTCACGACCATCAGTTATCAACATCTTCAATGCTAAGCACGCTAGTGGCGGTCCCCAAGCGGAAAGTAAAAGTTTTGACTCCATTGGGAGTTTTTGTTTGATTATTCAAGAGATGAACTCTTTTTTATATTTGCAATTTGGGACTGGGCACCCCTAATACCGCCCATTTCCTCGTGCGATGGCGAGTGAATAAACACTCGACCTGAGGATAACATGCTTAGCACGGAAGATATCGACCACCTCCTGTCGTTCCATGAACGATCCAGGCACACAAAACGAATAATTCTTTTTAGAAGTTTTTAGAGGTGGCACATGCAAATTTACTTAGGACGGCAGGGTAATACCACATATAGGTAGGTATGGTGGACTCATCTGGAATAACTTTGGGTTCAAGGTTTTGATGTACAAGCAGAATTCCCACTTAGTACAGGCGAAGGCTAGCAATTTAAGATTGGGAAGCGGCCAGCTAGAGAGCAACAACGATCATGACCAGGCATTATGCATAAGTAACATTGGACACTAGCATGAGTAGGATATGAACACCATGAACATAAACATTATAGAGGCTATGTTGGTTTTGATTCAACTACATGCATGAACATGTACCAAGTCAAGCCACTCGAACATTCGGAGGAGGATACCATATCATCATACTACATCATAATCATTTTAACACTATGTTGATATCCGAGATAAATCAATTGACTCCCAACTACTTATGCATGGCATGAGAAAATATAATCTCTAATTGTCATTGCAAACATGTTTAATCATAATGGGCTGAATCATGGGCACTAGGTTAAACATATTTACACAACAAGAACAAGTCGAGTTCATATCAGTTTCTCTTTGCCACGGCCAGCTCATCGAATATCATCATTATTGCCTTTCACTTGCACGGCCGAATGATATGAAAATAATAATAGTGCAAAAATGTCGTGGACTAAGCTGGGATATGGAAACATTTTATTCAACAGGAGAAGACAAGATAAAATGTGCTCTTATTAGTTCAACAGTTATTCATATGAGAGCCACTCAACATTTTCATCGTGGTCTTCTCCTCGGTAAGACTCGAATAAAAAGAAAAGAAATTCAGAGAAACACACTGAAATATTTTTGGAGTTTTTTATTTTCTTCAACGAGCAAAAAGTAAAAAGCAAAAACGAGAAAACGAGAAAAACTATTTACACGGGAAAGCTCCCAACAAGCAAAAGAAGAACAAGGAAATCTTTTTGGATATTTTCTTTTTAGTGCTACTACTAGGCATTCATAGAAATTAAATTACTACAACTAATTTTTTTGGTTTTCTAATGTTTTTCAAACACACAAGAAGAAAGCAAGAAAATAAATCTAAGCATGGATGATACAATGAAAAAGTGTGAGCACCGACAGATAGAATGATATCTAGACATGAATATAATGTCGGTGAGAGACACGTACTCCCCCAAGCTTAGGCTTTTGGCCTAATTTGGTAATCGCTCAGTAGCCTGGAGGGTAGTAGGGATCCAGAGGAGCGGGTTGTTGGGGAACGTAGTAATTTCAAAAAAATTCCTACGCACACGCAAGATCATGGTGATGCATAGCAACGAGAGGGAGAGTGTCGTCCATGTACCCTCGTAGACCGTTAAGGGGAAGCGTTATGTCAACGCAGTTGATGTAGTCATACGTCTTCACGATCGACCGATCCTTAGTACCGAACGTACGGCACCTCCGCGTTCAGCACACGTTCAGCTCGGTGACGTCCCGCGAACTCACGATCCATTAGAGCTCGAAGGAGAGTTTCGTTAGCACGACGGTGTGGTGACGATGTTGATGAAGATACCGACACAGGGCTTCGCCTAAGCACCGCTACGATATGACCGAGGTGGAGTATGGTGGAGGGGGGCACCGCACACGGCTGGGAGAGATCAATGATCAACTTGTGTGTTCTAGGGTGCCCCTGCCCCATATATAAAGGAGCAAGGGGGGAGGCCGGCCGGCCCTGTAGGGCGCGCCAGGAGGAGGAGTCCTCCTCCTAGTAGGAGTAGGACTCCCCTCTTTCCTACTCCTACTAGGAAGGGGAAAGGAAGGGGGAGAAGGAGAAGGAAAGGGGGGCGCCGCCCCCCCTTCCTAGTCCAATTCAGACCAGAGGGGGAGGGGCGCGTGGCCTGCCCTGGCCGGACCCTCTCTCTCTCCACTAGGGCCCAACAAGGCCCATTAACCCCCCCCCCCGGGGGGGGGGGGGGTTCCGGTAACCCCTCCGGCACTCCGGTAAAATCCCGATTTCACCTGGAACTCTTCCGATGTCCAAATGTAGGCTTCCAATATATCAATCTTTATGTCTTGACCATTTCGAGACTCCTCGTCATGTACGTGATCATATCCGGGACTCCGAACTACCTTCGGTACATCAAAACATATAAACTCATAATACCGATCGTCATAGAACTTTAAGCGTGCGGACCCTACGGGTTCGAGAACTATGTAGACATGACCGAGACATGTCTCTGATCAATAACCAATAGCAGAACCTGGATGCTCATATTGGTTCCTACATATTCTACGAAGATCTTTATTGGTCAAACCGCATAACAACATACGTTGTTCCCTTTCTCATCGGTATGTTACTTGCTCGAGATTCAATCGTTGGTATCTCAATACCTAGCTCAATCTCGTTACCGGCAAGTCTCTTTACTCGTTCTGTAATGCATCATCCCGCAACTAACTCATTAGTCACATTGCTTGCAAGGCTTATAGTGATGTGCATTACCGAGAGGGCCCAGAGATACCTCTTCGACAATCGGAGTGACAAATCCTATTCTTGATCTATGCCAACTCCATGAACACCATCGGAGACACCTGTAGAGCACCTTTATAATCACCCAGTTACATTGTGATGTTTGGTAGCACACAAAGTGTTCCTCTGGTATTCGGGAGTTGCATAATCTCATAGTCATAGGAACATGTATAAGTCATGAAGAAAGCAACAACAGTAAGCTAAACAATCAAGTGCTAAGCTAACGGAATGGGTCAAGTCAATCACATCATTCTCCTAATGATGTGATCCTGTTAATCAAATGACAACTCATGTCTATGGTTAGGCAACTCAACCATCTTTGATCAACGAGCTAGTCAAGTAGAGGCATACTAGTGACACTATGTTTGTCTATGTATTTGCACATGTATTATGTTTCCGGTTAATACAATTCTAGCATGAATAATAAAAATTTATCATGATATGAGTAAATAAATAATAACTTTATTATTGCCTCTAGGGCATATTTCCTTCAGTCTCCTACTTGCACTAGAGTCAATAATCTATATTACACAGTAATGATTCTAACACCCATGGAGTCTTGGTGCTGATCATGTTTTGCTCGTGGAAGAGGCTTAGTCAACGGGTCTGCAACATTCAGATCCGTTTGTATCTTGCAAATCTCTATGTCTCCCACCTGGACTTGATCCCGGATGGAATTGAAGCGTCTCTTGATGTGCTTGGTTCTCTTGTGAAATATGGATTCCTTTGCCAAGGCAATTGCACCAGTATTGTCACAAAAGATTTTCATTGGTCCCGATGCACTAGGTATGACACCTAGATCGGATATGAACTCCTTCATCCAGACTCCTTCATTTGATGCTTCCGAAGCAGCTATGTACTCCGCTTCACACGTAGATCCCGCCACGACGCTTTGTTTAGAACTGCACCAACTGACAGCTCCACCGTTCAATGTAAACACGTATCCGGTTTGCGATTTAGAATCGTCCGGATCAGTGTTAAAGCTTGCATCGACGTAACCATTTACGACGAGCTCTTTGTCACCTCCATAAACGAGAAACATATCCTTAGTCCTTTTTAGGTATTTCAGGATGTTCTTGACCGCTGTCCAGTGATCCACTCCCGGATTACTTTGGCACCTCCCTGCTAAACTAATAGCAAGGCACACATCAGGTCTGGTACACAGCATTGCATACATGATAGAGCCTATGGCTGAAGCATAGGGAACATTTTTCATTTTCTCTCTATCTTCTGCAGTGGTCGGGCATTGGGTCTGACTCAACTTCACACCTTGTAACACAGGGAAGAATCCTTTCTTTGCTTGATCCATTTTGAACTTCTTCAAAACTTTATCAAGGTATGTGCTTTGTGAAAGTCCAATTAAGCGTCTTGATCTATCTCTATAGATCTTGATGCCCAATATATAAGCAGCTTCGCCGAGGTCTTTCATTGAAAAACTCTTACTCAAGTATCCTTTTATGCTATCTAGAAATTCTATATCATTTCCAATCAGAAATATGTCATCCACATATAATATTAAAAATGCTACAGAGCTCCCACTCACTTTCTTGTAAATATAGGCTTCTCCAAAAGTCTGTATAAAACCATATGCTTTGATCACACTATCAAAACGTTTATTCCAACTCCGAGAGGCTTGCACCAGTCCATAAATGGTTCACTGGAGCTTGCACACTTTGTTAACTCCCTTTGGATCAACAAAACCTTCTGGTTGCATCATATACAACTCTTCTTCTAGAAATCCATACAGGAATGCAGTTTTGACATCCATTTGCCAAATTTCATAATCATAAAATGCGGCAATTGCTAACATGATTCGGACAGACTTAAGCATCGCTACGGGTGAGAAAGTCTCATCATAGTCAACTCCTTGAACTTGTCAAAAACCTTTCGAAACAAGTCGAGCTTTGTAGACAGTAACATTACCGTCAGCGTCAGTCTTCTTCTTGAAGATCCATTTATTCTCTATGGCTTACCGATCATCGGGCAAGTCAACCAAAGTCCATATTTTGTTCTCATACATGGATCCCATCTCAGATTTCATGGCCTCAAGCCATTTTGCGGAATCTGGGCTCACCATCGCTTCTTCATAGTTCGTAGGTTCGCCTTGGTCAAGTAACATGACCTCCAGAATAGGATTACCGTACCACTCTGGTGCGGATCTTACTCTAGTTGACCTACGAGGTTCAGTAGTAACTTGATCTAAAGATTCATGATCAACATCATTAACTTCCTCACTAATTGGTGTATGTGTCATAGAAACCGGTTTCTTTGATGAACTACTTTCCAATAAGGGAGCAGGTACAGTTACCTCATCAAGTTCTACTTTCCTCCCACTCACTTCTTTCGAGAGAAACTCCTTCTCTAGAAAGGATCCATTCTTAGCAACGAATGTCTTGCCTTCGGATCTGTGATAGAAGGTGTACCCAACAGTCTCCTTTGGGTATCCTATGAAGACACATTTCTCCGATTTGGGTTCGAGCTTATCAGGCTGAAGCTTTTTCACATAAGCATCGCAACCCCAAACTTTAAGAAACGACAACTTTGGTTTCTTGCCTAACCACAGTTCATAAGGCGTCGTCTCAACGGATTTAGATGGTGCCCTATTTAACGTGAATGCATCCGTCTCTAAAGCATAACCCCAAAACGATAGCGGTAAATCAGTAAGAGACATCATAGATCACACCATATCTAGTAAAGTACGATTATGACGTTCGGACACACCATTACGCTGTGGTGTTCCAGGTGGCGTGAGTTACGAAACTATTCCGCATTGTTTCAAATGTAGACCAAACTCGTAACTCAAATATTCTCCTCCACGATCAGATCGTAGAAACTTTATTTTCTTGTTACGATGATTTTCCACTTCACTCTGAAATTCTTTGAACTTTTCAAATGTTTCAGACTTATGTTTCATTAAGTAGATATACCCATATCTGCTCAAATCATCTGTGAAGGTGAGAAAATAACGATACCCGCCGCGAGCCTCAATATTCATCGGACCACATACATCAGTATGTATGATTTCCAACAAATCCGTTGCTCACTCCATTGTTCCAGAGAACGACGTTTTAGTCATCTTGCCCATGAGGCATGGTTCGCAAGTACCAAGTGATTCATAATCAAGTGATTCCAGAAGTCCATCAGTATGGAGTTTCTTCATGCGCTTTACACCAATATGACCCAAACGACAGTGCCACAAATAAGTTGCACTATCATTATCAACTCTGCATCTTTTGGCTTCAACATTGTGAATATGTGTATCACTACTATCGAGATTCATCACAAATAGACCACTCTTCAAGGGTGCATGACCATAAAAGATATTACTCATATAAATAGAACAACCATTATTCTCAGATTTAAATGAATAACCGTCTCGCATCAAACAAGATCTAGATATAATGTTCTTGCTTAACGCTGGCACCAAATAACAATTATTCAGGTCTAAAACTAATCCCGAAGGTAGATGTAGAGGTAGCAAATAACAATTATTTCCCACGCGCATCGTCACCTCGTCCTTAGCTAGTCTTCGCTTAATCCGTAGTCCCTGTTTCGAGTTGCAAATATTAGCAACAGAACCAGTATCAAATACCCAGGTGCTACTGCGAGCTCTAGTATGGTACACATCAATAACATGTATATCACATATACCTTTGTTCACCTTGCCATCCTTCTTATCCGCCAAATACTTGGGGCAGTTCCGCTTCCAGTGACCAGTCTGTTTGCAGTAGAAGCACTCAGTCTCAGGCTTAGGTTTCTTCTCTTGAGCAGCAACTTGTTTGCCGTTCTTCTTGAAGTTCCCTTTCTTCTTCCCTTTACCCCTTTTCTTGAAACTGGTGGTCTTGTTGACCATCAACACTTGATGCTCCTTTTTGATTTCTACCTCCGCAGCCTTTAGCATTGCGAAGAGCTCGAGAATTGTCTTATCCATCCCTTGCATATTATAGTTCATCACGAAGCTCTTGTAGATTGGTGGCAGTGATTGAAGAATTCTGTCAATGACACTATCATCTGGAAGATTAACTCCCAGTTGAATCAAGTGATTGTTATACCCAGACATTTTGAGTATATGTTCACTGACAGAACTATTCTCCTCCATCTTGCAGCTGTAGAACTTATTGAAGACTTCATATCTCTTAATTCGGGCATTTTCTTGAAATATTAACTTCAACTCCTGGAACATCTCATATGCTCCATGACGTTCAAAACGTCGTTGAAGTCCCGGTTCTAAGCTGTAAAGCATGGCACACTGAACTCGAGTAGTCATCAGCTTTGCTCTGCCAGACGTTCTTAACGTCATCAGTTGCATCTGCAGCAGGCCTGGCACCCAGCGGTGCTTCTAGGACTTAATTCTTCTGTGCAGCAATGAGGATAATCCTCAAATTACGGACCCAGTCCGTGTAATTGCTACCATCATCTTTCAACTTTGCTTTCCCGAGGAATGCATTAAAATTCAACGGAACAACAACACGGGCCATCTATCTACAACAACATAGACAAGCAAAATACTATCAGGTACTAAGTTCATGATAAATTTAAGTTCGATTAATCATATTACTGAAGAACTCCCACTTAGATAGATATCCCTCTAATCATCTAAGTGATCACGTGATCCATATCAACTAAACCATAACTGATCATCACGTGAGATGGAGTAGTTTTCAATGGTGAACATCGCTATGTTGATCATATCTACTATATGATTCACGCTCGACCTTTCGGTCTCAGTGTTCCGAGGCCATATCTACATATGCTAGACTCGTCAAGTTTAACCCGAGTATTCTGCGTGTGCAAAACTGTCTTACACCCGTTGTAAATGAACGTTGAGCTTATCACACCCGATCTCACGTGGTGTCTCGGCACGACGTGCAACGGTGCATACTCAGGGAGAACACTTTTACCTTGAAATTTAGTGAGAGATCATCTTATAAAGCTACCGTCAAACAAAGCAGAATAAGATGCATAAAGGATAAACATCACATGCAATCAATATAAGTGATATGATATGGCCATCATCATCTTGTGCCTTTGATCTCCATCTCCAAAGCACCGTCATGATCACCATCGTCACCGGCGCGACACCTTGATCTCCATCGTAGCATCGTTCTCGTCTCGCCAACTATTGCTTCTACGACTATCGCTACCGCTTAGTGATAAAGTAAAGCAATTACAGGGCGATTGCATTGCATACAATAAAGCGACAACCATATGGCTCCTGCCAGTTGCCGATAACTCCGTTACAAAACATGATCATCTCATACTATAAATATAGCATCATGTCTTGACCATATCACATCACAACATGCCCTGCAAAAACAAGTTAGACGTCCTCTACTTTGTTGTTACAAGTTTTATGTGGCTGCTACGGGCTGAGCAAGAACCGTTCTTACCTATGCATCAAAACCACAACGATAGTTCGTCAAGTTAGTGCTGTTTTAACCTTCTCAAGGACCGGGCCTAGTCACACTTGGTTCAACTAAAGTTGGAGAAACTGACACCCACTAGCCACCTGTGTGCAAAGCACGTCGATAGAACCAGTCTCGCGTAAGCGTACGCGTGATGTCGGTCCAGGCCACTTCATCCAACAATACCGCCGAACCAAAGTATGACATGCTGGTAAGCAGTATGACTTGTATCGCCCACAACTCACTTGTGTTCTACTCATGCATATAACATCTACGCAATAACCTGGCTCAGATGCCACCGTTGGGGAACGTAGCAATTTCAAAAAATGTCCTACGCACACGCAAGATCATGGTGATGCATAGCAACGAGAGGGGAGAGTGTCGTCCACGTACCCTCATAGACCGTTAAGCGGAAGCATTATGACAACGTGGTTGATGTAGTCATATGTCTTCACGATCGACCGATCCTTAGTACCGAACGTACGGTACCTCCGCGTTCAGCACACGTTCAGCTCGGTGACGTCCCGCGAACTCACGATCCAGTAGAGCTCGAGGGAGAGTTTCGTCAGCACGACGGCGTGATGACAATGTTGATGAAGCTACCGACGCAGGGCTTCGCCTAAGCACCGGTACAATATGACCGAGGTGGATTATGGTGGAGGGGGGCACCGCACACGGCTGGGAGAGATCAATGATCAACTTGTGTGTTCTAGGGTGCCCCCTGCCCCCGTATATAAAGGAGCAAGGGGGGAGGCCGGCCGGCCCTGTAGAGGGGCACCGGGAGTAGGAGTAGGACTCCCCTCTTTCCTACTCCTATTAGGAAGGGGAAAGGAAGGGGAGAAGGAGAAGGAAAGGGGGGCGCCGCCCCCCTTCCTAGTCCAATTCGGACCAGAGGGGGAGGGCGCGCGGCCTGCCCTGGCCGGCCCCTCTCTCTCCACTAGGGCCCAACAAGGCCCATTAACCCCCGGGGGGTTCCGGTAACCCCTACGGCACTCCGGTAAAATCCCGATTTCACCCGGAACTCTTCCGATGTCCAAATGTAGGCTTCCAGTATATCAATCTTTATGTATCAAAGAAAGCAATAGCAGTAAGCTAAACGATCAAGTGCTAAGCTAACGGAATGGGTCAAGTCAATCACATCATTCTCCTAATGATGTGATCCCGTTAATCAAATGACAACTCATGTCTATGGTTAGGAAACTCAACCATCTTTGATCAACGAGCTAGTCAAGTAGAGTCATACTACTGACACTATGTTTGTCTATGTATTCACACATGTATTATGTTTCCGGTTAATACAATTCTAGCATGAATAACAAACATTTACCATGATATGAGGAAATAAATAATAACTTTATTATTGCCTCTAGGGCATATTTCCTTCACGGGCATCCACTCATCCCACTGCGGAGGTGCCTGTGCAGCCTTGGCAGCAGCCTGAGCGTTCCAGTAAGCAAGGATCTCTGTAGGCATAATTCGGTATCCGCCCCTCGCAACAGAATCAAACAAAGCAGGTGCATGCAAGGGGGTAACATCACGAGTGTCAATGTTATAAACCAAGTTATAGGGAATGGCAAGATCAAAACGGTCATGTGCTAGAAAGTGATGGTGATGCATGGCTGCACGGTCTAGGTAAACTGTGGTAAGAGGGACATCATGAGGGCGTATCGCAACCTCGAAGTGATCTGCCAAACGAGTGGCAAAAATCCCACCATATATTTTTCCCTAGGATTTATTAAGATGGAGGCGACGAGCCACAATAGCTCCCATGCTATAAGTGTTGTCACCCTCTATTGCGTGACGTAAAACAGCAAGGTCTGGTGAACTAAGTGCACCCACCTTCTCCCTAGAAAGCAAGCATTTGGTAATAAAAAGTGCAAAGTAACGAACAGCAGGAAAATGTAAGCCACCGACAGTGATGGCTGACACTCCCCTCTCATCACCCACTGTCAAAGTGCGACATAAATCCTCAAACTCAGCCGGCCTTGGCTCAGCCAAGCTCCCATCAGACGGGATCATGCATATGTCACAAAATTCAGTAAGTGGTATCTGGTGGTTTTCAGCATATAAATCAAAGCCCACTTCAGGAGGATTATTTCTAGGCAAGAATGTAAAGCTTTGAACAAAGACATTTGTGAGGATTTGGTGTTGGTCACACTCATCTGCGATGAAGTCGGTGAGACCGGCATTGGCAATGAATTGCATGAACTCATCATGAATTCCAGCTTCTTGCAGGAACAGGACATGCGGCCATTCGCACGGTCGTACCTCCGCTAACCTCTGAAGGTGGAGATCATTGTCAGAAGACTCCCCAATAACACCCTTGGAGTTCTTCCTAGAGCCGAATTTCCTGAAGATATTCATGTGCGCGTACAATTTTTCCTATGAACAAAAATCTGAATTTTTAGTTCACAAAATTTTTCCAACAAAACTTCAAAAAACTAATAGCAACTACTCATAGGGATACATAGAGGCCATAGCAAGCATTCAAACTACTTAGGACACTAAGAATTGAACATGCAAGCACATCTACAGCAGCACCAAGAGTAGCTATTTATTCAAAGTATAAACCACTAAAACAAAAACTAATTGGACAAATGATGGAGTCACATACCAAGCAACAAATCCTCGAAACAGTTTCGGAAATGGAGTTTCGAGCAAAGAGATCGAAAATGGCAGCAAAATGGGAAAGAACACGGGAGAGAGAGCAATGGGGATTTTTTTCTGGAGGTAGGTGACAATGTGGGATGAAGAGGTAAGTGAGGGGGCCCACGTGGGGACCACAACCCACTAGGGCGCGCCCAGGTGGGTTGTGCCCACCTGGTGCACCTCCCTTTGTTAATTTTTGCACCAAAAATTCTTAAATATTTAGGAAAAAATCATATAAAATTTTCAGGGCACTTTGAGAACTTTTATTTTTGGGTCATTTTTTATTGCACGGGAAATTCAGAAAACAGACAAAACATGGCATTTTATTTTATTTAACTAATAAAAACAGAGAGTAAAAAGTAAGGACAGAGGTAGTGCTTACTAAATTCGTCAACTTCATACCATTCAAAAATGATTCATTAATAAGGTTGACCAGGTCTTATTAACAACCACTTTCGATTAGCATGAAACCGAAGAACTTTCTTAAATCACTAAGTTACCTCAATGGGGATATGCATTTCCCCAACAATAAGCATTTCGTATTTCTTTTTGATAGTAGGTAGAGGTATTTGAAAACTTCCAATAGTGATTGTCGGAGATTTTTCAATAACATTAATACCATTCACTTGGAATTGTTTCTTCGGAAAGTGCACCATATGCTCATTACCATTAATATGAAAAGTGGCCTTGCTTTTATTGCAATCAATAACAGCCCCTGCAGTATTCAAGAAGGGTCTACCAAGGATAATCGACATGTTGTCATCCTCGGGCATCTCAAGTATAACAAAGTCAGTCAAAATAGTAACGTTAGCAACAACAACGGGCACATTCTCATAGATACCGATAGGTATGGCAGTTGATTTGTCAGCCATTCGCAAAGATACTTCAGTAGGTGTGAGTTTATTCAAGTCAAGTCTTTTATATAAAGAGAAAGGCATAACACTAACACCAGCTCCTAAATCACACAAAGCAGTTTTCACATAATTCTTTTTGATAGAGCAAGGTATAGTTGGTATTCCCGTATCTCCAAGTTTTTTAGGTATTCCATCTTTAAAAGTGTAATTAGCAAGCATAGTGGAGATTTCAGCTTCCGATATTTTTCTCTTATTTGTGATGATGTCTTTCATATACTTTGCATAAGGAGGCATTTTCAAGATATCAGTCAAGCGAGTACGCAAAAAGACTGGCCTCAGCATTTCAGCAAAGCGTTCAAATTCTTCATCATCATTCTTTTTAGTTGACTTGGGTGGAAAAGGCATAGGTTTTTGAACCCACGGTTCTCTTTCTTTACCGCGTTTCCTAGAAACAAAGTCTCTTTTATCATACCTTTTATTTTTGGGTTGTGGGTTATCAAGATCAACAGGTGGCTCTATCTCAACATCATTATCTGGTTCTTTATCATTGGTTGCTTGAGTGTCTTCATGAACCTCATCATTATCTTTTTCATTATCACCAGGTGAGTGTTCATTACCAGACTGAGTTTCAGCATCAGAGATAGAAGTTTCATTGTCATTATCAGGAGGTTTTTCTATTTCAGGTTCATTAGAAGTGTGCAAAGTCTCATCATTTTTCTTCTTCTTTTTCTTTTTAGAAGGACTAGGTGCACTAGTGTTAGCTCTTTGTGAATCTTTTTCAATTCTTTTTGGGTGTCCCTTAGGATAAAGTGGTTCCTGAGTCATTTTACCTCCTCTAGTAGCAACTTTAACAGCAAAGTCATGCATATTATGATTCATTTCATCAAGTAATTCTCTTTGTGATTTAGCAACTTGTTCTAGTTGGGTTTGAACCATAGAAGAATGTTTTCCCACACCTCTAACATCATTTGAGATTCTAAATAACAAGTCACTCAAGCGAGCAATCATATCAGAATGATATTTCAATTGTTTCATAACATTTGCATTGAAGTGATCTTGTTTTCTAATGTAGTTTTCAAACTCATAAAGGCATTGACTAGGATGCATATTGTGAGGATTATCATTTTCATTGAACTTCATAAGAGAATTTACCTCTACCACCTTAGGCAATGGTGGTTTGTTAAGTCCATGTATTTCTTCAATAGGAGGTAAATTTTTAACATCCCCAGCTTTAATACCTTTTTCCTTCATAGATTTCTTTGCCTCTTGGATATCTTCAGGACTAAGATATAATATACCCCTCTTCTTCGAAGTGGGTTTAGCCGGTGGTTCAGGAAGAGTCCAATCATCATAATTTTTCAATATATTTTTCAATAATTCTTCAGCTTGAGCAATAGTTCGTTCCCTGAAAACACAACCAGCACAACTATCTAGGAAATCCCTAGAAGCATCGTTTAGTCCATTATAGAAGATATCAAGTATTTCATTTTACTTAAGAGGATGATCAGGCAAAGAATTAAGTATCCGGAGAAGCCTCCCCCAATCTTGTGGGAGACTCTCTTCTTTAGTCTGCATAAAGTTAAATATTTCCTGTAAGGCAGCTTGTTTCATATGAGTAGGAAAATATTTTTTAGAGAAGTAATAAATCATATCATGGGGACTACGCACACAACCAGGAGCAAGAGTATTGTACCAAGTTTTAGCATCACCCTTTAATGAGAAAGGAAATAATTTGAGAATAAAGTAATAGCGAGTTTTCTCATCATGAGTAAAAAGGGTGGCTATATCATTCAACTTAGTAAGATGTGCCACAACAGTTTTAGTTTCATAACCATGGAAAGGATCAGATTCAACCAAAGTAATTAACTCTAGGTCGACAGAGAATTCGTAATACTTATCAGCAATACAGATAGGTGAAGTAGCAAACTTAGGATCACATTTCATTCTAGCATTCAGAGATTTTCTTTATACTTGCATAGTAATTTCTCTAGATCATCTCTATCATTGCAAGCAAGAATATTTCTAGTTGCTTCTTCACTCATAACATAACCTTCCGGTACCTTAGGCAATTCATACCTAGGAAGGCTAGTTCTAGCAGGTGCTTCAGGAGTTTCAGTTTCAAGCTCATCATCAGATTCAACAACATCATGTTGTATAACTCTAGCAATATGTTCATCAAGAAAATCACCAAGTGGAACATCATCATTATCAAGCAAGGTAATAGCATCATCATAAGCATCATTCATAGTAGAAGTAGCATCATCAATAACTTGTGACATATTGGAATTCATAGCATGTGGTGGTGTTGCAAGTTTACTCATAACAGAAGGTGAATCTAAAGCAGAACTGGATGGCAGTTTCTTACCTCCCCTCATACTTGAGGGAAATATCTTCGGTTTAGGATCCTTTAGATTATTCATAGTGATAATATGATAATAATCCCAAGTGACTCAACAAATATAGCTATGCTCCCCGGCAACGGCGCCAGAAAAAGGTCTTGATAACCCACAAGTATAGGGCATCGCAACAGTTTTTGAGGGTAAGTATTTAACCCAAATTTATAGATTCGACACAAGGGGAGACAAAGAATATTTGAAGGTATTAGCAGTTGAGTTGTCAATTCAACCACACCTGGAGATTAATTATCTGCAGCAAAGTGATCAGTAGCACAGTAGTTTGATAGTTTTGATAGCAGTGACAGCAACAATAGTAACAGTAACAGTGATAGCAGTAATTTTGTAGCAAGTGTAACAGTGATGATAGCAATAGTAACGCAGCAAAATCAATATAAATAAATTCGTAGGCATTGGATCGGTGACTTGTTGGATGATATTCATCATGTGATAGTTATAACCTAGGTTGATACGGCACTAGCTCCAGTTCATCGATATAATGTAGGCATATATTCCGTAAATAGTCATATGTGCTTTATTAAAAGAACTTGCATGACATCTTTTGTCCTACCCTCCCGTGGCAGCGGGGTCCATATTGGAAACTAAGGGATATTAAGGCCTCCTTTTAATAGAGAACTGGAACAAAGCATTAACACATAGTGAATACATGAACTCCTCAAACTACGGTCATCACCGGGAGTGGGCCCGGTTGTTGTCACTCCGGGGTTGCCAGATCATAACACATAGTAGGTGACTATAACTTGCAAGATCGGATCTAAAACATGGATATAATGATGAATTCATAAATGGTTCAGATCTGAGTTCATGGCACCCGGGCCCAAAGTGATAAGCATTAAGCATAGCAAAGTCATAGCAACATCAATCTAAGAACATAGTGGATACTAGGGATCGGGCCCTAACAAAACTAACTCGATTACGTGATGAATCTCATCCAACTCCTCACCGACCAGCGGGCCTACGAAGGAATTACTCACTCCCAATGGGGAGCATCATGGAATTGGCGATGGAGATGGGTTGGTGATGACGAAGAATGAAGATCCCCCTCTCCGGAGCCCCAAACAGACTCCAGATCTGCCCTCCCGAGGAAGAACATGGCTTGGTGGCGGCTCTATCTCGTGGAACGTGATAATTCTTTCTCCCTGATTATTTCTGGAATAATGTGAATTTATAGTATCAAGGGGGTCGTCAGCGGGGCCACCAGGTGGGTACAACCCACCTGGGCGCGCTAGGAGAGGGGGTGCGCCCTGGTGGGTTGTGCCCACCCAGGGGCCCCTCTTTGGTGGGTCTTGGCTCCAAAAATCCTTATTATTGATATAAAAAAATCCTCGAATAGTTTCGTTCCATTCCGAGAACTTTTATTTCTGCACAAAAACAACATCATGGTAGTCCTGCTGAATCAGCGTCAGTCCGGGGTTAGTTTAATTCAAATCATGCAAATTAGAGTCCAAAACAAGAGGAAAAGTGTGAGAAAAAGTAGATACGTTGGAGACGTGTCAGTGAGTTACAGGGGGTGCGAACCCCTGTGCCAGAGAAGGGGGTGGCTTATATAGAGTGCGCCAGGCCTCTCCAATCCTCAGTTACACAGGGTTCAATGTAAATTAAGGCAGGAGCGTTACTGGTAACGCCTGTTATAAATGGCTATTAATGATCTTTAAGACTATGGAGTGAATACCTGACTGTTGCCATACTAGGGCGACCATAGGTCTTCTGTGCTCCGAGTGATTCTTCAATATGGTCGAGTGACCCTATCTTGGTCGAGTGGAATTGGGGTATCTGAGTGGAATAGATGGTCGAGTGGATTACACTCCAAGGTGATTTCAGTCGGTATCTTCTGTTGGACTTTGAATGCCTTTGATTCTAGGGCAGTGTCCTTGGCTAGGGCGTCTAGGTTAGGCCTATGACCCTACCATAGGTACATGTCATCATCATTAGCCCCCGAATGGATTGAGGTCCGAGTGAGGAAGGGTTGAAGTTGGTTCCGACTCGATTCTATGCTTCGGAGGAATTTCATCGGAGTCTGGAAATCATACTGGAACTTTGACCCTGCATCAGTTGCCTTGATCGATTCTAAGGTCGTCGAGTGAATTATGCTGTTAATCTCCAAGTGAATTAGGGTGTGAAATCCTCTGTGTGATTGGTTGCTCTGCGGTTCCCGGATCTCACGGGATTTGAAAATTTGGAGAAGCGCGCGGGACGGAACGTGCCACAGTAAACAGAGCGAGTAGACAGGGACGCCTCGATCTTCGCGCAGCCTTTTTCGCCATCTATCGGGTGAGCAACTTTTGTGGGATATGATAAGATTGCTCGGGCCCATGGGTCAGCCAGTCGGAAGCAGGCCCATAAAAGGCGTCGAAGCCGATGCAATGTACAGTGCGCCTCATTCGATCCCCTTCCTCTTTGCCTTTCCGCCTCGTTCCCCTCTGCTCTCGACGCTTCCGCCCGCCCTGCTCGCACTCTGCCGCCATGGTGAAGGAGAAGATTGCGGCCATGGAGCATGCAAAGAAGGCGGCGGCGAAGGGCAAGAAGATGGCTCGGGGGTCTTCGTCGCGGTCCGGTCTGCCGCCTGGCTGGATCCAGGGGACTGGATCCGCTCCACCATCGAGCAAGAGGATTTGGAGAGGCTCACCGCGGACGGCATGATTTTTGATGGATCTTGGAGGCTGCCGGAGGGGGAATCCGATCCTCGGCCACGCGAGGGTGAGCGTTTCCTCCTCACCACCCACGTCAATCGAGGTTTTTCCCTTCCCCCGCATCCGTTCTTTCGGGGTTTCCTGAACTTTTTCGGGGCTCAGATTCACCATCCCCCTCCAACACAATCACGTATCTTGCTACGTACATCTCATTGTGCGAAAACTTCCTGGGCCTTCAACCACACCGGGGCCTATTCAAACACATCTTCACTTGTCGTTCTCAAATGGTGAAGAAAGCAAATCCGACTGACAAAAAGACGCACGTGATCCAGATGTGCGGGGGTTTAGGGATTCAAACTAGGGGTAGAAGCACTTTTCCTCCCATGACCCTTCCCGAGTCAGTCAGAGGATGGCAGTCGACCTGGTTCTACTGCAAAGACATCCTGACTCCTGGTCAGTTGACTGGCCTCCCCCTTTCACTATGGAGAGACTCCGCCAACCTTTTTCACTGATTATGACCCAGAGGAGAAAGTTGAGGTGTCCCTTTTAGTCGACCAAGTCGTTAACTTAGTCCGGGAGGGCGTGACTGGCATGGATCTGTTGGAGGTGTTCCTCAGTCGACGCATCCAGCCTCTCCAAGCCCGTGATCATCCGATGTGGATGTACTCGAGCCCTGAAGACACCGCTCGGGTCCACCCAGAGGAGGTTGCCGAGAAGACAGTGGCTCAATGGCTGCGGAGCATAACTGGGAACAAGGATAACCCAGGGGGTCTAGGAGGATTCTGCCATTCGACACCGACCACGAGCCAGAAGAGGTCAGGCTCAATATACCGAGTGTTTTCTCTTTTTGATCTGCAATTGCTCTCGAACCCGACTGATACTTCTAGCTTATGTCTTGCAGATTTATACCAAGATGTACTCGACGCCAAACGGGGAGCAGCACCAGGAGGGAGTCGAGAGCGATGGAGGAAGCGCCGACTGGTAATCTGAGGATGAAAGCGACGAGGACAGCGAGGATTTTGGTAGCAGTGAGGAAGTCGATTCGCCGCCCCGCTCCAAATGTCGTTCCAAATAGTTGCAAGATCCTGCGGGGGAACGTGGCAAGGCAGCCGCGTCGAGTGCAAAGATTCCAAAATGCACTCGGACGTCCACTCCTGAGCCATCAGAGAAGGCCCCGAAGTAGGCCAAAGTTGTCGCGCCCAAACCTCGGAAGGCCCTGCCTAGGATCAAGGTGGTTGTGCCTGTTGCCTCAGTGTGAGTATTTCTTCTCTTTGCTTTTGTTTTGATCATGATCTTCTTTTCTTGTTTGACTGAATGAAATTGGGAACTTTCAGTGCTGCTACTTCTGGGACGTCTATGGACATTGACGAGGAGCGGGGTGACGCGGAAACTGCAGACGCAGCCACTTCTCGGGCAGGTACGATTCCACAATCATGCTCTTACTCCACCAACTATTTTGATGGTCGACTGAATTCTTAAGGTCGAGGGTTTTGCAGCGCCAATAAATGTTATCCAACTTCCAGACGATGACGATGATGAAGAAGTGCTGCAAAGGAATACAGGGAGAAGGGGTAGGACTCTGAGCAAGAGGGTGCCTGCCAGCAAAGCGTCTCACTCGGCATCAGCATCAGAACCAGTCATTCAGCAACTTGGTGATCCAGTTCAGACTTCTGTTTCTTTTGCTAATCCTTTGTCGACTGGCCATCCCTCGACATCGACTGCTCAGGCCCCTGCTCCAACTGTGCAACTTCAAGCTTCAGCTCCACCGGTTACGTCATCTGTTCCAACAACCCCTCTTTTTGTTACTCATCACGTCCCGGAGGACCAAGTAGGAGCTGCCAAGGAAGCCATGAGCCAGGCGGGTCTGATGATGGACCGACTGAAGGTGGTGTATGGCACCAGCAAGGCCGCCTACGACGCCAACTCTGCCCTTCAAACCAATGTCCGAGTAAGTGGGATTATAAGTTGATTTCTGATTGGTTTCTAGCTTGAGATTTGCTCTGTTAGGATATGCTACCTGAAAACCACTGCTTTATTGTTCGTAAGATGTCAATTTGTTTCTCGCATCTTTACACCCACTGGGTGTGTCATGTAGCTGTGTGTAGCTCTTTTCACTCGAATTAGACAGGTCGTGTCGAGTGAAGTTTTGGTCCAGTGGGGGCACGCTGAGTGCACCCACTGGGTGTAGTCGCCGAGACCACTGTTGACTGCTGGCAGTCGATGGTGGTCTTAGAACTGTCTAATCTCTGCTCTCTTTTTGTTTTTACTCTTTCCACTCGTGCTGGGTAGACCATGTCGAGTGGGCAATCAAACCAGTGGGGGCACGCCAAGTGCACCCACTGGGTGTAGTCCCCGAGACTGCTGTTGAATGTTTGATTCGGCAGTAGTCTTAGAACTCTTTTTGTCATAATAATCTGACCATGCATCTTATCACTTGGAAGTGACTGATCCTTGTTTCTGTCGACTGACGTATCTTGTTGTTGATTGCAAAAATCTTGTGAGCTTGGATCCAAGTTTGCTGATTTGGAGAAGAAGTAGATTCAACTCAACCTCGATCTGGAGTTAGCCAAGGAGAACTTGAAGAAAGCCCAGGATGAAGCAGCTGTCATGGGAGGTAACAATTTGTCGACTGCTCGCCTTGTCATCTTTTCCTTTCATCCTTTGAACCGAGTGATTTCACTCGAACAGATGTGCATAGTGAAAACCGTCAACTCCAAGCTCGTCTGAAGAATGTTATTTCTTTAGACAAAATGAAGCAGGCTCTGGAGCAGAAGGATCTTGACCTTGCAGCGGTGGAGAAGACGGCGCGGGAGAAGACTGAACTTGCTGACAAGAAGCTGGCTTCAGTCGGAAAGTTGGAAGAAGAGAACACCAAGCTGAGAGCCGTTGTTGATGAAGCGAAGAAGGAAGTCGTGCAGCTAAAGGAGGAGAAGGTGGCCTTGGCTGACCAAGTTGATGTTCTCACTCGGAAGAGAGATGAACTGGAAACTTATCTGGGAGGTCTTGCCAAGAAGATGTTCCTCATGCTTGAAGGTACTTCTCCTTACCCGACTGATAGCAAAAAACTTCTTCACCATGCAACTGCCAATTCATTACTTTTCTGTGTGTGCAGAATTCTGTCAGAACTTCGAGGAAGAAACTGGGCGGATTGAGACAAGTCTGGATCCTATCAACTCCCCCGTCAAGGACGAAGCTGCGATGAACGTGCTGCGACTGGAATCTTGCCTTGC
The DNA here is from genome assembly GCF_018294505.1 of Triticum aestivum. Classification (NCBI taxonomy): domain Eukaryota; kingdom Viridiplantae; phylum Streptophyta; class Magnoliopsida; order Poales; family Poaceae; genus Triticum; species Triticum aestivum. The sequence continues at coordinate 124,796,485 of NC_057799.1, forward strand.
CAGTGTCTTGGATTACATCGCTCGACTGAAGGTCGCACTGTCCCGGATCGATAAGGAGTTATGGCCAGAGGATGTGCTTTTGAACAATCTTGAGTCACTGATGACTTGACTCAACAACATCCCTGACCGAGTGCAGGCATGGAAGAAGTCAGCTGCCCGCTGCGGTGCTGACGTGTCTTTATCACTCATCCGCGTTCATTGCAAGTAGGTCAAAGAAGAGAAGCTAGCGGCTCTTAAGGTTGCCAACACCAAAAAGATTCAATTCCAAACTTTCATGGAGACCTTCATTGACGCAGCCACTCGCATCGCAAATGGCATCGATTTGGACAGTTTCGTCGAGCCAGGAAGTCCTCCTCCTGCCGAGTGAAAAACTTGATAACTTGACTTTATTTGCCTCGGAATGCCGAGTGATTCTGTAATCGTTAAACTCTTTCGGGCTTGGTGCTCGAGTACTTCTGCTGGTGGTTCTCAACCTTGCCGGATTTATCTGAACTTGGTTGTTTCTTTTCAATGCAGTTGCTTTGTCTTTATTATCTTCAGATTTCTTGACTCGGGCGAATTTAGAATCGCAGCTGAATCTCCGAGTGAGAGGATCACTCTTCACTCGGAGTAGACGTTGTACTTGTGGCGCAATTCAGAGTGCAACCATACGTTGTACTTGTGGCGCAGCTCAGAGTCCAACCATACGTTGTTCTTGTGGCGCAGCTCAGAGTGCAACCATACATTGTACTTGTGGCACAGCTCAGAGTGCAACCATATGTTGTTCTTGTGGCGGAGCTCAGAGTGCAACCATACGTTGTACTTGTGGCGCAGCTCAGAGTGCAACCAGACGTTGTACTTGTGGCGCAGCTCAGGGTGCAACCATATGTTGTACTTGTGGCACAGCTCAGAGTGCGTGACCAAGCCTCCGAGTGAGAGGGTTGCTCTTCACTTGGAGTGTGTTTTGAAACTTAGGCGAATCGGGTTCGCAGCTAAGCCCCCGAGTGGGAGGGTTGCTCTTCACTCGGAGTGTTTTTCAAAACTTAGGCGAGTACGGGATCGCAGCTAAGCCCCCGAGTGAGAGGGTTGCTCTTCACTTGGAGTATGTTTTGTAACTTAGGCGAGTACGGGATCGCAGCTAAGCCTCCGAGTGAGAGGGTTGCTCTTCACTCAGAGTGTGTTTTGTAACTTAGGCGAGTACGGGATCGCAGCTAAGCCCCTGAGTGAGAGGGTTGCTCTTCACTCGGAGTATGTTTTGTAACTTAGGCGAGTACGGGATCGCACCTAAGCCCTCGAGTGAGAGGGTTGTTCTTCGCTTGGAGTATGTTTTGTAACTTAGGCGAGTACGGGGTCGGAGCTAAGCCCTCGAGTGAGAGGGTTTCTCTTCACTCGGAGTATGTTTTGAAACTTAGGCGAATCGGGTTCACGGCTAAGCCCCCGAGTGAGAGGGTTGCTCTTCACTCGGAGTATGTTTTGAAACTTAGGCGAGTACGGGGTCGCAGCTAAGCCTCCGAGTGAGAGGGTTGCTCTTCACTCGGAGTATGTTTTGTAACTTAGGCGAGTACGGGATCGCAGCTAAGCCTGCTCTTCACTCGGAGTATGTTTTGAAACTTAGGCGAGTACGGGGTCACAGCTAAGCCCCCGAGTGAGAGGGTTGCTCTATGTTTTGAAACTTAGGCGAATCGGGTTCGCAGCTAAGCCACCCACTGGGGGATTTGGACACATAAATTTATGCGAAAACAATCATTCGGATATTGCAAAAATCATGTCTTTGATAAACAATCTGAAGGACTCTTATTACAACTCGACGATCCGAGTGTTTAAGATATAAAAGCGCCGGAGCAGATCTGCGTTCCACGAGCGTGGCTCGTCTTCTTTCTTGGCTATGTTGTAAAGGTGATACGCCCCGTTGTGGAGCACCTTGGTGATGATGAAGGGTCCTTCCCAGGTCGGAGCGAGCTTGTGAGGTCGTTTCTGGTGCACTCGGAGAACAAGGTCTCCTTCCTGAAATGCTCGACCTTTGACATTTCGGGCATGGAATCGACGCAGGTCTTGTTGATAGATGGTCGACCGGATCAGAGCCATCTCTCGTTCCTCCTCTAGGAGATCAACTACGTCCTGGCATGCCTGTTCAGCTTCAGCTTCTGAGAAGAGTTCCACTCAGGGGTCATTATGCAGCAAATCACTCGGAAGCACGGCTTCAGCGCCATATACCATGAAGAAAGGGGTTCGATCAGTCAACTGATTGGGAGTCGTTCTCAATCCCCACAGGATAGATGGCAACTCAGTCACCCAAGCTCCAGCTGCATGCTTGAGGTCGCGCATCAATCGGGGTTTCAGCCCTTGTAGGATCAAGCCATTCGCTCTTTCAGCCTGTCCATTCGACTGCGGGTGCGCAATGGATGCGTAATTGACCCGAGTGCCTTGGGAAGCGCAGAATGCTCTGAACTCATCAGAAACAAAGTTGGAGCCGTTATCTGTGATAATGCTATGAGGGACTCCATATCGGAATATCAGCTCTCTGATGAAACTAATGGCAGTGCTTGAGTCAAGATTCTTGATAGGCTTGGCCTCGATCCATTTGTTGAACTTGTCGACTACTATGAGCAAATGAGTGAAGCCGCTTCTGCTGGTCTTGAAAGGTCTAACCATGTCCAACCCCCAAACCGCAAATGGCCGGACGAGTGGAATAGTCTTCAAGGCGGATGCAGGCTTGTGAGATATGTTTGAGTAAAACTGGTAGCCTTCACACTTGTCGACTATATCTTTAGCCATCTCATTCGCTCATGGCCAGTAGAATCCCACTCGGTATGCTTTGGCCACGATGGTCTGAGAGGACGCGTGGTGACCACAGGTCCCTGAGTAAATCTCATTTAAGATCAGTCGACCTTCTTCTAGAGAGATGCAACGCTGAGCTACTCCGGTAACACTTTCTCTATAAAGTTGTCCACTTATCACCGTGAAGGCTTTGGATCTGTGGACGATCTGGCGGGCCTCATCTTCATCCTCCGGGAGCTCCTGCCTGAGCAGATATGCAATATATGGCACCGTCCAATCGGGAGTGATCACTAAAACCTCCATGATCAAGTTGACTACTGCTAGAACTTCAACCCTCAGTCGGGTTGGTTGAACTTATCGGTTGCGGGGGCTCCTCCGTAAAGGGATCTTCTTGAACTGACGGGGTGTGGAGATGCTCCAAGAACACATTACTGGGAATGGGTTTCCGAGTGGAACCTTTCTTCGCCAGATCATCAGTTGCTTGATTCTTGAGTTGGGGTATATGGTGAAGCTCCAACCCTTCAAACTTCTTCTCTAATTTTGTCACTGCATTGCAGTAACTAGTCATGGCAGGGCTCCTGATGTCCCACTCTTTCATCACCTGATTGACCACCAAATCTGAGTCGCCGTAAACCATCAGGCGATGGACACCGAGTGAGATGGCCATACGCAACCCATACAGAAGTGCTTCATACTCAGCTTCATTATTTGAAGAGTCAAAGTGAATCTGGAGGACGTAACTGAGCTTGTCGCCTCTTGGTTTTACCAGGACCACTCCAGCACCAGAACCGTTCAACATCTTGGACCCATCAAAGAACATAGTCCAATGTTCCGAGTGAACCTGAGTCGGCTGCTGTTGCTCAATCCACTCGGCCAGAAAATCTACTATTGCCCGAGACTTGATCGCCTTTTTTGCTTCGGACTTGATATCCAAAGGAAGAAATTCAATCGCCCATTTCGCCACTTGACCGGTTGCATCTCAATTGTTCAATATTTCTGATAATGGAGCGTCGCTGACGACTGAAACCGAGTGGTCTGCGAAGTAATGTGCAACTTTCTTCGTGGTCAAATAAATCCCATAGACAAGGTTCTGGTAATGCGGATACCTTTGCTTGGACGGAGTCAAGACTTCAGAAATATAGTACACTGGGCGTTGAACTTTATAGGCTTTGCCTTCTTCTTCCCGCTCGACTGTGAGCACTATGCTGACAACTTGTCCAGTGGCTGACAATATATAACAGTAGAGGCTCTTTGCTGACCGGGGCAGCAAGCACCGGCTGGGTGGAAAGCAGGGCTTTGAGCTCTATAAACGCTGCTTCGGATTTAGGAGTCCACTCGAACTTATCAGACTTCTTCATCAGTCGGTAAAGAGGCAATGCCTTTTCACCGAGACGGGAAATGAGTCGGCTCAATGCAGCCAAGAAACCAGTAAGCTTCTGAACATCGTGCACACGCACAGGGCATTTCATTCAGAGAATTGCTCCAACCTTTTCTGGGTTTGCGTCGATCCCTCGTTCAGAAACGAGAAAACCGAGTACCTTTCCTCCTGGGACTCCGAATGTGCACTTCGATGGATTGAGCTTGATATCATATATTCTTAAGTTGGCAAAAGTTTCAGCGAGGTCAGTCAATATGCCAGAACCTTTGCATGACTTGACCACGATATCATCCATGTATGCTTCCACGTTCCGACTGATTTGAGGAGCAGGCACTTCTGAATCATGTGCATGAACGTGGCCCCATCATTCTTGAGACCAAAGGGCATGGTAACATAGCAAAAACACCCGAATGGGGTGATGAAGGCCGTTTTTATTTCATCGGGTCCATATAGTCGGATCTGATGGTACCTGGAATACGCATCCAAAAAGGACAAACACTCACACCCCGTAGTTGAGTCGACAATCTGGTCGATACGGGGGAGAGGGAAGTGATCTTTCATGCAGGCCCGATTGATGTGCTTGAAGTCGATACACATACAAAGTGAATCATCTTTCTTAGGGACCATGACGACATTGGCGAGCCACTCGGAGTGGTATATATCATGGATGAACTCAGCTGCCAGAAGCCGAGCCACCTCTTCGCCAACTGCCTTCCTCTTCTCCACGGCAGACCGACGGAGGTGTTCCTTGACGGGTTTTGCTTTCGGGTCGACACGCAAATGGTGCTCAGCCAGTCCCCTGGTTACACCCGGCATGTCAGATGGTTTCCATGCAAAGATGTCCCTATTCTCACGGAGGAACTGGATGAGCGCTTCTTCCTATTTGCTGTCAAGTGCTGTTGAGATGTGAGTCGGAGTAGCATTGGGGTCTTCCGAGAGAATGTGGACAGGTTTTGTCTCTCCGGCCGACTGAAATGCAGACTCTGAAGCAGGCTTCTTAGCTCGCAACAAATCACTCGGATCTGCATTCTTGTTGTATTCTTCCATCTCTACTACTGCCATCTGTTCGTCAGCAATTTTTGAGCCCTTCTGGAGGCACTCTTCTGCTCTTTGCCGACTCCCTGTGACTGTGATCATGCCTATGGGACCAGGCATCTTCAACTTGAGGTATACGTAACATGGTCGAGCCATGAAACGAGCATACGCGGGCCTTCCCAGAATAGCATGGTAGGCACTGTGGAAATCCACCACCTCAAACGTCAACTTCTCCTTGCGGTAATTCTTTGAATCACCGAAAACCACATCAAGAGCGATTTTCCCGAGTGACTTCGCCATTTTTCGGGGATGACACTGTGGAACTGCATGTTGCTTTCGCTGAGTTTGGACATCTGAATGCACATGCCCTGGAGGGTCTCAGCGTACAGAATGTTCAATCGACTGCCACCATCCATAAGGACCTTAGTCAGTCGGGTGCCCCCAACGACTGGGTCGACCACCAATACTTGCCGCCTAGGGGTAGCAACGTGCGCTGGGTGGTCGGACTGGTCGAATGTAATAGGAGTCTTCGACCACTTCAAGTACGTCATAGTTGCCGGAGCAACAATGTTCACTTCTCTGTTGATAACCTTCAGTCGACTTTTGCTCTCAATGTCAGCAAAAATCACCAAAGTATCATTTGCATTGGGGTAACTGATAATCTCCAAGTGCAGGGAATCATCGTAGCAATTCCCAAAGGTGGAAGTGATAAGTATGGAGTGTCGAACCCACAAGGAGCTAAAGGTAAGATCAATATTCTCTCAAGTCCTATCTGCCACTGATACGACTCTACGTACACTGAGCGTTTGCTTCCAACTAGAAACGAGAAATAAAACTACGTTGTGGGTATGAAGAGGATAACTTTCATTGATATCGGAGAGCTAAAATATAAGAGTAGGTGTTGTTATCATAAAGTTAGAATATATTACTAAATATTATAAATAGCGAGTGTGGAATAATGATGGATCGGTGTGCGGAATTGTCCTAGGCAATTGTTAACAAGACCGGTAGTCGTCATTGCAATTTCATATGAGGGAGAGGCATAAGCTAACATACTTTCTCTTCTTGGATCGTATGCACTTATGATTGGAACTCTAGCAAGCATCCGCAACTACTAAAGATCATTAAGGTAAAACCCAACCATAGCATTAAAGAATCAAGTCCCCTTTATCCCATACGCAACAATCCCCTTACTCGGGTTTATGCTTCTGTCACTCAAGCAACCCACTATAAGCGAATCATGAACGTATTGCAACACCCTACAGCGGGAATCCGTCACGCTTGCGCGACACGAAGGGCACAATAGGACAACACCAAAATAAAACATACAACTCATACCAATCTAGATCATCAATCAACCCAAAGACAAAGGATATCTACTCAAAACATCATAGGATGGCAACACATCATTGGATCATAATATGTGGCATAAAGCACCATGTTCAAGTAGGGATTACAGCAGGGTGCGGGAGAGTGGACCGCGTAAAAGAGATGATGATGGTGATGATGGTGGTGATGTTGATGAAGACGATCACCACGGCGATGATTCCCCTCCCGATGGCACTCCGGTGCCACCGAGAGAGAGGAGGAGAGGTTCTCCCCCTTGTGCTTCCTCCTCCATGGCCTCCCCCCTATATGGGGAGAGGTTCTCCCTCTGGTCCTTGGCCTTCATGGTGATGATGGCCCCTCCGGGATTCTCCTCCATGGCCTCCGGTGATGATGGCCCCCTCCGGCAGGGTGCCAGAGAGGGCCTAGATTGATTTCTCGTGGCTACAGAGGCTTGCGGCGGCGGAACTTCCGATCTAGGTTATTTTCTGTGGGTTTCTATATTTATAGGAATTTTTGGCGTTGGTTTCACCTCAGGGGGCGTCTCTGAGTCGTCCACGAGGTAGGGGCCCACGCCCAGGGGGGTGGGCGCGCCCCCACCCTCGTGGACAACCCGGGACTCTTCTGGCCCAACTCTTTTGCTCCAGGGGCTTCTTTTGGTCCATAAAAAATCAACAAAAATTGGCACGTCAATTGGACTCCGTTTGATATTCCTTTTCTGTAAAACTCAAAAACAAGGAAAAAACAGAAACTGGCACTGGGCTCTAGGTTAATAGGTTAGTCCCAAAAATCATATACAATAGCATATAAATGCATATAAAACATCTAAGATGGATAATATAATAACATGAATACTTCATAAATTATAGATACGTTGGAGACTATCAGCATCCCCAAGCTTAATTCCTGCTCGTCCTTGAGTAGGTAAATGATAAAAGAAATAATTTATGAAGTGTGAACGCTAGCAGGTGCACAAGTTTGATCAATGATAATTTCAATCACCTTTTGTAGCATCATTATATGTCATAACAGTAGCTCATCTCATAAAACTTTCCATGATCAAGTAACAAGCTATTCACATGTTAAAGTATAGATCATAAACTTTCTTGAAAACTAATAAACAATATTCTCAGTCATCAAACAATTGCAATTCATCTTATTTTTAGGAAGGGTCTATGTCAGAGCTTTGATTCAGCAAACTCCACATACTCAACTATCATTTAATCTTCCACAATTGCTAACACTCACGTGATATTTATGGGTTCAAAGTTTTAATCGGACACAGAGAAAGATAGGGGCTTATAGATTCGCCTCCCAACCTTTTACCTCAAGGGTAATGTCAACAATAATAATTTATGAAAACCTACATCCAAGTGGATATATATATCCGGATCGCTCCAACACAAAGTGCTTGCCAAAGGAAAAGGTGTAAAAAGGAAAGGTGATTATCACCATGACTCTTGTATAGGGGTAGAAGATAAAAGTAAAAGATAGGCCCTTCGCAGAGGGAAGCAGAGGTTTTCATGCGCTTTTAGGGTTGGATGTACACAATCTTAATGCAAAAGAACGTCACTTTATATTGCCTCTTGTGATAAAGACCTTCATTATGCAGTCCATTGCTTTTATTTCTTCCCTATCACAAGTTTGTATAAAGCTTATTTTCTACGCACTAATAGATCATACATATTTAAGGAGCAATTTTTATTGCATGCACCGATGACAACTTACTTGAAGGATCTTACTCAATCCTTAGGTAGGTATGGTGGACTCTCATGGCAAAAATGGTTTAAGGGATGTTCGGAAGCACAAGTAGTATCTCTACTTGGTGCAAAGAATTTGGCTAGCATGAGAGGGAAAGGCAAGCTCAACATGTTGGATGATCCATGACATATACTTTATTTCGGATATAAGAAAATATAACCCATTACGTTGTCTTCCTTGTCCAACATCATCCTTTTAGCATGTCCTATTTTAATGAGTGCTCACAATTACAAAAGATGTCCAAGATAGTATATTTATATGTGGAATCTCTCTTCCTTCAATATTCTTTCATGAATTGTTCAAGTGACCAATTCTACGTTTGCTAACTTCCAATAAGTTTACTACCTATACTTATTATGTGTGAAGTCATTACTCCCCATGTTATAAGCATATGAAACATACATAAATTCAGATTTATGACATTCAATTCATCCAACCATTTACTCATAGGATATACGTGAAGCACGTGAGTAAATGACAAACTACTCCAAAAAGATACAAGTGAAGAACACTGAGTAGTCAAATAGTTAACTAGCCATGGGAGGATTATTTTTCATTCAATAATTCAGATCCAATGATTTTATTCTCACAGCAAGTAAAATTGAAAATACGCTCCAAGCAAAACACATATCATGTGACGAATAAAAATATAGCTCCGAGTAAGGTATACCGATAGTTTTGAAGACGAAAGAGGGGATGCCTTCCGGGGCATCCCCAAGCTTAGGCGCTTGAGTCTTCCTTGAATATTAACTTGGGGTGCCTTGGGAATCCCCAAGCTTAGGGTCTTTCCACTCCTTATTCTCCTCATATCGATATCTCACCCAAAGCTTGAAAACTTCAATCACACAAAACTTAACGGAACTTCGTGAGATAGGTTAGTATGATAAAGAGTAAACCATTCACTTTGGTACTGTGAAAGACAATGTTCATAATTGTTATCACACAATGCCTACTGTACCATATCATTTCTACAATTTATATTGAGAAATATAAGCCATAGAAACTAGAAAACAAGCAAACTATGCAATGAAAACAGAATCTGTCAGAAATAGAACAATCTATAATGATCTGAACATAAACCATACTTCTGCTACTCCAAAAATTATGAAATAAATTGGTGGACGTGAGGAATTTGTCTATTAATCTTCTGCAAAAAGAATAAACTCAAAAGCACTCTTCTGTAAAAAAATGGTAGCTAATCCCGTGAGCGCAAAGTTTCTATTTTTTACAGGAAGATCACATTAACTCTCACCCAAGTCTTCCCAAAGGTCTTACTTGGCACTTTATTGAAACAAAAAGCTATGAAACATGATTACTACATTAGCTTAATCATGTAAACACACAAAAACAGTAAGTGTAAATATTGGGTTGTCTCCCAACAAGCGCTTTTCTTTAATGCCTTTTAGCTAGGCATGATGATTTCAATGATGCTCACATAAAAGATAAGAATTGAAACATAAAGAGAACATCATGAAGAATATGACTAGCATATTTAAATTTAACCCACTTCCTATGCCTAGGGATTTTGTGAGCACATAATTTATAGGAACAAGAATCAACTAGCATAGGAAGGCAAAACAAGTATAACTTCAAAACATTAAGCACATAGAGAGGAAACTTGGTATTATTGCTACTCCTACAAGCATATATTCCTCCTCATAATAATTTTCAGTAGCATCATGAATGAATTAAACAATATAACCATCACATAAAGCATTCTTTTCATGATCTACAAGCATAGAATTTTTTCTACTCTCCACATAAGCAAAATTCTTCTCATTCGGAATAGTGGGATCACTAGTTCCTAAAGTTGACACTCTTCCAAACCCGCTTTAGATGATAGTATTATTCATACTCCAAAAGATATAAGTTAAGTTAATGGAGCATTCTACAATTAATATATTCTAACCAATATGCAAGCTCAAAATATATAAGTGAAGCACACGAAGCATTCTATAAAACCATACTCAAAAGATTTAAATGAAGCACAAAGAGCAACTCTATAAGATCATACTTAAAAGATATAAGTGAAGCACATGAAGTATTCTATAAATTTATGAAGGGACATCTCATACTAGCATGGTTCTTAAATAAAAATAAAAACACAAAGGACACAAATCATGTGAAGAAAACAAAAACCGAGGTATACCGATAATTGTTGAAAAAGAAAGATGGGATGCCAACCGGGGCATCCCCAAGCTTAGATGCTTGAGTATCCTTGGAATATTTACTTGGGTTGCCTTGGGAATCCCCAAGCTTTAACTCTTGCCTCTCTTTATTCTTCTCACATCGGTAACTCCTCGTTCTTCAAACACTTCACCCACACAAAACTTTAACAAAAACTTTGTGAGCCGTTAGTGTAATAAAGCAAACTACCACTTTAAGGTACTGTAATGAACTCATTATTTATTTATATTGGTGTTAAACCTAATGAATTCCAACTTCTCTATGGTTCATACCCCCCGATACTAGCCATAGATTCATCAAAATAAGCAAACAACACGCGGAAAACAGAATCTGCCAAAAACAGGACAGTCTGTAGTAATCTGGAAGTTTAGTAAACTTCTGTAACTCCTAAAATTATGAAATAAATTTGAAAATTTGAAAAGTTTGTACATAAGTAATGTTCAAAAAGTTTCAGACCCATTTGACCTTCCAGTAAAAAAATTAAATTCACGCACTACAGCCAAAGTTTCTCTTTTTGTTCTGCACATAGTAAACAAGCAATCTAATCATCCTAAAACCAAAGCTTGGCACATTATTTTATAATACAATGGATATATACAAGGGATGATTATTTACAGAGAAACTTCCATGAAAAATTCTACATTGTTTCCGTGAGCATGAACACAAGTGCTCAAGGTCGACCCTCACTTTTTCAATGCATAACTTTCCAATCACTTCTCTTTTTGAAAAACTTTTTAGGCATGAGAGGCAAGTAATAATTTTTTTGTATTTTCATTCTTAATTTTTTTGTATGTTTCACCCACAAATAAACAGAAACAAAAAGGAAAAAAATCTACTTAGTGAAGAAAGCAAACAAGCACACACACGAGAATATCAACCCCACGCTATTGCTCCCCGGCAACGGCGCCAGAAAAGAGCTTGATAATCCCGAAGTGCAGGGAATCATCGTAGCAATTCCCAAAGGTGGAAGTGATAAGTATGGAGTGTCGAACCCACAAGGAGCTAAAGGTAAGATCAATATTCTCTCAAGTCCTATCTACCACTGATACGACTCTACGTACACTAAGCGTTTGCTTCCAACTAGAAACGAGAAATAAAACTACGTTGTGGGTATGAAGAGGATAACTTTGCATGATATCGGAGAGCTAAAATATAAGAGTAGGTGCTGTTATCATAAATTTAGAATATATTACTAAATATTATAAATAGCGAGTGTGGAATAATGATGGATCGGTGTGCGGAATTGTCCTAGGCAATTGTTAACAAGACCGGTAGTCGTCATTGCAATTTCATATGAGGGAGAGGCATAAGCTAACATACTTTCTCTTCTTGGATTGTATGCACTTATGATTAGAACTCTAGCAAGCATGCGCAACTACTAAAGATCATTAAGGTAAAACCCAACCATAGCATTAAAGCATCAAGTCCCCTTTATCCCATACGCAACAATCCCCTTACTCGGGTTTATGCTTCTGTCACTCAAGCAACCCACTATAAGCGAATCATGAACGTATTGCAACAGCCTACAGTGGGAATCCGTCACGCTTGCGCGACACGGAGGGCACAATAGGACAGCACCAAAATAAAACATACAACTCATACCAATCTAGATCATCAATCAACCCAAAGACAAAGGATATCTACTCAAAACATCATAGGATGGCAACACATCATTGGGGTGCGGGAGAGTGGACCGCGTAAAAGAGATGAGGATGGTGATGATGGTGGTGATGTTGATGAAGACGATCACCACGGCGATGATTCCCCTCCCGATGGCACTTCGGTGCCACCGACAGAGAGGAGGAGAGGTTCTCCCCCTTGTGCTTCCTCCTCCATGGCCTCCCCCCGAGATGGGGAGAGGTTCTCCCTCTGGTCCTTGGCCTTCATGGCGATGATGGCCCCTCCGGGATCCTCCTCCATGGCCTCCGGTGATGATGGCCCCCTCCGGCAGGGTGCCAGAGAGGGCCTAGATTGATTTCTCGTGGCTACAGAGGCTTGCGGCGGCGGAACTTTCGATCTAGGTTATTTTCTGGGGGTTTATGTATTTATAGGAATTTTTGGCGTTGGTTTCACGTCAGGGGGGTCTCCGAGTTGTCCATGAGGCAGGGGCCCACGCCCATGGGGGTGGGCGCGCCCCCCACCCTCGTGGACAGCCCGGGACTCTTCTGGCCCAACTCTTTTGCTCCAGGGCTTCTCTTGGTCCATAAAAAATCAACAAAAATTGGCACGTCAATTGGATTCCGTTTGATATTCCTTTTCTGTAAAACTCAAAAACAAGGAAAAAAACAGAAACTGGCACTGGGCTCTAGGTTAATAGGTTAGTCCTAAAAAGCATATAAAATAGCATATAAATGCATATAAAACATCTAAGATGGATAATATAATAGCATGAATACTTCATAAATTATAGATACGCTGGAGACGTATCAGTAACCATCATCTTCCTCTTTATCCTCTTCCTTATCAGATTTCTTCTCGCTGGGCTGACCCTCCCGGAAACTCTGAATCAGGAGTCGACACTGTCGAGTGGTATGCTTGGGCAGGTTCAAGTTACCCTCTTCATCTTTTTTCGTGTGAATGTGACACGGCAAATCAAGGACGTCGTTACCAGCCTGATCTTGCACTTTTTTGGGCACCCACGGCCCCATAGGCTTTAATTTGAACTTCCCCTGATTCAGAACTGCGGCCTCGGCAGGACCTGCAACTTCGGCTTTGCACTTTTGCTTCCGACTGGAATTTCCACCTCCGGTATCCTGGGCGACTGGGTTTCCCTTGCCACTGCGGAGTCGGTCCTCCTCTTTGCCGTTAGCGTACTGATGTCTACTACACAACCTTCTTCTTGTAGACGTTGTTGGGCCTCCAAGTGCAGAGGTTTGTAGGACAATAGCAAATTTCCCTCAAGTGGATGAACTAAGGTCTAGCAATCCGTGGGAGGCGTAGGATGAAGATGGTCTCTCTCAAACAACCCTGCAACCAAATAGCAAAGAGTCTCTTGTGTCCCCAACACACCCAATACAATGGTAAATTGTATAGGTGCACTAGTTCGACGAAGAGATGGTGATACAAGTGCAATATGGATGGTAGATATAGGTTTTTGTAATCTGAAAATATAAAAACAGCAAGGTAACTAATCATAAAGGTGAGCACAAACGGTATTGCAATGCTTCGAAACAAGGCCTAGGGTTCATACTTTCACTAGTGCAAGTTCTCTCAACAATAATAACATAATTACATCATATAACAATCCCTCAACATGCAACAAAGAGTCACTCCAAAGTCACTAATAGCCGAGAACAACCGAAGAGATTATTGTAGGGTACGAAACCACCTCAAAGTTATTCTTTCCGATCAATCCATTGGGCTATTCCTATAAGTGTCACAAACATCCCTAGAGTTCATAGTAAAATAACACCTCAAGACACAAATCAACCAAAACCCTAATTCACCTAGATACTCCAATGTCACCTCAAGTATCCGTCGGTATGATTATACGATATGCATCACACAATCTTAGATTCATCTATTTAACCAACACAAAGAACTTCAAAGAGTGCCCCAAAGTTTCTACCGGAGAGTCAAGATGAAAACGTGTGCCAACCCCTATGCATAAGTTCACAAGGTCACTGAACCCACAAGTTGATCACCAAAACATACATCAAGTAGATCACGTGAATATCCCATTGTCACCATAGATAAGCACATGCAAGACATACATCAAGTGTTCTCAAATCCTTAAAGACTCAATTCGATAAGATAACTTCAAAGGGAAAACTCAATCCATTACAAGAGATAGAGGGGGAGAAACATCATAAGATCCAACTATAGTAGCAAAGCTCGCGGTACATCAAAATCGTGCCATATCAAGAACACGAGAGAGAGAAAGATCAAACACATAGCTACTGGTACATACCCTCAGCCCCGAGGGTGAACTACTCCCTCCTCGTCATGGAGAGCGCCGAGATGATGAAGATGGCCACCGGTGATGGATCCCCCCTCCGTCAGGGTGCCGGAACAGGGTCCCGATTGGTTTTTGGTGGCTACAAAGGCTTTACGGCGGCGGAACTTCCGATCTAGGTTATGTTCTGGAAGTTTGGGGATATATAAGAGGTGTTGGCGTCGGGAACAAGTCAGGGGGTCCACGAGGCAACCACGAGGTAGGAGGCGCTCCCAGGGGTAGGGCGCACCCTCCACCCTCGTGGTCGCCTCGGGACTCTTCTGGTCGATCTCTGATGCTCCGTGGGCTTCTTCTGGTCCAAAAACAATCTCCGTGAATTTTCAGGTCAATTGGACTCCGTTTGGTATTCCTTTTCTGTGATACTCAAAAACAAGGAAAAAGCAGAAACTGGCACTGGGCTCTAGGTTAATAGGTTAGTCCCAAAAATTATATAAAATAGCATATAAAACATCCTAGATGGATAATATAATAGCATGGAACAATAAAAAATTATAGCTATGTTGGAGATGTATCAAGCATCCCCAAGCATAATTCCTGCTCGTTCTCGAGTAGGTAAGTGATAAAAACAGAATTTTTGATGTGGAATGCTACAACATATTTATCAATGTAATCTTCTTTATTGTGGCATGAATGTTCAGATCCGAAAGATTCAAGACAAAAGTTTAATATTGACATAAAAATAATAATACTTCAAGCATACTAACAAAGTAATCATGTCTTCTCAAAATAACATGGCCAAAGAAAGTTCATCCCTACAAAATCATATAGTTTGGCTATGCTCCATCTTCGTCACAAAATATTCAAATCATGCACAACCCCGTTGACCAGGCAAGCAATTGTTTCATACTTTAGTATTCTCAAACTTTTTCAACTTTCACGCAATACATGAGCGTGAGCCATGGACATAGCACTATAGGTGGAATAGAGTGGTGGTTGTGGAGAAGACAAAAAGGAGGAATATGGTCTCACATCAACTATGCATATCAATGGGCTATGGAGATGTCCATCAATAGATATCAATGTGAGTGAGTAGGGATTGCCATGCAACGGATGCACTAGAGATATAAATGTATGAAAGCTCAACAAAAAGAAACTAAGTAGGCGTGCATCCAACTTGCTTGCTCACGAAGACCTAGGGCATTTTGAGGAAGCCCATGATTGGAATATACAAGCCATGTTCTATAACGAAAATTCCCACTAGTATATGAAAGTGATAAAATAAGAGACTCTCTATCATGAAAATCATGGTGCTACTTTGAAGCACAAGTGTGGAGAAAAGATAGTAGCATTGTCCCTTCTCTCTTTTTCTCTCTCTTTTTGTGTGTGGCTTCTTTGGCCTCCCTTTTTTTGTTTCCTCACACGGGACAATGCTCTAATATTGATGATCATCACACTTCTATTTATTTACAACTCAAGGATTACAACTCAATACTTAGAACAAAATATGACTCTATATGCATGCCTCCGGCGGTGTACCGGGATGTGCAATGAATCAAGAGTGACATGTATGAAAAAATTATGAATGGTGGCTTTGCCACAAATACGATGTCAACTACATGATCATGCAAGGCAATATGACAATGATGTAGCGTGTCATAATAAACGGAACGGTGGAAACTTGCATGGCAATATATCTCGGAATGGCTATGGAAATGCCATAATAGGTAGGTATGGTGGCTGTTTTGAGGAAGGTAAATGGTGGGTTTATGGTACCAGCGAAAGTTGCGCGGTACTAGAGAGGCTAGAAACGGTGGAAGGGTGAGAGTGCGCATAATCCATGGACTCAATATTAGTCATAAAGAACTCACATACTTATTGCAAAAATCTACAAGTCATCAAAACCAAGCACTACGCGCATGCTCCTAGGGGGATAGATTGGTAGGAAAAGACCATCGCTCGTCCCTGAACGCCACTCATAAGGAAGACAATCAAAGAAACACCTCATGCTTCAAATTTGTTACACAACGGTTACCATACGTGCATGCTACGAGACTTGCAAACCTCAACACAAGTATTTCTCCAATTCACAATTAATCTACTAGCATGACTCTAATATAACCATCCTCATGTCTCAAAACAATAATCAAGCATCAAACTTCTCATAGTATTCAACGCACTTTGTATGAAAGTTTTTATTATACCCATCTTGGATGCCCATCATATTAGGACTAGTTTTATAGCCAAAGAAAATTACCATGCTGTTCTGAAAGACTCTCAAAATAATATAAGTGAAGCATGAGAGTTCATTAATTTCTTCAAAATAAAACCACCGTTGTTCTCTAAAAGATATAAGTGAAGCACTAGAGCAAACGACAAACTACTCTGAAAGATACAAGTGAAGATCAATGAGTAGTTGAATAATTATGTAACTATGTGAAGACTCTCTAACATTTAAGAATTTCAGATCTTGGGATATTATTCAAACATAAAGCAAAACAAAATAAAACAAAATGACGCTCCAAGAAAAACACATATCATGTGGTGAATACAAATATAGCTCCAAGTAAAGTTACCGATGAACGAAGACGAAACAGGGAATGCCTTCCGAGGCATCCCCAAGCTTAGGCTCTTGGTTGTCCTTGAATATTACCTTGGGGTGCCTTGGGCATCCCCAAGCTTAGGCTCTTGCCACTCCTTATTCCATAGTCCATCGAATCTTTACCCAAAACTTGAAAACTTCACAACACAAAACTCAACAGAAAACTCGTAAGCTCCGTTAGTATAAGAAAATAAAACCACCACTTAGGTACTATT
Source organism: Triticum aestivum (assembly GCF_018294505.1). NCBI lineage: Eukaryota > Viridiplantae > Streptophyta > Magnoliopsida > Poales > Poaceae > Triticum > Triticum aestivum. Next base: position 124,813,638 of record NC_057799.1, read on the forward strand.
GTGAACTCATTCTAAATTCATATTGGTGTAATATCTACTGTATTCCAACTTCTCTATGGTTCGTACCCTCCGATACTACTCATAGATTCATCAAAATAAGCAAACAACACATAGAAAACAGAATCTGTCAAAAACAGAACAGTCTGTAGTAATCTGTAACTCTCAAATAATTCTGTAACTCCAAAAATCCTACCAAATTAGGAAAACCTGAGAAATTTGTGTACCAATACAGATCAAAAGAATCATATCAAAATCACGTTTTTGTGAATTATCAAAACTAATCTACTGGGTGCAAAAGTTTCTGATTTTCAGCAGGATCAACACAACTATCAGCGTAAGCTATCCTAAAGGTCTTACTTGGCACTTCATTGAAACAAAATCTATAAAACATGATTACTACAGTAGCATAATCATGTGAACACACAAAAATAGTAGGGGTAAATATTGGGTTGTCTCCCAACAAGCGCTTTTCTTTAATGCCTTTTTAGCTAGGCATGATGATTTCAATGATGCTCACATGAAAGATAAGAATTGAAACACAAAGAGAGCATCATGAAGCATATGACTAACACATTTAAGTCTAACCCACTTCCTATGCATAGGGATTTTGTGAGCAAACAATTTATGGAAACAAGAATCAACTAGCATAGGAAGACAAAACAAGCATAACTTCATGATTTTAAGCACATAGAGAGAAAACTTGATATTATTGCAATTCCTACAAGCATATATTCCTCCCTCATAATAATTTTCAGTAGCATCATGAATGAATTCAACAATATAACCATCACATAAAGCATTATTTTCATGATCTACAAGCATAGAATTTTGATTACTCTCCACATAAGCAAATTTCTTCTCATGAATAGTAGTGGGAGCAAACTCAACAAAATAACTATCATGTGAGGCATAATCCAATTGAAAATTAAAATCACGATGACAAGTTTCATGGTTATCATTATTCTTTATAGCATACATGTCATCACAATAATCATCATAGATAGCAACTTTGTTCTCATAATCAATTGGAACCTCTTCCGAAATAGTGGATTCATCACTAAATAAAGTCATGACTTCTCCAAATCCACTTTCATCAATATAATCATCATAAATAGGAGGCATGCTATCATCATAATAAATTTGCTCATCAAAACTTGGGGGACTAAAAATATCATCTTCATCAAACATAGCATCCCCAAGCTTGTGGCTTTGCATATCATTAGCATCATGGATATTCAAAGAGTTCATACTAACAACATTGCAATCATGCTCATCATTCAAAGATTTAGTGCCAAACATTTTAATGCATTCTTCTTCTAACACTTTGGCACAATTATTGGAATTCTTATTTTCACAAAAGATATTAAAAAGTTGAAGCATATGAAGCACCCTCAATTCCATTTTTTGTAGTTTTCTTTTATAAACTAACTAGTGATAAAACAAGAAACTAAAAAATTCGATTGCAAGATCTAGAGATATACCTTCAAGCACTAACCTCCCCGGCAACGGCGCCAGAAAAGAGCTTAGTTGACAGGGTGTTAGTGCCGCTTACCTAGCCTCCCCGGCAACGGCGCCAGAAAAGAGCTTGATGTCTACTACACAACCTTCTTCTTGTAGACGTTGTTGGGCCTCCAAGTGCAAAGGTTTGTAGGACAGTAGCAAATTTCCGTCAAGTGGATGACCTAAGGTTTATCAATCCCTAGGAGGCATAGGATGAAGATGGTCTCTCTCAAACAACCCTGCAACCAAATAGCAAAGAGTCTCTTGTGTCCCCAACACACCCAATACAATGCTAAATTCTATAGGTGCACTAGTTCGGCGAAGAGATGGCGATACAAGTGTAATATGGATGGTAGATATAGGTTTTTGTAATATGAAAATATAAAAACAGCAAGGTAACTAATGATAAAAGTGAGCACAAACGGTATTGCAATGCTTCGAATCAAGGCCTAGGCTTCATACTTTCACTAGTGCAAGTTCTCTCAACAATAATAACATAATCAGATCATCTAACAATCCTCAATATGCAACAAAGAGTCACTCCAAAGTCACTAATAGCGAAGAACAAATGAAGAGATTATTGTAGGGTACGAAACCACCTCAAAGTTATTCTTTCCGATCAATCCATTGGGCTATTCCTATAAGTGTCACAAACAGCCCTAGAGTTCATAGTAAAATAAGACCTTAAGACAAAAATCAACCAAAACCCTAATGTCACCTAGATACTCCAATGTCACCTCAAGTATCCGTGGGTATGATTATATGGTATGCATCACACAATCTCAGATTCATCTATTCAGCCAACACAAAGAACTTCAAAGAGTGCCCCAAAGTTTCTACCGGAGAGTCAAGACGAAAACATGTGCCAACCCCTATGCATAAGTTCACAAGGTCACTGAACCCGCAAGTTGATCACCAAAACATACATCAAGTAGATCACGTGAATATCCCATTCTCACCATAGATAAGCACATGCATGACGTACATCAAGTGTTCTCAAATCCTTAAAGACTCAATCCGATAAGATAACTTCAAAGGGAAAACTCAATCCATTACAAGAGATAGAGGGGGAGAAACATCATAAGATCCAACTATAGTAGCAAAGCTCGCATGTCGTGGTGGGTGCATGGCAGATGCCATGGGATGGCTAAAGATAGGAGGAGGCTCGAGGGCACTGGTGGGCTCCAGAGGCGAGGTCGGCATGAGCGAGCGCGGGATGCAAGACATACCCAGGTTCGGGGCTCTCCGGAGAGATAACACCCCTAGTCCTGCCGAGTGTGGTTTATACGTAGCAGTACAGAGTTGCTCCTAGAGCTGTATGGAGGAAGAAGGAGGTCGGGCCAAGGCTTAGGCTGCTCCCTCTCCTCGGGTGCTGCTTGCTAGGCGTGCGTGAGTGGGTGGATGGGCGAGTGTGTTGCCTTCTTACTTACTTGCTTGCTTGCATGAGGGCTCCTGGGGGGTTTTATAGGTCAACCCCCCAGGGGTACAATGGTAATGTTCCAAGGCCGTAGGGCCGGGTTGTCAGTGTCCAGGAACCCAGTGCCGGGACACGCCGGGTGCCAGGGCTCGCCGGGTTCGCCAGGCGCAGGCCCCATGCGCCTAGGGGGCACTGTGTGCCGTCTTGTCGATCGTTAGGGCGAGGCCGAGTCGAGTCGGCTACAGTGGCGTTCCGTCAGGTCACCGCTTACTGGCGTCATGGGTGACGTCGGGCGCATTGTTGCCACGCCAGCCCTGATCAGCGGGTAGGTGGGGGGCACTGTTGCCTCGTCCGGCTGACCAAAGGCATGGATGGGGCACTGTGGCTTCGGTCATCAGTTGGTGGAGACTCGTCCCATCGTACGGCTGGGATGGGACGGCCGCTGACCCTTGGACGGGTTTGGAGAGCACGCTAAGGGCGGTGCTGGCTTGTTGGAGAAGTCTTGAGCTTGGTTGTTGGGGCCGAGTCGAGGAGTCCGACCGGGTTGTAGATCCTGTTGGATCGCGGGGCCTGGCCGGGTCGAGCGACCCGGCCAAGGGCGAGCCAGATCGAGGGGTGATGCTGGCCCTGTTGTTTTGAAAAGGATCCAGGTTCCGTTGCCTGCCTGGGGTTCATCCCCCTGACAGTAGTCCCCGAAGCTGTAAAGGTCCACCGTCTTCCGATGGGAGGGCCTTCGTAGTTTCCCCCCTTGCAGCGGCGGATTTGGTGACCGCCGGGTCCGGCAACACCCACTATGTGCCGGCTTCCGGAAGCCGGATCGCAGCATTCCGCTGGTGGCGGGAAACCAAGGAGTTCGACGAATCTTGGGTGACTTTTCGAGCTTCGCGCGGCCGCCACATGGCATCCGAGTGCCGAAGGGGCCTGACAGGCCACGCGTGCGACGGGACGGGGCGACGGCCTGGGGCCCGCCGCCGCGCACCCTTGGCCCACGCGTGCGGGTTTATTGCGGCATCTGCGTGTCGGTTGCCATTTTTGATGCAGTTATTGCGCGCGTACGTGCGCACTTATTGCGGGGAAGTGGAAAGGGCGAGCGCAAACGATCCCACTTCCCCATGTTTCAACCAGTGGCCTATAAATCAAGGGCAAAGGGGGCGGCGGAGATCATTCAGGCTCACGCTCCCCTGCCTCTTCATCCTTCCTCTGCTTCCGACGACCGCCGCCTGTTGCGACGCCTGCTGTCTTGAGTAGAGCTTTCTTGCCATCTTCTTCCTTTTTCTCCTCCTCCTTCTTCTGCGTTTGGGTTGATGGCGCTGCCGTCAGGATTGTGGATGGGTTCCACCGTCACCCCCGACGACATCGCCCACCTATGCGACACCAGGCGCCTGCCGAGGGCGGAGGAGGTCAAAGTGCGCCTCCCACAGGGCGAGCGGGAGCCGCGGCCTGAGGGGTCAAAGCGGGTGGTCTTCCTGCCGCACTTCAAGCGCGGGTTTGGGCTTCCCGTGAGTGGCTTCTTCCGTGACTTTCTGGAGTTCTTCGGGCTCCAGCCCCACCATCTCGGCGCCGGCGTGATCGTGCAGTTGTCTGGCTTCGTCACCCTCTGCGAGGGGTACCTGGGGGTCAAACCTTCGATCGACCTCTGGGTGCGCTTCTTCTCCATGAAGCAGCAGGGGCCGAGGGCCGGGGAGATGTCCGAGTGCGGGGCGGCCGTCATCTCAAAGCGGTCGGGCGCCGACTGCCGGTAGGTGCCGCTGGAGGATTCTGCCAAGAAATGGCAAAATTCTTTCTTTTACGTCCGCAACCTCGGCGAGGACCGCATCAACCTCCCGCCATTCATCAACTTGCCACCGTGGGGGAAGCAAAACTGGGGGTATTACCCCAAGCGCCCGTCGCAGGAGGTGCTCAACCTGTGCGAGCGGGTGTCGGTGATGAAGGAGCGGGAGAGGCTCACCGGCACCGACCTCATCGCCGCCTTTATCTCCCGGCGGGTGCTGCCGCTGCAGCAACGCAACCATCTCATCGGTCAGATGACCGGCCTCCAAGATCCCAACCGCAAGGCGAACACGCGGTTGGCGGCAGACCAAGTTGTGCGCCGGGTCAATGATATCTCCAAGGCCAACTTGGGGGTGAACTGGGAGTTCGGGAAGGCCCCGTACAGCCGTTCGGACCCGGCATCACTGGTGAGTCCCTGGTCCCCGTACTTCGCTGCTGCTTATCTTCTCATTCGCCCTGACGCGATGCGCGAGGTGCTTCTGAACGCCATCTGGCATCCTTCGACCGGGCGCGGGTGCAGGTGGTGCGGGTTGCCTCGGAGGAGCCCGAGGCCCATGGTGGAGGGGAGGCGGCGGCTGCCGACACGGGCGCGGGGCACCGAGCAGGTGAGTCTTGTTTGTGTTGCTTGAGTCGCCGGTTGTGGGACGGCTTTGGGGATGCTGACGCGAGTTGTTGATGCAGCGGCGCCGGGTGGAGGAGGCGGCGGCGCGGCCGGAGCCGAGTCATCTCGGGGGATGGCGACAGTGCGGCGCCCGCACGGGAAGGACAGTGTCCCGCCGCGAGCCCCAACCGCGAAGCGCGCGGCGGACCCGGCTGGGGGTGTGAAGCTGCCTGCCAAGAGGAGGCGCAGCGCTCCACAGGAGAGGGCGGAAAGGCCTGCCGTTTCGGTGGTGCCGGGGTAAGTGCCGCTCGTCTGAGCCGAATTGCTGAGCCGCACCGCTCGACTTGGCGTAATTGCTTTTTTGTCTTGTGCTTCAGGTCGCCGATCTCGTTGGCGCTGGCGGCGGCGGACGCCGCGTCCGCCGGGGGCGCCGTGTTCCGAAGGAGCCGATCCGGCATCGTGGACCGGGATGAGGAGGCACCGGTGGATCCGGACCTCGGTCTGGACCCGGCCGATGTCGAGGGCCTGGCCTGGCGGGACCGGAACTGGGCCGAGGCGGAGCTGGAGGCGGCGTCGACCCAGGCATGGGTCAGCGCCGCGACGGCATGGGCGCGAGCCGGCGAGGAGGCTACGTGGCCGGAGATGCCGGCGGGGACGGTGGTGGCGACGACGGTCTTCGTGCCAACGTCGGATAGGGAGCACGGCCAAGGCGGCCGTGCGGATGTGATGGACCTCGACCAGGAGGTCGTGGTCATCGGGGATGACACCCCACTGCGGACCGACGTGGTCGAGCGGGAGGGGGCCGATGGGGGCGGCGGCGATGCCGTCTTGGAGGACGCGGCGCAGGCGGCACCGGAGGGGGCGTCCCGGGCGCCGGCGAACGAGGTGCCGCCGGTGGTGGAGCCTTAAGCCGCTCCTCCCACTGAGCCGGCGTTGGTGCTGCAGAGGGCACCAGAGAGGGCGCCGGAGAAGGCGCCAGCTTTGGGGGAGGCGGCTGGCGGAGAGCACGCCCTGGTGCTCAGGTCCGGAGGGCGCCGGGTCGACGAGCCGCGGCCTTCGCAGAGCGGGACCGGCGAGGTCTTCTTCGGTCCTCTGACTCGGGAGGAGGCGGCGATGGCCGCCGTGACCCGCTGCCTGCGGGGGCGGACGGACCGGATCCAGGCCTTCGCCCAGGCCGAGGTTGAGACGACGCAGGAGCTGGAGCGCGCCGTCTTCGTAAGTCTCCTTTGCGCTCTGCTTTTCTTTTCATTGCTTTTTCCATTGTGGGGACGCGCCAGCGCACCCACTGGGTGTAGCCCCAGAGATTCGGGCCAACTGCGTAGCAGTTGGGTCGAATCTTATCTTGCTGTTTCGTGCTGATCGGTTCCTTCTGTAGCAACTTGACTCCTACCGGGTCAACATCTTCAACCGGCTCCTCGAGACGCATCGGCGTCTCAAGGAGAGGCTCACCGCCAAGGAGGAGGAGCTCCGTGTTGCGGCAGGTACTTCTTCTTCATGCTCTATTCTAGTGGGGGCGCGCTAGCGCACCCACTGGGTGTAGCCCCCGAGATTCGGGCCAACTGCGTGGCAGTTGGGTCGAATCTTAAAATAGTACTTCGTTGCTGAGTTTTGCTTCTGCAGCCGAGGTGCTGTCTTGGAGGACCTGGCTGATTTGGCCTGGTTTTCACTATGACCGGCTTGTCGCAGACGTCGGCTGGCTCAAGGCCGAGGTGGAGAAGGCGAAGGCGGAGGCGACGGGAGCCCGGCAGGCGCTCAACAAAGCCAGCCAGCTGCAGGAGCAGCTGGCGGGCGACAAAAGCCGCCTCGAGGCCGAGGTGGAGCGCCTCAAGGCGGAGGCCGCCAAGGTCATGGAGGTGCAGCAGGCCCTTGCCGAGGCGGACCAGCAACGCGGCAAGCTGGCCGACGACAAGGGCAGCTCCAGGCCGAGGTGGAGCGCCTGAAGGCGCTGGTGGCCACGGCGGAGGAGTCCCGGCAGGGAAGACCTGGCTCCGCGAGGAGGCCGTGAAGGCGGCCGAGGACAAGGACGCCGAGCCGAAGGCGGCCCTTGCCAAGGTTGCCGACCTGGAGAAGGCGCTGGAGGAGCGTGACCGCACTATTGCCCGGGAGCGGCGCGGTACGTTGCTTGAAGCGCAGCACCTGGAAGAGTCCTTCTCCAGTAAGTGCTTTCTTTTGGTGTTGTTGTTGCCGGGTTGGGACTCCGACTCTTCTTCCTTCGTAATTTTCTTCTGACTTGCTTTTCTTCTTGGCAAGGGCCTTTCCGGAGACGCGCCAGCTGGCGGAGGAGGCGGTCCGCTTTCAGCGCGACCCGCAAGGGATCGTCGGCTCCAGGACGGACCCGCAGGTGTCCTGGACCTTCCCGGAGATCGTTGCCGCTGCCGAGGCTTGTCTGCGGGTTCTGAGTGAGCAGATATGGCGGCTCTCTGAGGCCGGCGTGGTGATGACGGCGTCGCTCTGGCCGAGTGCCGTCGCATCGACCAGCTTCATGCGGCTGGCGCGGTGGTTGGAGGCGAGCCCGGACCATCTTCACGAGTGGCGGGTTTCCGCCGCCTGTGTCCACGCTAAGATGGCGCTCCGGTTCGCGGTGTCGTGGCATCCGGACTTGGCGCTAGACGCATTGATGGGCCAGCGGGCTGGCTCGGAGAGCCAGCTGCAGGCGGAAGCCGGACGGATCGCCGCCCGAGCCAGCTACATCATCGGGTTTGCCTTCCATGATGAGTTCCAGCCGGAGCGGGCGGAGGATGGTGAAGTCGTGCCTGCCGATGATTACGGCCTTCTTCTGGACGACCCGGAGGGCAGCTCCGAGGAGACTGATGTCTACCGTGACACGGACGCCGGGGAGGAGGATACCGGCACTTCTGCGGACCCGGGGGCTGCGCGCTCTGGCGGAGGCGATGCCTGATTTTTTAACTTTATGAAGAATTTCTGTTAGGTAGCAGGTCCACCCACCCACTGGGGGTTTGACTGGGTGTAATGAACTCTGGCCTTGGGCCTGTTTAAATTTATGATGTATGAGCTGCATGACTATTTGCGCCTTTGCTTCTCGTTTTTTGGAGCTGTTTTCTTGCAACCTTCCCCCTTTAGGCTTCACCCCGCGAGTCTGACGGCCAAGGCTCTGGTCCGTGACAAGGGGTTTGGTTTTGAGAGGGACGTGCAGTACTTGTGCTTTCGAAACACTGAGCGCGGGCGAAACACTCACTGGGCCGACTGGCGGCAATCCGGCGGGGTCGGGTTGGTGGGCAGCCAGTCGTGCGGCAACTTAAAGTGGTGAGGCCGGGTCTAGCGATCCGGTGATATGCGAAAACTTTTGTGGATGTCTGCGCTTTTGCTTCTCGTTTTTAGAGCCGTTTTCTTGTAACTCTCCCCCTTTGGGTTTTCCCCCGTGAGTCTGACAGCCAAGGCTCTGGTCCGTGACAAGGGGTTCGGCCTTTGGGAGGAGCGTTCAATACTTAGTCTTTCAAAACGTTGAGCGTGAGCGAAACAACCACTGGGCCGGCTGGCGGCGATCCGACAGGGCCGGGTTGGCGAGCAGCCGGTCGTGCGGTAAATTAAAGTGGCGGGGCCGGGTTGGGCGACCCGGCGGTCCTTGACTTAGTGTTCATGGCGCGCTGGTGCTTTTGGACTTGTCTGCTTGCCAGCCGACAGCCGAAGCCGGATCTGCGGCTTAGGGCGAAGCGAGAGGCTTGTGGCGAACCAACGCATTTGAGAATCGCTAAGGAAGAAACGACGGGTGGCCAAGCCGGCCAGGCCCCGAGCCCCCGGGTTGAGCGAGTCGACCCGGTGGCCGGGTTTGGCTTAAGAGTAAAGTAGTGCACAAATGTGGGAGACACAATAGCTTGGTCGCAAAAGGGGCTGCCCCCGAGTGTCGTTCGGGGACCCCATAGTTTCAGATGCTTACAAAAGGCAGTGATACATACGTGCACTCAGCTAAATGTAAAACGGGCGGAGGAGCTCTGCATTCCATCGCCGGATTGTTTCTTCGCCGGCGGTGTCCCTCTTGCGCTTATTTGTCTTGCGGGCATCGATGAGGTAGTACGCATTGCGGCACAAGGCCTTGCTGACGATGAAGGGTCCCTCCCACGGAGAGGATAGCTTGTGTTGGCCAGTCTGCTCTTGGACGAGTCGGAGGACGAGGTCTCCCTCTCGAAAACCGAGGGGCTTGATCTTCTTGCTGTGGTAATGCCTCAGACCTTGCTGGTAAATGGCTGAGCGACTGAGCGCTAGGAGACGTGCTTCTTTGAGTAGGTCGACGCCATCTTCGCGGGCTTCCTTTTCTTCGGCTTCCGTGTACATCGTGACGCGGGACGAGTCAAACTCGACATCGGTCGGGATGACGGCTTCTTCACCGTAGACGAGGAAGAATGGGGTGAACCCGGTCGACCTGTTTGGCGTGGTGCGGAGACTCCAGAGGACAGCTGGCAACTCGTCAAGCCAACTGTCAAGCGAACGGATGAGCGGCTCGACGAGTCGCGGTTTGATGCCGGATAGGATGAGGCCGTTGGCCCGCTCGACCTGGCCATTGGACTGTGGATGTGCAACGAAAGCCAGGTCGAGGCGGATGCCGAAAACGGAGCAGTACTGCGCGAGTGCGCCCTTGGCGAAGTTGGTGCCGTTGTTCGGCATGCCGTAGCGCACCACGATGTCCTTGCTAAATCAGACAGCCATTGGACCGTCCAGCTTCTTGATCGGCCTTGCCTCGATCCACTTGGTGAACTTGTCCACCGTCACCAGCAGATGCGTCATGCCACCTTGAGCGGTCTTGAAGGGTCCAACCATGTCGAGTCCCCAGACCGCGAAGGGCCAGGCGATCGGGATGGTCTGGAGTGCTGACGCCGGCTGGTGGCTGCGCTTGCTGAAGCGTTGGCATCCCTCACACCTGAGGACGAGTGATTCTGCGTCTTCGAGGGCCGTGGGCCAGTAGAAACCATGGCGGAAAGCCTTGGCCACCAGGGATCGCGAGGCGGCGTGGTGCCCGCACTTGCCCTGGTGTATGTCGAGGAGGATCTCAATGCCCTTGTCCTACTCGACGCAGCGTTGGAACACGCCGGTGGAGCTGCGCTTGACGAGCTCGTTGTTGATGATGCTGTAGGCGGACGCTCGTCGCTGCACTTGCCGGGCTTTGGTCTCGTCCACGGGAAGGACCCCATTTTCCAGGAACTCCGAGATGGGTAGGGCCCAGGATGGTGCCGTGACCCCGGCGAGGACGGCCGTCACAACGGGTTCTGGGGTGACAGCCCCCGAGTCGGGTTCAGCGGCCCCAGGGCCGGGTTGGGGTGTGGTCGGGCTGGCTGGAGCAGTCCCCGGGCCGAGTTGAGGCGCGGCTGGGTTGGTCGGAGCATTCCCCGGGCCGGGTTGAGGCGCTGCCGGGTCGGTCGGAGCAGTCCCCGGGCCGGGTTGAGGCGTGGTCGGGTCATCCGGGATGTGGATGGACTCGGAGTCCGGAGATGGCTTGATGGACGGTTTGTGCAGATGCTCGAGGGAGACGCCAGAAGGAATGGACTGCCGGGACGAGGCGATCTTGGCGAGCGTGTCGGACGCTTCGTTTTCTGTGTGTGGGACGTGGAGGAACTCGCAGCCCATGAAGAACCCGGACAGCTTCTGGATGAGGAAGCGGTAGCTCGCCATGTTGGAGTCATGAGCGTCCCACCCGTCGGAGCTCTGCTGCACCACTAGGTCCGAGTCGCCGTAGCACAGGATGCGCCGGATGCCGAGTTCCTTGGCAAGCCGGAGGCCGTGCACAAGGGCTTCATATTCGGCAACGTTGTTGGAGGCGGTGAAGTGGATCTGCAGTGCATATCTGAGCCGGTCGCCCTTGGGGGAGGACAGCACGATGCCGGCCCCTAGGCCGAGTCGCATCTTCGAGCCGTCGAAGTGCATGCGCCAGTGCGTCGAGTCCGGCGGCGGCGGCAGGTACTGGGTCTCGGTCCAGTCGACGAGGAAGTCGGCCAAAGCCTGGGACTTGATCGTGGTGCGGGGCTCGTAGAGGATGGTGTGGCCGGCTAGCTCGAGTGCCCACTTGGTGACCCGACCAGAGGCGTCCCGGCACCCGATGATCTCGCCGAGAGGGGCCGTGCTGACCACGGTGATGGCATGCTCTTGGAAGTACTGCTTGAGTTTCTTGGCGGTGAAGTACACGCCGTAACACATTTTCTGGTATTGCAGATAGTTCTGCTTCGAGGCGGAGAGCACCTCGCTCAGGTAGTAGACGGGACGCTGGACGGCTTGGACCTTGTCCTTCTCTAGTCGCTCGACCACCATCACCGTGCTGACCGTCCGCAAGGTCGCAGCGATATAGAGCAACAACGGCTCCTTCTCGGCCGGTGCGGTCAGGAATGATGTGGTGGAGAGCATGCGCTTGAGATCCCTGAAAGCTTCGTCCGGCTGGTCGTTCCACTCAAACGGCGTCGTCTTCTTCATCAGCTGATACAGGGGCAGGGCCCTCTCGCCCAGCCGGCTGAGAAACCGGCTGATCGAGGCCAAGCAGCCAGTGAACTTCTGGACATCGCGCAGCCGAGCCGGCTTGCGCATGCGCTCGATGGCCTTGATCTTCTTCGGGTTTGCCTCAATGCCGCGCTCCGAGACGAGGAAGCCGAGTAGATTTCCGGCCGGGACGCCGAAAACGCATTTCTCCGGGTTGAGCTTGACCTTGTACTCGCGCAGGTTGGCGAAGGTTTCCTTCAAATCATCGAGGAGCGTGAGGGGCTGGTTGGTGTTCACCACGATGTCGCCCACGTAGACGTGGATGTTGCGGCCGAGTTGCGGCAGCAAACATTTCTGCATTCAGCGCTGGAAAGTGGCACCGGCGTTCTTTAAGCCGAACGACATGGTGATGTAGCAATACGCCCCGAAGGGCGTGATGAAGGACGTCTTCAGGGCGTCGGCCGGGTCTAGCTTGATCTGATGATAGCTGTAGTAAGCATCCAGGAAGGACAGGAGCTCACACCCGGCGGTGGAGTCGATGACTTGGTTGATCCGCGGGAGGGCGAACGGGTCTTTGGGGCAGGCTTTGTTCAGGCTGGTGTAGTCGATACACATGCACCAGGTCTTGTTCTTCTTCAGGACGAGGACTGGGTTGGGCAGCCACTCGGGGTGAAACATTTCCATGATGAAGCCGGCCGCCAAGAGCTTGGTGACCTCTTCACCGATGGTCCTTCTCTTCTCTTCGGAGAAACGTCGCAGGGGTTGACGGACAGGCTTGGCGTCCTTGCGGACGTGGAGTTTGTGCTCGGCGTACTTCCTCGGGATACCCGGCATGTCCTTGGGGTTCCATGCAAAGATATCCCGATTCTCACGGAGGAAGTCGACGAGCTCGCCTTCCTATTTGCTATCGAGGCGGGTGCGTACGACAACGTACTTGCTGCAGCTGGGGTCTTCCGGGTTCAGCTTCACCTTCTTGGTCTCCTTGGAGGGCTTGAACGCGGCCTCATCGGCTGGCTCCTCGGTCGGGATCTGTGTGGCCGACGCCTCCTGGGCCAGGGCGACGATTCAGTCAAGCTGACGCTGCTCCTCGGCTATGACCAATGACTCGGCTAGCTTGGCGCCGTCTCGGGCGCAGTCCAGGGACTTGCGGTAGTTGCCGGTAACTGTGATGAGGCCCTTCAGACCCGACAGCTTCATCTTTAGGTAGGCATAGTGGGGGACCGCCATGAACTTGGCGAGCGCGGGTCGGCCCAGCAGCGCATGGTACACGCTGGACAGGTCCACCACCTCGAACCAGATCGGTTCGCGTCGGAAGTGGCTACTATCGCCGAATAGGACGTCGAGCCGGACCCGCCAATCAGGGAGCAGGAGAGGCCGGGGACGATGCCGTGGAAGATCGTTCGGGTCAGCTCCAGATCCTTGGCCTCGAGGCCGAGCTTGGTCATGGTGTCGCGGTAGAGGATGTTGATGCTGCTGCCGCCGTCGACGAGAACCTAGGAGAATTTGCACATGCGCCGGGGTGCGACGATGGTGGGGTCGAGTACGAGGGCGTATCTACCCGGGTTCGGCATGACGGCCGGGTGGTCCTCCCGGGTCCAGGTGACCGGGCGCTCCGACCAATGCATGTACTCCGTTCTGGCCGGGATGACGGTGTTCACTTCCTGCCGAAGGAGGCGCTCGCTGCGCTTGTCGTCGCCGAGGCTGGTGAAGACGATGTAGGCCGCGTTCTGGTCCGGGTAGGGGTCGTCGCGCATCGCGCCGCCGGCGGGAGGCGGTGGCGGGGGCGGAGGCGGCTGCCCTGCTCCCGAAGCCGGAGGCGGCGGGATGTCGCCCCTCGCGATGCGCTTGGTGATGGCGCACTGTCGCATCGTGTGCGTGGATGGCCTCGCGCCGTTGTGGTGCTTGCAGGGAGCGTCGAGCATCTCCTCAAAACTCATGGCGGGCTGCCATGTTGTTTTGCCGGTATTCCGGCGCTTGACGGCCAGGTCGTGTCACGACCGGTTTTTCAATAAAATATTTATTGAGAGACCAATCCCTTTTACGAACCAGTAAAGAAGAATTCCTTCTCACTGGTAGACAATATCTTGGTCACAGAAGAAAAATACCAGGAGTACTGAATATAATACAAGGTTGAGCGGAGACTGCTCAACAATTTATTACATGAACGCCGATAAAACATAACGGCGGATAGGGTGGCATAACTACTAACTCACGATAACAACGATGGTGGAAATATCACCGCGAAGTGGGTGATATGACTCCTGAAAACTACAGCTCTTCGAGCGTCGGAGTGAGGCTCGAGGAGACTTATTGCGGGTGGCGGAAGCGTATATAATACAAGTGACCAATATCCAGGATCGCACGGGACTGACTGGGACTCCTCTAGGCGTCGGACGCACTATCAAACTCTTCATCCAAGAGATCGCCTTCGTCAACATCTGGCCAAATCAACAAGCCAGGTGAGTACTATGAAAGTACTCGCAAGACAGTTCGGACATAAGATATAACAAATGTAAACATGAAGCATATGAACAGATTAACAAGTGCATTCAGACATAGAGACAATAATGCATGGGGAATAAAAGAGAAGTCGGGCGGTAGTCCTCCCGAAATCCCAAATTAAATACTGGGTGCCAAACGAGGGTCTGAATGACTCCTCGAGAGGAAAATGCAAGAATAACAATGCCGCAGTCGGGCGTCAGGGCGACACCACATAAAGGGATTATAATAGAAAATAAAAAAATAGTGCGTGCCACAGTCGGACGTCTGAGCGACATCGCAGAAAGGGCTTACATCAAAAGTAAATAACCAACATGCCACAGTCGGACATCTGAGCGACATCACATAAAGGGCTTATACGAAAGTAAATAACAAACATGCCACAGTCGGACGTCTGAGCGACATCACATAAAGGGCTTATATGGAAGTAAATAACAAACATGCCACAGTCGGACGTCTGAGCGACATCACATAAAGGGCTTATACGAAAGTAAATAACAAACATGCCACAGTCGGACGTCTGAGCGACATCACATAAAGGGCTTATACGAAAGTAAATAACAAACATGCCACAGTCGGACGTCTGAGCGACATCACATAAAGGGCTTCATAACTTAACATCTTAGTAGCTCAAGAATTTAAATTATACCCAGGGAATAATCAGGCATGAGATAAACAACAGGGTTAGTCCATCCACAGGAGTAACGTTCAGCCCAGTTTACTACTCATGCTCGCTTACCGGAAAGAAGAATAAACCACGAGGGCTTGACGTAGATAAGGATACACTAATCACTATACTTGATCATGGATACGATGACTCGGAAGGATTTGACTCTGCAGAGTTTGTACTCTAACCACAGCCAACGGATTTCTGTAGTCACGGGGACTAGTTCCGTTTACGGTGTTTTGGAAGAAACACATCTAACCAGTACACACCCATTCAACATTCCGAAGCCAGGAATCACCCTCGGCAACGTTCAAGAAAAACCTTGAGACGGGGAGGCTACAACCTCGCGTAGCATGGGATCAAATTTATATACGCGCGCTCTAAGGGGTGCCCCCCTCTCGGTCCCAACCGGAAACACCCATGCCCCCTGATCGGATGACTGGCTTTAATCCAGGGCCATGGAACCCTCATCCCGGCCCCTCTATTTGGTGTGTACACGGAAAGAGGTTACCAACTTACTAAACCGCATTCTGGCAAAAAACATGTGGCGGCACGGAAGGGGGAAGAACGATAACGTGACTCCGTCCACGTTAACGTCGGAATTTATCGGATGACGTAAGGCTGGCATGCTACAACAGTACCACCTTACTGCCCTTCATGTCACCACATGACAAGGCCATCTCTCAACAGAAATCACAGTACTTAGGAACACCCGGGTAGTTGCCTCACATGCAACTAGGTACCCACCAATGCTCATATGTCATGCACAACCTTTCACGAAATCATGCAAAACATCCATCATATCAAAGGTTCAAACATGCTTGCCTGGTTCGGAGAAGTCGGAGTCTAGCTCGGCGAAGTTCGCGGCTCCGTCACCTCTCCCGGAACCTACGGTATAGCGAAAAATGCATACTAACGTGAAAACCAACGCGTGCATAAAAGTTGTCTCAATTTTTTTAAAATAAATCCCATAAAAAACTAGACAAAATTATAAGACTGTCAGAAAAAGAATCACTCAAAAATCACTCTTTATTAAAAAGTTATAAGGGTTTCTGTCCAGGGACTCATCTGTAATGAAACAGAAAAGTCCCAGGGGTTTAACTGAGAAAACAGAAAACAGTTCGAATAGAAACGCGCAAGCCCACAGAGAAAACGTACTCTGCCCGAAGGCGCCAACAGAAAATGCTTCGGGGGTGAAAGAAGAGAGGCTGACGTGGGGGGTCCACATGTCAGGTTTGAAAAACCTCGCCGGCGCCCGAAGGCTGCGGTGGTCGCCGGCGTCGAACCACGGCGAGTCAGGGAGATCGGAGTGTACCAAGAGTATCAGCGTGTCCTTCTGCGTCGGTGGGTGGTGGGCTTGGGCGTCGGGGAGCACCACGTCGACGGCGACACTTTCTTCGGCGGACGGCGGCTCGGGCGATGGTGGGGAACTCCGGTGGTTTGCTGCAAACCTCGAATTGAAGCGCGGGTCAGAAGGAGGGATGCACTAGAGAGTTACTAGCAAGAGATGGGAGGCAGAGGTGCATGCACGGGAGCGAATCGAGCTGGATCCCGTGGCGGGTCGCGGCGGCCGGAGTTGAGGAAGAAGACTTCCTCGGGGCTCTCCCAGTGGCTAGGCAGGGACTTGGTGGAGTGTAGAGGTGGTGTGGGTACTAGCTGGAGCTCGGGGCCTCTATTTATAGGCGGCTCGAGGGGGTGGCCGTGAACGGAGAATCTCCGGCGAGCAATTACGGCGAGGCAGTGGATTGGCAGGGGTATTAGGTGGCGAGACAGCATCAGTGGGAGTTATTGGTCCCGTTTTACTGCTAAACTCGGTCGGGCATGGCGTAATGGCGCCGGTCCTCGTCGGGTTCGCCGTACTGGCACGACGGCGGCAGAGAGCGCGCTCCGCGCCCAGCGGTTCACGACGATGGTGGCAGCGCGCACTGGGGAGTGGAAGGCCACGCGGCGACCTCCGGTGGATTGGGCGGCGCCGGACGGCGCCGTCTGCGCTGCACCACTCTTCTGACGGCCGCAAAGCCGCCGCTGGCGTCGGTCACGGGGCGGCGCACCTTCTGCTGCTCGTCGCCGACGTCCGCAAGCTTCCAGGTGCTCGTGCGGTGTAGAGGACAAGGGGGAGGAGACAGGAAACACGGCGACGCCGGGGCACTGGTGTGATCGACAACAGACACTGAAGAAACGACAGTGGTTCAGACACTGTTAACTGAATTTGACTGAACCTGATATTGACAGTGCTCTGAAGGTGTTCGATGAAATGATTAGGTATGAAGATTTTGAGAAATCCAAATGAAATTTTGGGTGTCACAACACCTACCCCCTTAGGAAAAATCTCGTCCTCGAGATTTCAGCTGATCCTCGAATAGATATGGATACTCTACCTGGAGAAAATCTTCCCTTTCCCATGTGGCTTCGTCCTCAGTGTGGTTGCTCCACTGAACTCTGAATTTTTTTGTCGTTTTCTGACGGGTCCTCCGTTCAGACTCTTCCAGTATCTTTACTGGCCTCTCTCTGTAGGTGAGGTCTGGTTGTATATCAATGCTTTCTTGAGATACATGCTTCTCCGGGTTACTTACACATTTTCTCCATTGTGAGACATGGAACACGTCATGGACGTCTGACAGCTCCTTGGGTAAGTCTAGTTTGTAGGCCACTGTGCCTCTTTGTGCCTCTATACAGAATGGTCCGATAAATCTCGGGGCTAGCTTCCCCTTAATTTTGAATCGTTGCAGGCCCCTCATAGGAGACACTCGTAGGTATACGGAATCACCGGGTTCAAAGCTGACCTCACGATGCTTCTGATCATAGTAGCTCTTTTGTCGGCTCTGTGCTGTCTTGAGTCTGTCCCTGATCTGCTTAACTTTCTCCTCGGCCTCTTTAAGCATGTCTGGGCCGAAGATACGGCTGTCACCTGTTTCTGACCAATTCAGTGGGGTACGACACCTCCGTCCGTACAATGCTTCAAAGGGTGCCATTTGCAAGCTGGATTGGTAACTATTGTTGTAAGCAAACTCGGCATACGGCAAACTCTCTTCCCAACTGGATCCATAGGTGAGCACACAGGCTCTTAGCATATCCTCTAGGATTTGGTTCACACGTTCCGTTTGTCCATCAGTCTGAGGATGGTATGCTATACTGAAAGCTAGTTGCGTGCCCAGAGCTTGTTGCAGGTGATCCCAAAATTTGGAGACAAATTGGGTGCCTCGGTCAGATATTATAGTTTTTGGGACTCCATGCAAACAAACTATACGGGAGAGATAAAGCTTGGCTAGCCTTTGTGTGGAGTAGGTAGTCTTCACGGGAATGAAATGAGCAACCTTGGTTAGTCGGTCTGTGATGACCCATATGGCGTCATTTCCGCGTTGTGATCGTGGTAGTCCGACGATGAAGTCCATTCCTATTTCATCCCATTTCCACTCCGGTATCCTGTTTGGCTGGAGTAGCCCTGCTGGCTTCTGATGCTCGGCCTTGATGCGCTGACATGAATCGCAACAAGCAATAAATGCGGCTATATCCCTTTTCATACCGTGCCACCAAAATCTTTCTTGAATGTATTTGTACATTTTGGTTCCCCCAGGGTGGATCGAGTATGGAGCGGTGTGGCTTTCGGTTAGGATTTGTTGCTTGAGTTCCTCAATGTTAGGTACGCAAAGACTGTCTCCGTACCATAATATTCCTTCACTGTCTGTGATGAACTCTGAAGTCTTACCCAAGTTCATTTTCTTCTTTATTCCTTCGATGCTGGGACGTCCCTGTTGAGCCTTCTTAATTTGTTCCACTAGGGTGGGTTGTATTTCCAGATTTGATACGGTGCCCTCAGAGACTAACACCATGTTGAGCCTAGCGAACTCTTGCTGAAACTCAGGCCTCAAGTTTTGTGGACCGTCGTTGTCCGGGCTGGGGTCTCGACTAAGGGCATCAGCCACTACATTTGCTTTTCCTGGATGGTAGTGAATGCCGACATCATAGTCCTTGACCAATTCCAACCAGCGTCGTTGGCGTAAATTTAGCTCTGGTTGTGTGAAAATGTATTTAAGGCTCTTATGGTCCGTATATACTTCGCAGCGATTTCCCAACAGAAAGTGCCTCCACTCCTTGAGTGCATGTATGACTGCTGCTAGCTCCAAGTCATGTGTTGGGTAATTTTCCTCATGTTTTCGCAGCTGCCTGGAGGCACGCGACAACTTTGCCATCCTGCATTAGTACACATCCGAGGCCCTTTCAGGACGCGTCACAATATACTTCAAAACTCTTGTGTATGTCTGGCACGGTTAATACCGGTGCGGTTGTTAGCTTCTTCTTAAGCTCTTGGAAGCTTCTCTCGCATGCTTCCGTCCATACAAATTTCTTGTCTTTCTTGAGCAACTGTGTTATAGGTTTTGCCACAGTGGAGAATCCTTCAATAAATCTTCTGTAATATCCGGCCATTCCCAGGAAACTCCGCACATCTGTCACGTTGGCGGGTGGCATCCAGTCAAGTATGGCTTTGACCTTCTCTGGGTCTACGGCCACGCCTTCTTGGTTTAATATGTGGCCTAGGAAACCAACTTGCCTTAGCCAAAACTCACACTTGCTAAATTTGGTGTACAACTGATGTTTCCTTAATTTTCCCAAAACAATTTTGATGCTCAGCATGCTCTTCTGGTGTCCTTGAATATACCAGAATATCGTCGATGAACACCACAACAAATTTGTCCATGAATTTCATGAACACTTTGTTCATGAGGTGGACGAAATATGCGGGGGCGTTTGTTAGACCAAAAGGCATCACTGTGAACTCATATAATCCGTATCTGGAGGTGAATGCTGTTTTAGGGATATCTTCTGTCCGTACTTTCAATTGATGATATCCCGATCTCAAATCAATTTTTGAGAACACCTTGGCTTGTGCGAGCTGGTCAAACAAATCATTTATCCGTGGCATCGGATATTTGTTGTTGATGGTGACCATATTGAGAGCTCGATAGTCTATACACAGTCTCAGTGTCCCATCCTTTTTCTTGGCGAATAATACTGGCGAACCCCATGGTGAGGAGCTGGCTCGAATAAATCCTTTGTCCAATAATTCCTTTATCTGCTTCTTCAACTCCACCAATTCTGAGGGTGCCATTCTATAAGGTTTCTTATAGATGGGAGCGGTGCCAGGCGCTAGTTCGATGCTGAATTCTATCTCTCGGTCTGGTGGCATGCCTGGTAGTTCTTCAGGAAATACGTCAGGAAACTCGCATATCACTGGAACTTTTCTCAGTTCTGACATGTCCACTTTGTTCAGCTTTGGTTGCCGTGACCGTGGCCTTTCTTGAGCTGTAACCTTTATTGTCTTGCCGCGATGGTGAGTGAGAATCACGGTCCGATTGAAACAGTCAATGAATCCTTTGTTGGTGGTCAACCAGTCCATCCCTAAAATGACATCTAGTCCTTTATTTTCCAACACGATGAGATTAGCTTGAAACTGTAGTCCTTCAAACTCAATGATCACTCCTTGGCAGTAACTTTGAGCGATTTGTTTATTTCCGGGGGACTTGATGATTATAGATTTTTCCAAGGGAAGTATCGGAAAACCATGTTGCAAAACAAAATTCTTCGAAACGAACGAATGGGAAGCTCCAGAATCAAACAAAACCGTGGCAGGTACTGTGTTGACAGGGAACGTACCGAGCACGATGTCTGGGGCATTCTGCGCTTCTTCCCTGGTCACATGGTTTAGGTGACCCTTCCTGTGGTTGTTGTTGGGATTGAAATTGTTGCGCTTGGGGGCTGGATTGTTTCCACCATTGTTCGGCTTGGGGGCCGAGTTCCTCGGCTTTGGGCGTTGTTTAGCATAGTGCCCTTCTTCACCACAAGCATAGCATGTGACCCCTGGATGATATGAGAAGTCCTTATCCCTGGAATGAAATTGTCTGGTTGGTCTTACAGCAGTAGTTGTGGATTTCCTTGCTTCAGTCCTCGGAACATCTGTCTTGCTTGGTTGTTGCGAGCGAGGGTCGTCTTATCCCTTTTTCGCTTACGGATATCTTCCAGACTACGGCGCTCATTCTCCAAGGTAATGGCCTTGTCAACCAGACTTTTAAAATCCGGGAAAGTGTGTACAACCAATTGGCATCTTAGTGCCGGTGCCAGACCGTCCAAGAACTTTTCCATCCTCTTGTTCTCTGTCATGTGCTCGTCGTAGGCATAACGAGATAGCTGGGTAAACTGACCGTTGTATTCGGTCACTGACATGCCTCTTTGCTTGAGGTCATCAAATTCTCTCTTCTTGATTTTTATGATGCTCCTGGGGATGTGTGCCCCACGAAAGCCTTCCTTGAATTCTTCCCAGGTGATGTTGTGTTCACTGGGATGCATGTGTAAGAAGTTCTCCTACCATGCTGCAGCTGCTCCAGTAAGGTAGTGTGGTGCATAAAGCACCTTCTCATTATCTGAGCACTGAGCAATAATCAGCTTCCTCTCGATATCACGAAGCCAGTCATCGGCTTCCAGCGGCCTATCAGTGTGAGCAAAAGTTGAAGGGCGAGTCTTCTGTAACTCAGATAACTTGGAATGTGGTTGATAGGGTTCACGGTGGTTTCCCATATTGATGACGTGATTCATCATCTCTTGGTGCTGTTGCTGGCTTTGTTCGATGAGACGGCATACTTGAGACAGGGCTGCTTCGTTGTCCTGTTGATTGGACTGTCCCTGAGTGAAGTTGTTGCTAGTCTGTGTCCCATAAACTTCTTCTGGCTGATTGGGCATGGAGCGAGTCCACGGACGAGACATTTTTCCAGTCTGGGGTATTATTTTGTAAAACTCATGAGAAGAACTGTGTGGCACAAGGAAAATCTTGCAAAGGCAACAATTTAAAAGACCTCAAGATTTTTCAAGAAAACATAAACGATTTCGCACGGAGAAGGACCGCTTAGCATATATCTTACACGCGAAAAGCAAACACACGATACAACACTCAGGATATGCGTACACATTCCTGACATGTTATTTAGACTAGCATACTCCTCCGAAAAGCAGCGAACACACTAATACAAACTAGCGTACAGATAAAACACACCATACAAGCAGACATAACACGCGACTACTCGGCGCTCTCAGTCGGAGATGGTGACGATGTCCTTTCCCTTGCCGAGGGCAAGACTCAGCGGTGCAGGAGATTCAACCTCCACCTCCTCTCTAGCTGGCTCCTGGCGCGTAACACTGCCCTGCGGTGATGGCGCGGGGGCGACAGGTGGTAGTGCGGGTGTGGCAGGCGGTGCAGCTCTGACTGGAGTAGGAGCGATGACTCGGTCGAACTCCTCAGTGGTAGGCAGACGGCGAGCAGTGGCCAAAATGGCCGGTGCATAAGAGGCTGAAGACGAGACGAATGTCAGAGGTGGTGCCATGAGGAGAAGCTCCTTCCTGCTGGCAGGACCGCCCCGGACTAAGTCCATGCGGGCAGCCACAAGATCGTCCACGAGGTTGTCGAAGGATTCCTCCAGAGCCTTGAGGTACTCCACGACCATCTCGATGGCTTCATCTCGCTCTCCCCGATGGCAGGCAAATGCATAGTGACAGGTATATGGCATATGGCACATGGCATGGGAGGTAGCGGTAGCGACGAGTCTTCATCATAGGAAGGATGTCCCGAAGACGAGCTATCGCCTCACGGGCAGCCATCTGCATGGCATGCCTCTCCGTAGGCACGGCCCTTCCCACAAAACGGAAGTGGCGAGATGCAGAACGTCCTCCCTTGAATTGCACCACAGCTTGGTGCATAGACACGTCGTCACTGAGCTTGTGCTGGTAAAGCGTGAACTCCGGACGAGTCGCTGGACCGATCGCGAGCTTGGTGATGGAGACGAGGAGTTTGACAAACCCCTCGGGCACGTTCGTGAACACTCGAGTCTCGCAGTTGCTGCCAGCCATCTACAAAAGTAGGCAAAAATTCTGTGTAGTCAAGTCATAAATTTATGATGACCAACAGAAAATAGCTACAATTGCAAAATGCTGAAAAAGCACAAAAGACGCTAATAACCGATTAGCGATCGCATCTAGTGGCTTCCTACAGTCAGCCTGGCTCTGGTACCAAGCTTGTCACGACCGGTTTTTCAATAAAATATTTATTGAGAGACCAATCCCTTTTACGGACCAGTAAAGAAGAATTCCTTCTCACTGGTAGACAATATCTTGGTCACAGAAGAAAAATACCAGGAGTACTGAATATAATACAAGGTTGAGCGGAGACTGCTCAACAATTTATTACATGAACGCCGATAAAACATAACGGCGGATAGGGTGGCATAACTACTAACTCATGATAACAACGATGGTGGAAATATCACCGCGAAGTGGGTGATATGACTCCTGAAAACTACAGCTCTTCGAGCGTCGGAGTGAGGCTCGAGGAGACTTATTGCGGGTGGCAGAAGCGTATATAATACAAGTGACCAATATCCAGGATCGCACGGGACTGACTGGGATTCCTCTAGGCGTCGGACGCACTATCAAACTCTTCATCCAAGAGATCGCCTTCGTCAACATCTGGCCAAATCAACAAGCCAGGTGAGTACTATGAAAGTACTCGCAAGACAGTTCGGACATAAGATATAACAAATGTAAACATGAAGCATATGAACAGATTAACAAGTGCATTCAGACATAGAGACAATAATGCATGGGGAATAAAAGAGAAGTCGGGCGGTAGTCCTCCCGAAATCCCAAATTAAATACTGGGTGCCAAGCGAGGGTCTGAATGACTCCTCGAGAGGAAAATGCAAGAATAACAATGCCGCAGTCGGGCGTCAGGGCGACACCACATAAAGGGCTTATAATAGAAAATAAAAAAATAGTGCGTGCCACAGTCGGACGTCTGAGCGACATCGCAGAAAGGGCTTACATCAAAAGTAAATAACCAACATGCCACAGTCGGACGTTTGAGCGACATCACATAAAGGGCTTATACGAAAGTAAATAACAAACATGCCACAGTCGGACGTCTGAGCGACATCACATAAAGGGCTTATACGGAAGTAAATAACAAACATGCCACAGTCGGACATCTGAGCGACATCACATAAAGGGCTTATACGAAAGTAAATAACAAACATGCCACAGTCGGACGTCTGAGCGACATCACATAAAGGGCTTATACGAAAGTAAATAACAAACATGCCACAGTCGGACGTCTGAGCGACATCACATAAAGGGCTTCATAACTTAACATCTTAGTAGCTCAAGAATTTAAATTATACCCAGGGAATAATCAGGCATGAGATAAACAACAGGGTTAGTCCATCCACAGGAGTAACGTTCAGCCCAGTTTACTACTCATGCTCGCTTACCGGAAAGAAGAATAAACCATGAGGGCTTGACGTAGATAAGGATACACTGATCACTATACTTGATCATGGATACGATGACTCGGAAGGATTTGACTCTGCAGAGTTTGTACTCTAACCACAGCCAACGGATTCTATAGTCACGGGGACTAGTTCCGTTTACGGTGTTTTGGAAGAAACACATCTAACCAGTACACACCCATTCAACATTCCGAAGCCAGGAATCACCCTCGGCAACGTTCAAGAAAAACCTTGAGACGGGGAGGCTACAACCTCGCGTAGCATGGGATCAAATTTATATACGCGCGCTCTAAGGGGTGCCCCCCTCTCGGTCCCAACCGGAAACACCCATGCCCCCTGACCGGATGACTGGCTTTAATCCAGGGCCATGGAACCCTCATCCCGGCCCCTCTATTTGGTGTGTACACGGAAAGAGGTTACCAACTTACTAAACCGCATTCTGGCAGAAAACATGTGGCGGCACGGAAGGGGGAAGAATGATAATGTGACTCCGTCCACGTTAACGTTGGAATTTATCGGATGACGTAAGGCTGGCATGCTACAACAGTACCACCTTACTGCCCTTCATGTCACCACATGACAAGGCCATCTCTCAACAGAAATCACAGTACTTAGGAACACCCGGGTAGTTGCCTCACATGCAACTAGGTACTCACCGATGCTCATATGTCATGCACAACCTTTCACGAAATCATGCAAAACATCCATCATATCAAAGGTTCAAACATGCTTGCCTGGTTCGGAGAAGTCGGAGTCTAGCTCGGCGAAGTTCGCGGCTCCGTCACCTCTCCCGGAACCTACGGTATAGCGAAAAATGCATACTAACGTGAAAACCAACGCGTGCATAAAAGTTGTCTCAATTTTTTTAAAATAAATCCCATAAAAAACTAGACAAAATTATAAGACTGTCAGAAAAAGAATCACTCAAAAATCACTCTTTATTAAAAAGTTATAAGGGTTTCTGTCCAGGGACTCATCTGTAATGAAACAGAAAAGTCCCAGGGGTTTAACTGAGAAAACAGAAAATGGTTCGAATAGAAACGCGCAAGCCCACAGAGAAAACGTACTCTGCCCGAAGGCGCCAACAGAAAACGCTTCGGGGGTGAAAGAAGAGAGGCTGACGTGGGGGGTCCACATGTCAGGTTTGAAAAACCTCGCCGGCGCCCGAAGGCTGCGGTGGTCGCCGGCGTCGAACCACGGCGAGTCAGGGAGATCGGAGTGTACCAAGAGTATCAGCGTGTCCTTCCGCGTCGGTGGGTGGTGGGCTTGGGCGTCGGGGAGCACCACGTCGACGGCGACACTTTCTCCGGCGGACGGCGGCTCGGGCGATGGTGGGGAACTCCGGTGGTGTGCTGCAAACCTCGAATTGAAGCGCGGGTCAGAAGGAGGGATGCACTAGAGAGTTACTGGCAAGAGTTGGGAGGCAGAGGTGCACGCACGGGAGCGAATCGAGCTGGATCCCGTGGCGGGTCGCGGCGGCCGGAGTTGAGGAAGAAGACTTCCTCGGGGCTCTCCCAGTGGCTAGGCAGGGTCTTGGTGGAGTGTAGAGGTGGTGTGGGTACTAGCTGGAGCTCGGGGCCTCTATTTATAGGCGGCTCGAGGGGGTGGCCGTGAACGGAGAATCTCCGGCGAGCAATTACGGCGAGGCAGTGGATTGGCAGGGGTATTAGGTGGCCAGACAGCATCAGTGGGAGTTACTGGTCCCGTTTTACTGCTAAACTCGGTCGGGCATGGCGTAATGGCGCCGGTCCTCGTCGGGGTCGCCGTACTGGCACGACGGCGGCAGAGAGCGCGCTCCGCGCCCAGCGGTTCACGATGAGGGTGGTAGCGTGCACTGGGGAGTGGAAGGCCACGCGGCGACCTCCGGTGGATTGGGCGGTGCCGGACGGCGCCGTCTGCGCTGCGCCACTCTTCTGACGGCCGCAAAGCTGCCGCTGGCGTCGGTCACGGGGCGGCGCACCTTCTGCTGCTCGTCGCCGACGTCCGCAAGCTTCCAGGTGCTCGTGCGGTGCAGAGGACAAGGGGGAGGAGACAGGAAACACGGTGACGCCGGGGCACTGGTGTGATCGACAACAGACACTGAAGAAACGACAATGGTTCAGACACTGTTAACTGAATTTGACTGAACCTGATATTGACAGTGCTCTGAAGGTGTTCGATGAAATGATTAGTTATGAAGAAAAATTTTCCTGGAGCTAGGGCTTGGTGAGGTGACCCACTCAATGCACCCAGAGGCTGCCTGATTTTACTCAGAATTTTTGGAGAAGGATTTGAATGAATTTCATCAAATTTGGCAAATCTGGTCCAAACTTGTAGCAAGGATAGTTTGAAAATTTTGAACTGGAGATCAGGGGATCTTCATGGATCTTGGTTGAGGGTTCAAAGGACTAGGAAGGGAAAAAGGTTTGGGAGCAAAAATCAAAGCAGAAGGAGTAGTTCCTTTGTAAATCTCCAAGGACCAAGATATATGGCAGAAATTGTTTTTGATAAGAAGTAAAAGAAAATAAATATATGGAGAGGTTCAACTTGCTGGATTTGAAGTAAAACATGATCCAAAGATGAGGAAAGGTTTATGAGAGTGGATTTGCACTAAGGTCATGGCAAGAGAGATTTGTTGAAAGTGGGAAAAGATCATTCCAAAAGCTATAGGGAATTTTCAAAGAAATTTTCAAAAGACATTTTTCCCAAGTGAAAAGCATTTTGGCTTGAGTCCAAAATAAAAAGCAAGAACCTCCAAGACCAAAAAAAGTCTTGGGTGAATCCAAATAAAACTCTTGCCAAAAAAATATTTTGAAAGGGAGGGTTCTTTTGAAGAAAAATTTTAAATCACCTCCCTCAAGTCAAGTAAAAATTTTGAGAAATCCAAATGAAATTTTGGGTGTCGCAGGTCGGTTGCGGGCGCCTGCTCGGTGGCCGCAACGAGCCGGTTGTCGTAGCGCTGAGCCGGTTGATCGGCCTTGCGCTTGTTGTTCTGCTGGTTGTGCTGCTGCCGGCTTCCCTCGCCGGCCGGCTTCGGAGGCGGCACCGGCTTGGCCTTGCCGGCCTCATCCAGTGCCACCTGGATCTTCATGGCGAAGTCGGCGTTGGCGTACTTGTCCGCCGTCACCATGAGCGCGGCCATGGTGGCCGGCTCAGAGCACAAGAGCTTGTGCTTGAGGAGGGTGCCGTCTCGGCACCCGTTGACGAAGTACTGAATTGTTTGGACTTCGTGGACGCCCTCGCAGCTGCTTCGGAGCTCGATCCAGCGTGTGAGGTACTCGCGGCCGGTTTTGGCTGGCCCCTGCACGCACATGGCGAGCTGACTGGGGTGGCCGGGTCGCTTGTAGGTGCCGGTGAAGTTGCGCACAAAGGCCTGCTCGAAGTCGACCCACGCGTTGATGCTGCCAGCCGGCAGGCTGTTCAACCAGGTGCGGGCCGACCCCTGGAGCATGAGAGGCGCGTAACGTACGGCGAGGCGGTGGTTACCACCGGTGATGCCGATGGCGGCGGTGTAGTCGGTGAGCCAGTCCTCTGGCTTCACGGTGTCGTTGTACTTGGGGGTGTCGCGAGGGAGCGTAAACCCTTTGGTGAAGGGCTCGCCCCGGATGCGCGGCCCGAAGCACGCCGGTCCGACGGGGCCGGTCTCCTCCAGCTCCTGGGAGAGAGCGAGTCGGTCGAGGCGGTGGCGAGCGTCGGTGTCGTTGATGGCGCGCGGGCTTAGTCGGTCGGTGACCGCGCCGCGGGGGGGGGGGGGGGGGCGGGTCGCCTGCAGCCGGACGTCGGCCGGGTTGAAGCAGGGGGTCGAGGCGGCGCCGGGCCTCCGAGGTCGGCTCGTCCGCCAAGCCGTCAGCAGTCGTTGGGGCGAGGTTGCGCCGGGTCCGGGTGCGGCCGGAGTGTGCCTCGCCGGGTGGAGAAGACGCCGTATGCTGGTTGTCGCCGGGTCCGGCGACCCGGACGGAGCCGGATCCGGCCGACCTAGCGAGCTGGTTGAGGCGGTCCTGCTGTGCGTTGGCAGCGACGAGGAGGTCGTTCACCCTCTTGAGGCGATCCTGCAGCTCCTCTCCCGCGAGCTGATCCAGGCCGACCGTGGCCGCCTGGGCAGCACGCATGTTCTTCACGGGAGTCTCGTAGACGGGAGGGAGGACGCCGAAAGTGCGCCCGATCGCGCCGCCGCAGGCTCGCACATCGGCGACCCGGCTGGGCTCGGGAGCGGCAGGCGTGAAGCCGTAGGCGGCGTCGCGCTCTAGCTGGGCGGAGTCGAGGCGACGCTGCGTGGCGGCGAGCGTCTCGGTGAGGTCCAGCAGGCGCTGGCAATCCTCGTTGAGGCGAGTCCGGGCCTCGGCGATGTTGGAGGCGTCGACGTCGGTGCTGATGGGAACACGGAGGCTCTGCATCATGGCACGCAGCGGGTTGGGCAAGTCAGCCCTAACCGCCGCGGCCTTGGCTTCGGCGGCCTTCCTTGCCATGCTCGACGAAGAGGAGGCGTCGATGTCGGTGACGAAGACCTCCACGCAGAGGTCCATCGCTCCGGCGGGAGCACCGTCGTTGATGGAGAGCGGGGAGTCGGAAAAGCTAACTACCTCGCGGGGGTACTCGTCGTCCGTAGGCGCGTCGGAGATGCGCAGTGGGCGAAGGAGGCGGCGAGCGCGTCGATGACGTCGTCCTCCAGCGTGACGGGCTCGTTGGAGTCGGAGAAGATCCCCGTCAGAAGCATGCTCCCGGCCAGGACCTCGAACTACCCCATGATGGGCGCCAACTGTCGTGGTGGGCGCACGGCAGATGCCATGGGATGGCTAAAGATAGGAGGAGGCTTGAGGGCACTGGTGGGCTCCAGAGGCGAGGTCGGCATGAGCGAGCGCGGGACGCAAGACATACCCAGGTTCGGGGCTCTCCGGAGAGATAACACCCCTAGTCCTGCCGAGTGTGGTTTATACGTAACAGTACAGAGTTGCTCCTAGAGCTGTATGGAGGAAGGAGGTCGGGCCAAGGCTTAGGCTGCTCCCTCTCCTCGGGTGCTGCTTGCTAGGCGTGCATGAGTGGGTGGATGGGCGAGTGTGTTGCCTTCTTACTTACTTGCTTGCTTGCATGAGGGCTCCTAGGCGGTTTTATAGGTCAACCCCCCAGGGGTACAATGGTAATGTTACAAGGCCGTAGTGCCGGGTCGTCAGTGTCCAGGAACCCGATGCTGGGACCCGCCGGGTGCCAGGGCTCGCCAGGTTTGCCGGGCGGGGGCCCCATGCGCCTAGGGGGCACTATGTGCCGTCTTGTCGATCATCAGGGCGAGGCCGAGTCGAGTCGGCTACAGTGGTGTTCCGTCAGGTGCCGCTTACTGGCGTCATGGGTGACGTCGGGCGCACTGTTGCCACGCCAGCCCTGGTCAGCGGGTAGGTGGGGGGCACTATTGCCTCGTCCGGCTGACCAAAGGCATGGGCGGGGAACTGTGGCTTCGGTCATCAGTTGGTGGAGACTTGTCCCATCATACGGCTGGGATGGGATGGCCGTTGACCCTTGGCCGGGTTTGGAGAGCACGCTAAGGGCGGTGCTGGCTTATTGGAGAAGTCTTGAGCTTGGTTGTTGGGGCCGAGTCGAGGAGTCCGGCCGGGTTGTAGATCCTGCAGGGTCGAGCGACCCGGCCAAGGGCGAGCCGGATCGAGGGGCGATGCTGGCCCCGTTGTTTTTGAAAAGGATCCGGGTTCCGTTGCCTGCCTGGGGTTCATCCCCCCGACATCGCGGTACATTAAGATCGTGCCATATCAAGAACATGAGAGAGAGAGAGAGAGATCAAACACATAGCTACTGGTACATACCCTCAGCCCTGAGGGTGAACTACTCCCTCCTCGTCATAGAGAGCACCGGGATGATGAAGATGGCCACTGGTGATGGATCCCCCCTCCGGCAGGGTGCCGGAACAGGGTCCCGATTGGTTTTTGGTGGCTATAGAGGCTTGCGGTGGCGGAACTCCTGATCTAGGTTATGTTTTGGAAGTTTGGGGATATATAAGAGGTGTTGGCGTCGGGAACAAGTCAGGGGGGTCCACGAGGCAGCCACAAGGTAGGGGGTTCACCCAGGGGGGTAGGGCGTGCCCTCCACCCTCGTGGTGGCCTCGGGACTCTTCTGGTCCATCTCCGATGCTCCATGGGCTTCTTCTGGTCCAAAAACAATCTCCGTGAATTTTCAGGTCAATTGGACTCCGTTTGGTATTCCTTTTCTGCGATACTCAAAAACAAGGAAAAAACAAAAACTGGCACTGGGCTCTAGGTTAATAGGTTAGTCCCAAAAATCATATAAAATAGCATATAAATGCATATAAAACATCCTAGATGGATAATATAATAGCATGGAACAATCAAAAATTATAGATACGTTGGAGACGTATCACGTACTGAGTGGCTATTTCCATCATTCAGGCCAGAGACATGTCTCCGGACCGATCGAGTTTCAGGTTGAGCCCTCTGTAATGGACGCCCTCTTCGAAGGCGCAAACTGCTTGATGCCGTGACACATTTTCTACTGTATGATGAAGGGCAGTCCATCTCTGGATGTAGTCTCTCAAAGTCTCATTCAGTTTCTGGACGCAATGTTGCAATTCAGTTAGCCCAGCAGGTCGCTTGCAAGTGCCCTTGAATGTTTTGATAAACACTCGGGCTAACTCTTCCCAACAGAAAATACTTCCAGGGGCCAATTGATTCAACCAAGCTCTGGCCGAACCTTCGAGCATCAGGGGGAGGTGCTTCATGGCTACTTCATCGTTGCCTCCACGGATCTGCACTACCACTCGGTAATCCTCTATCCAGGTGTCGGGCTTCGACTCACCGGTGAACTTACTCATGCCCGTCGCCAACCCGAAGTTGGGGGGAATCTCAGCAGCTCAGATGGCTCTACTGAAACATTCGGGCCCAGAAACAAATGCTCTGCCTCCACTCGGACGGTCTCTGTCTTGTCCCTCTCTGTCTGCCTGGCCTCTGTCGGCTAAACCTTGTATGAGGAGTGATCTCGCATCGAACCCAGGCTCTCTTGAGTCGACTGGAGCCCTTCGATCATCACCATACAGGCGCCCATCATCATACCGCCGGGGCGCGTATGATCCGCCCCTCGGAGGGGGCGTAGGCACCCGACGGCAGTCATCACGAGCATATCGATGATCATACTGCCCATGGCCTCGACCCAGGTACTGATCCTAGTGGTGACCTTGATCGTCACACCGCGGAGGCGATCACGGGCTGTGTGCCGACTGAACTGTGTCGCAACCACAGATCTGCTATGAATTCTCTTGCGTGATTGAGAAACAGCCGAGTTTTGTTCACCTGCCGCTCGGAGCAGCGCTTGGATCTGCAGCAAACCTCTACCAGCTTCTGAACGAGATGGCTGAATTGACTCTGCTATACGTGCTACAGCTGCAAGATTTTGGACCGGAGTGCGGTATACCTGAGGCTCGGGCGGAAACAATTGTCGATTCCGTCGACTGGATTCGGGGATCTATTGACGGGAGCGTTTGTCGAGTGAATGTTGGAGATTCTCCAGACGCGTGGGCTCAGCCAAGGTGGCCAGGCGCGTAGCCTCCAAGGCCCGAGCCTTGGAGGTCTCCCCCATGATGGGAGTCTGGAGCGCCTCCACGTTGCGGCGATGCAGCTCATCCCTCTGTTCTGAAGTGAGGGCTTGGGGATGAAATTCATCATGAATGTACGACGGGCCATCACCATCACCGCCGCCTCCGCCGCGTCAAAACCCAGGCGGGCTGCAACGAGAGTCGACCATGAGGACTTCCGCCGCAGGTTCGCTGCTTCGACACTCGGAAAGAGTGTCCGTGGAACCAGTCAACAGATCGAATGGTCCGTAGAGAGATTTGTCGGGCTCGATTGCCGCGACTTGAGGGGTGGTCGATTGTCGAACCACCGCATGCCTCACCCACAGCTAGAGCCGCGATCGACCAGATCACTTGTGACGGCGTACAGCGGGGAGCGTGGACGCTGCGGGAACCGACCGGTACGGAGTCGACGGTTGCCGCAAGAGGACGCCGTAGGCGCTCACGCGAAAGTGCGCCGCCCCGCAGGTGGGAAGGGCCTCAACGTCGAGGGGGACCTTGATGTCTACTATACAACCTTCTTCTTGTAGACATTGTTGGGCCTCCAAGTGCATACGTTTGTAGGACAGTAGCAAATTTCCCTCACGTGGATGACCTAAGGTTTATCAATCCGTGGGAGGCGTAGGATGAAGATGGTCTCTCTCAAACAACCCTACAACCAAATAGCAAAGAGGCTCTTGTGTCCCCAACACACCCAATACAATGGTAAATTGTATAGGTGCACTAGTTCGGCGAAGAGATGGTGATACGAGTGCAATATGGATGGTAGATATAGGTTTTATAATCTGAAAATATAAAAACAGCAATGTAACTAATGATAAAAGTGAGCACAAACGGTATTGCAATGCTTCGAAACAAGGCCTAGGGTTCATACTTTCACTAGTGCAAGTTCTCTCAACAAGGATAACATAATTAGATCATATAACAATCCCTCAACATGCAACAAAGAGTCACTCCAAAGTCACTAATAGCAGAGAATAAACGAAGAGATTATTGTAGGGTACGAAACCACCTCAAAGTTATTCTTTCCGATCAATCCATTGGGCTATTCCTATAAGTGTCACAAACAGCCCTAGAGTTCGTAGTAAAATAACATCTTAAGACACAAATCAACCAAAACCCTAATGTCACCTAGATACTCCAATGTCACCTCAAGTATCCGTGGGTATGATTATACGATATGCATCACACAATCTCAGATTCATCTATTCAACCAACACAACAAACTTCAAAGAGTGCCCCAAAGTTTCTACCGGAGAGTCAAGACGAAAACGTGTGCCAACCCCTATGCATAGATTCCCAAGGTCACGGAACCCGCAAGTTGATCACCAAAACATACATCAAGTCAATCAATAGAATACCCCATTATCACCACAGGTATCCCACGCAAGACATACATCAAGTGTTCTCAAATCCTTAAAGACTCAATCCGATAAGATAACTTCAAAGGGAAAACTCAATCAATTACAAGAGATAGAGGGGGAGAAACATCATAAGATCCAACTATAATAGCAAAGCTCGCGATACATCAAGATCGTGCCAAATCAAGAACACGAGAGAGAGAGAGAGAGATCAAACACATAGCTACTGGTACATACCCTCAGCCCCGAGGGTGAACTACTCCCTCCTCGTCATGGAGAGCGCCGGGATGATGAAGATGGCCACCGGTGATGGATCCCCCCTCCGGCAGGGTGCCGGAGCAGGGTCCCGATTGGTTTTTGGTGGCTACAGAGGCTTGCGGCGGCGGAACTCCCGATCTAGGTTTCTTTTCGGGGGTTTCTGTATTTATAGGAATTTTTGGCGTCGGTCTCACGTCAGGGGGGAGGGGTCTCCGAGTCATCCACGAGGTAGGGGGGCGCGCCCAGGGGGTAGGGCGCGCCCTCCACCCTCGTGGATGGCTCGGGACTCTTCTGGCCCAACTCTTTTACTTCGGGGGCTTCTTTTGGTCCATAAAAATCCACAAAAATTGGCAGGTCAATTGGACTCCGTTTGGTATTCCTTTTCTGTAAAACTCAAAAACAAGGAAAAACAGAAACTGGCACTGGGCTCTAGGTTAATAGGTTAGTCCCAAAAATCATATAAAATAGCATATAAATGCATATAAAACATCCTAGATGGATAATATAATAGCATGGAACAATCAAAAATTATAGATACGTTGGAGACGTATCAAGCATCCCCAAGCTTAATTCCTGCTCGTCCTCGAGTAGGTAAATGATAAAAACAGAATTTTTGATGTGGAATGCTACCTAACATATTTATCCATGTAATCTTCTCTATTGTGGCAAGAATATTCAGATCCATAAGATTCAAAACAAAAGTTTAATATTGACATAAAAATAATAATACTTCAAGCATACTAACAAAGCAATCATGTCTTCTCAAAATAACATGGCCAAAGAAAGCTATCCCTACAAAATCATATAGTCTGGCTATGCTCTATCTTCATCACACAAAATATTTAAATCATGCACAACCCCGGTTTCAGCCAAGCAATTGTTTCATACTTTAGTATTCTCAAACTTTTTCAACTTTGACGCAATACATGAGCGTGAGCCATGGACATAGCACTATAGGTGGAATAGAATGGTGGTTGTGGAGAAGACAAAAGGAGGAGATAGTCTCACATCAACTAGGCGTATCAACGGGCTATGGAGATGCCCATCAATAGATATCAATGTGAGTGAGTAGGGATTGCCATGCAACGGATGCACTAGAGCTATAAGTGTATGAAAGCTCAAAAAGAAACTAAGTGGGTGTGCATCCAACTTGCTTGCTCATGAAGACCTAGGGCATTTGAGGAAGCCCATCGTTGGAATATACAAGCCAAGTTTTATGATGGAAAATTCCCACTAGTATTTGAAAGTGACAACACAGGAGACTCTCTATTATGAAGATCATGGTGCTACTTTGAAGCACAAGTGTGGTAAAAGGATAGTACCATTGCCCCTTCTCTCTTTTTCTCTCATTTTTTGTTTTCTCTTTTTTTGGGGGCCCTCTCTTTTTTTTGGCCTCGTTATTTTTTTCGTCCGGAGTCTCAACCCGACTTGTGGGGGAATCATAGCCTCCATCACCCTTTCCTCACTAGGACAATGCTCTAATAATGATGATCATCACACTTTTATTTACTTACAACTCAAGAATTACAACTCAATACTTAGAACAAAATATGATTCTATATGAATGCCTCTGGCGGTGTACCGGGATGTGCAATGACTCAAGAGTGACATGTATGAAATAATTATGAAAGGTGGCTTTGCCACAAATATGATGTCAACTACATGATCTTGCAAAGCAATATGACAATGATGAAGCATGTCATAATAAACGGAACGATGGAAAGTTGCATGGCAATATATCTCAGAATGGCTATGGAAATGCCATAATAGGTAGGTATGGTGGTTGTCTTGAGGAAGGTATATGGTGGGTGTATGGTACCGGCGAAAGTTGCGCGGCACAAGAGAGGCTAGCAATGGTGGAAGGGTGAGAGTGCGTATAATCCATGGACTCAATATTAGTCATAAAGAACTCATATACTTATTGCAAAAATCTACAAGTCATCAAAACAAAGTACTACGCGCATGCTCCTAGGGGAAGGGTTGGTAGGAGTTAACCACCACGCGATCCCGACCTCCACTCATAAGGAAGACAATCAATAAATACCTCATGCTCCAACTTCATCACATAACGGTTCACCATACGTGCATGCTACGGGAATCACAAACTTTAACACAAGTATCTCTCAAATTCACAACTACTCCACTAGCATGAATCTAATATCAGCATCTTCATATCTCAAAACAATCATAAAGAATCAAACTTCTCATAGTATTCAATGCACTTTATATGAAAGTTTTTATTATATCCCTCTTGGATGCCTATCATATTAGGACTAAATTCATAACCTAAGCAAATTACGATGATGTTTAAGACTCTCAAAATAATATAAGTGAAGCATGAGAGTTCATCAATTTCTTCAAAATAAAACCACCGTCGTGCTCTAAAAAGATATAAGTGAAGCACTAGAGCAAATGACAAACTACTCCGAAAGATATAAGTGAAGATCAATGAGTAGTCGAATAATTATGCAACTATGTGAAGACTCTCTAACATTTAAGAATTTAAGATCTTGGTATTTTATTCAAACAACAAGAAAAGCAAAAGAAAATAAAATGACGCTCCAAGCAAAACACATATCATGTGGTGAATAAAAATATAGCTCCAAGTAAGGTTACCGATGAACGAAGACGAAAGAGGGGATGCCTTCCAGGGCATCCCCAAGCTTAGGGTCTTGGTTGTCCTTGAATGGGTGACTTGGGAATCCCCAAGCTTAGGCTCTTGCCACTTCTTATTCCATAATCCATCGAATCTTTACCCAAAACTTGAAAACTTCACAACACAAAACTCAATAGAAAACTCGTAAGATCAGTTAGTATAAGAAAATAAAATCACCACTTTTGGTACTGTTGTGAACTCATTCTTTATTTATATTGGTGTAATACCTACTGTATTCCAACTTCTCTATGGTTCATACCCTCCGATACTACTCATAGATTCATCAAAATAAGCAAACAACACATAGAAAACATAATCTGTCAAAAACAGAATAGTCTGTAGTAATCTGTAACTCTCGAATACTTCTGTAACTCCAAAAATTCTGAAATAAATTGGTGGACGTGAGGAATTTGTCTATTTATCTTCTACAATAAGAATCAACTAAAAAAATCACTCTTCTGTAAAAAATGACAGCTAATCTTGTGAGCGCAAAGTTTTTGTTTTTTACAGCAAGATCACATTAACTTTCACCCAAGTCTTCCCAAAGGTTCTACTTGCCACTTTATTGAAACAAAAGCTATAAAACATGATTAATACAGTAACTTAATCATGTGGACACACAAAAACAGTAGGGTAAATATTGGGTTGTCTCCCAACAATCGCTTTTCTTTAATGCCTTTCTAGCTAGGCATGATGATTTCAATGTTGCTCACATAAAAGATAAGATTTGAAATATAAAGAGAGCATCATGAAGAATATAACTAGCACATTTAAGCCTAACCCACTTCCTATGCATAGGGATTTTGTGAGCAAACAACTTATGGGAACAAGAATCAACTAGCATAGGAAAGCAAAACAAGCATAGCTTCAAGATTTTCAACACATAGAGAGGAAACTTGATATTATTGCAATTCCTACAAGCATATGTTCCTCCTTCATAATAAATTTCAGTAGCATCATGAATGAATTCAACAATATAACTATCACATAAAGCACTATTTTCATGATGCACAAGCATATAAATTTTATTACTCTCCACATAAGCAAAATTCTTCTCATTCGGAATAGTGGGAGTATCATAAGAAACTCGAATACTATAAATTGTTTCCACATTAAAAGAGTAATGTTCAGAAAAAGGGTAATCATAATCATGACAAGTTTTATAAATATAATCATCACTACTTTTTATAGCATAAGTGTCATCACAATAATCATCATAAGTAGCAACTTTGTTCTGATCATAATCAATTGAAACCTCTTCCAAGATAGTGGAATCATTACTAAATAAAGTCATGACCTCTCCAAATCCACTTTCGTAATTGTCACAATAAGATCCAACACCCTCCAAAATAGTGGGATCATTACTTCCTAAAGTTGACACTCTTCCAAACCCACTTTCATCAATATAATCATCATAAATAGGAGGCATGCTATCAATAAATTTGCATATCAAAACTTGGGAGGTTAAAAATATCATCGTCGTAAAACATAGCATCCCCAAGCTAGGGACAAACATTAATTGCAGCAAATAAATTCTCAAACATGTCATTCTCATCAAACATAGCATCCCCAAGCTTGGGCCTTTTCATATCATAAGCATAATCAGTCTCATCATTAATTGTATGGATAGCACCAATAGTATAGCAATTATCATCATCACAATGAGTAATAGGAGCAACATCATTTGGAAGGGATACCTTTTTACATTTGCTTCTTCGTCTTTTCTTTTTCTTCTTTGCATCATGTGTGGGTTTAATCCTCTTTATGGAGCTCCTTATTAACGAGATTGGTTGAATAGAAAGCTCCTCCTCGTTACCTGATTCATCATAAGAAAGAATAGGAGGATATTGGGAAATATCTTCCCTTTCATTAGTATTATCTTCATCTTCTATTTGTTTTCTTGTTTTTATGTAATTGGCAATATAAGGATTTTCAATGCAATTCACTGCACAATACAGGTAAATTTCCTCTAGATCAAAATCAAGAACTTTATCCAGAACAAATTCTAGAAAATAATTAGTTATACGTTTCATTTGTTCATAACCCACAAGCAAACTAAGTTCATTCTGATGCGCAAGGGAAATCAAGTCATCGCAATTTTTGGACATGATTCGATCATGAAACAATTTGCATTGGAGATTTAAATGATCATGTTCATTGCAAAGTTCACAAGGATGGCAAAGAAATTTTAAATTTTCAGCACAAGCATCTAGCCTCTCTTGCAACCATTTAGTTTCTAAATACTTATGCCTCTTGCAAAATCTATCTTCCCTATTTGGTGTGTGCTTGCAAGCTCTATGCACTCCACAAAAATTGACATGCTTATAAGAGATATTTTTATCATGACTAGTGCAATCATCGTTAGTACTATGGATATTCAAAGAGTTCATACTAACAACATTGCAATCATGCTCATCATTCAAAGATTGTATGCCAAACATTTTATTGCATTCTTCTTCTAACACTTTGGCACAATTATCGGAATCCTTATTTTCACGAAAGACATTAAAAAGATGCAGCATATGAGGCACCCTCAATTCCATTTTATTTTTGTAGTTTTCTTTTATAAACTAACTAGTGATAAAACAAGAAACTAAAAGATTCGATTGCAAGATCTAAAGATATACCTTCAAGCATTAACCACCCCGGCAACGGTGCCAGAAAAGAGCTTGATGTCTACTACACAACCTTCTTCCTGTAGACGTTGTTGGGCCTCCAAGTGCAGAGGTTTGTAGGACAGTAGCAAATTTCCCTCAAGTGAATGACCTAAGGTTTATCAATCCGTGGGAGGCGTAGGATGAAGATGGTCTCTCTCAAACAACCCTGCAACCAAATAGCAAAGAGTCTCTTGTGTCCCCAACACACCCAATACAATGGTAAATTGTATAGGTGCACTAGTTCGGCAAAGAGATGGTGATACAAGTGCAATATGGATGGTAGATATAGGTTTTTGTAATCTAAAAATATAAAAACAGCAAGGTAACTAATGATAAAAGTGAGCACAAACGGTATTGCAATGCTTCAAAACAAGGCCTAGGGTTCATACTTTCACTAGTGCAAGTTCTCTCAACAAGGATAACATAATAGATCATATAACAATCCCTCAACATGCAACAAAGAGTCACTCCAAAGTCACTAATAGCGGAGAAAAAACGAAGAGATTATTGTAGGGTACGAAACCACCTCAAAGTTATTCTTTCCGATCAATACATTGGGCTATTCCTATAAGTGTCACAAACAGCCCTAGAGTTCGTAGTAAAATAACACCTTAAGACACAAATCAACCAAAACCCTAATTTCACCTAGATACTCCAATGTCACCTCAAGTATCCGTGGGGTATGATTATACGATATGCATCACACAATCTTAGATCCATCTATTCAACCAACACAAAGAACTTCAAAGAGTGCCCCAAAGTTTCTACCGGAGAGTCAAGACGAAAACGTGTGCCAACCCCTATGCATAGATCCCCAAGGTCACGGAACCCGCAAGTTGATCACCAAAACATACATCAAGTGAATCAATAGAATACCCCATTGTCACCACGGGTATCCCACACAAGAGATACATCAAGTGTTCTCAAATCCTTAAAGACAATCCATTACAAGAGATAGAGGGGGAGAAACATCATAAGATCCAACTATAATAGCAAAGCTCGCGATACATCAAGATCGTGCCAAATCAAGAACACGAGAGAGAGATCAAACACATAGCTACTGGTACATACCCTCAGCCCCGAGGGTGAACTACTCCCTCCTCGTCATGGAGAGCGCCGGGATGATGAAGATGGCCATCGATGATGGATCCCCCCTCCGGCAGGGTGCCGGAACAGGGTCCCGATTGGTTTTTGGTGGCTATAGAGGCTTGCGGCGGCGGAACTCCCGATCTAGGGTTCTTTTCGGGGGTTTCTATATTTATAGGAATTTTTGGCGTCAGTCTCACGTCAGGGGGGTCTCCGAGTCATCCACGAGGTAGGGGGCGCACCCAGGGGGTAGGGCGCGCCCTCCACCCTCGTGGATGGCTAGGGACTCTTCTGGCCCAACTCTTTTACTTCGGGGGCTTCTTTTGGTCCATAAAAATCCACAAAAATTGGCAGGTCAATTGGACCCCGTTTGGTACCTTTTCTGTAGAACTCAAAAACAAGGAAAAAACATAAACTGGCACTGGGCTCTAGGTTAATAGGTTAGTCCCAAAAATCATATAAAATAGCATATAAATGCATATAAAACATCCTAGATGGATAATATAATAGCATGGAACAATCAAACATTATAGATACGTTGGAGACATATCAGGCCTCTTGGAGCCAGGCGGAGTCGTCGGCGATGAAAACGAGCGCAGCGAGATAGGTCTCGCGGCCCAAAGCCAAACCTCCGCCGGAAACCATGTCGATGGAGATCGGAAAAACTGCAACCTCACCGGAAGTCACTAAGATGCCTGCCCCACGGTGGGCGGCAACTGTCATGGGAGTAAGTCTGACAGTAAGAATAGGGGGTACGTAGGAGGAGGCAAGGCCCTAGCTACGGCAAGATTGTACACGCGAGTTTATGAGTTCAGGCCCCTCTCGAAGGAGGTAACAGCCCTACGTCTCGGTGCCCGGAGGCTTGTCGACTGGAATATGTGTGTGAGTTACAGGGAGTGCGAACCCCTGTGCCAGAGGACGGGGTGGCTTATATAGAGTGTGCCAGGCCTCTCGAGTCCTTAGTTACACAGGGTTCAATGTAAATTAAGGCAGGAGCGTTACTGGTAACGCTTGTTATAAATGGCTATTAATGATCTTTAAGACTACGGAGTGAACGCCTGACAGTTGCCATACTGGGGCGATTGTAGGTCTTCTGTGCTCCGAGTGATTCTTCAATATGGTCGAGTGACCCTATCTTGGTCCAGTGGAATTAGGGTATCCGAGTGGAATAGATGGTCGAGTGGATTACACTCCAAGGTGATTTCAGTCAGTATCTTCTGTTGGACTTTGAATGTCTTTGATTCTAGGGTAGTGTCGTTGGGTAGGGCGTCTACGTCAGGCCTATGACCCTACCCTAGGTACATGTCATCGTCAGCTGACCCTATCAAATGACAAGGTCAAGAATACTCAAAAAAGAGTTGATCAAAATGATGAATGACAACATGGAGTAGGTGTCACCCGGCATGACACCACAATCATGTTTAATGGGCACACACTAGGAATTTGGCTGCACTCTAGAGAAGGATGTTGCAAGAAGCACATATATCATGTCTCAAAATTTCATTGGGAACCGCTGACCCTAAAATAAGTCAAGAATATAATCTCATCTCACATAACCAAATGTCATTTCAATATCAAACTTGAACAAGAGTGTCGACTTCTTATTGCAATGCAATCTCCTAATCTGAATTTTGCAAATGATAAATGAAAACAATATAATACTAATGTATTATGTTACACTAATGCATGCAGTGTGGATGTAGGAAGTAACATGGCATTGATACTAGCACATGATACTATGCATTTTGAGTGGCCTATGATGAAATGCAACCTGAGAACCAAGTTACTTGTAGTGGAAAGTATCATACACTAATATGATATACTAGTATATGATACACTAGTATCATACCTTCTCTTTTTCTGCGAGAAAAATTCCGATCTATTCATCAACCGCCAAGGCAGTACAAAGAACATCAGAAGTAAAAATTACATCCAGATTCGTAAACCACCTAGCGACGACTACAAGCACTGGAGTGAGCCGAAGGCGTGCCGCCGTCATCACCCCTGCCTCATTGGAGATTGGCAAACCTTGTTGATATGATACTACCTTCACAATGCATAGTATCATAGCTTGGTATCATAGTGACGTCTTTTATTCTCATGCATAACACATAGTAGTACATCATTTAATATGACACAATATCATATCATATGATACTTAATGTGGACATGAAGTTTCTGCACCTGAGCTCGTATGCATCCTTGTGAACAGTAAAATCGAAAACTAGTAAAAACAATCAAAAAACTGATTTTTTCAGATATACTTTGACAAATTCTGAACATGCGTGCACAATTCATGAAAGTTTGTCTAAAAAAGTTATGTTTTTTTTATTTTGTTTACTATTTTTTCCAATTTTACTGTTCATGAGGGTGCAGAAGGATACTTTTAACTCAATGCTCTCTTTTCTAATTTAATTATGTACCACCTCAGCAAAGATGTCTAGTTAGCATGCATCATGTTGCGCATGTTACTCCCATTATGATCATACTTATGGTTGTGTGCATCGCTCGATGCAGAGCCAAGGCTCCCTCCCCTTTTTGAAGAAAAAAATATGATCAGACTTACTCTGCCTATGACAGGAGTGTCATAGCTAGTATCATGCATGTCAACTAAACAATTTTGATAATGTGGCATAGGATTAAATGAAAAAAGATAAATCATGTACCGTATCATGCCATGCATAGAGATAAATAAGGTAATCTAAGATAAAAAAATTGCAAGGTAATACGTGTCTCATTTATATCATAAGGATCATAGTACAAGCCACGTACACACCGACTTCGTAAAACTGAACAAATAGCAAAATGCTAGCCTTTGCATAAAGGTGTTGGGGAACGCAACATGCAATTTCAAAACTTTCCTACGCTCACGCAAGATCTATCTAGGAGGTGCATAGCAACGAGAGGGGAGAGTGTGTCCACGTACCCTCGTAGACCGAAAGCGGAAGCGTTAGT
The DNA here is from genome assembly GCF_018294505.1 of Triticum aestivum. Taxonomy (NCBI): domain Eukaryota; kingdom Viridiplantae; phylum Streptophyta; class Magnoliopsida; order Poales; family Poaceae; genus Triticum; species Triticum aestivum. The sequence goes on from NC_057799.1 coordinate 124,856,369, forward strand.
TTAACGCGGTTGATGTAGTCGAACGTCTTCAAGATCCAACCGATCCAAGTACCGAATGTACGACACCTCCGTATTCTTGATCCAGCAGAGGGTCGAGGGAGAGTTTCGTCAGCACGACGGTGTGGTGACGGTGATGGTGATGTGATCCACGCAGGGCTTCGCCTAAGCACTACGACGCTATGACCGGAGGAGTAAACTGTGCAGGGGGCACCGCACACAGCTAAGAGAACTATTGGTGTGCCTTTCGAGTGCCCCCCACCCCCGTATATAAAGAAGAGGAGGAGGAGGAGGCCGGCTAGGGGGCGCGCGCCATAGGGGGGAGTCCTACTAGGAGTAGGATTCGGCCCCCCTTTTTCCTTTCTTCCACTGGAGGGAAAAGGGAAGGAGAGGAAGAGGGAAAGGGAAAGGCGGGGCCGCACCCCCTCCTCCTTGTCCTATTCGGACTCCCTAGGAGGGGGGCATGTGCCACACACCCCCGCCCCCGCGGGCTTCCCTCTCTCTCCTTTAGGCCCATGTTGGCCCAACACTTCCCTGGGGGGTTCCAGTAACCCGTCGGTACTCCGGTAAAATACCCGAATCACTCGGAACCATTCTGATATCCGAGTACAACCTTCCAATATATGAATCCTTACGTCTCGACCATTTCGAGACTCCTCATCATGTCCGTGATCTCATTCGGGACTCCGAACAAACTTCGGTCACCAAAACACATAACTCATAATACAAATCGTAATCGAACGTTAAGCGTGCGGACCCTACGGGTTCGAGAACTATGTAGACATGACCGAGACACATCTCCGGTCAATAACAAATAGCGGAACCTGGATTCTCATATTGGTTCCTACATATTCTATGAAGATCTTTATCGGTCAAACCGCATAACAACATACGTCATTCCCTTTGTCATCGGTATGTTACTTGCCCGAGAATCGATCGTCGGTATCCTCATACCTAGTTCAATCTCGTTACCGGCAAGTCTCTTTACTCGTTCCGTAATGCATCATCCCACAACTAACTCATTAGTCACATTGCTTGCAAGGCTTATAGTGATGTGCATTACCGAGAGGGCCAAGAGATACCTCTCCGATACACGGAGTGACAAATCCTAATCTTGATCTATGCGAACCCAACAAACACCTTCGGAGACACCTGTAGAGCATCTTTATAATCACCCAGTTATGTTGTGACATTTGATAGCACACAAGGTGTTCCACCTGTATTCGGGAGTTGCATAATCTCATAGTCAGAGGAATATGTACAAGTCATGAAGAAAGCAATAGTAATAAAATTAAACGATCATAATGCTAGGCTAACGGATGGGTTTTGTCCATCACATCATTCTCTAATGATGTGATTCCGTTCATCAAATGACAACACATGTCTATGGTGAGGAAACTTAACCATCTTTGATTAATGAGCTAGTCAAGTAGAGGCATACTAGGGACACTTTGTTTTGTCTATGTATTCACACATGTACTAAGTTTCCGGTTAATACAATTCTAGCATGAATAATAAAAATTTATCATGATATAAGGAAATATAAATAAAAACTTTATTATTGCCTCTAGGGCATATTTCCTTCAGTCTCCCAGTTGCACAAGAGTCAATAATCTAGATTACATAGTAATGATTCTAACACCCATGGAGTCTTGGTGATGATCATGTTTTGCTCGTGGAAGAGGCTTAGTCAACGGGTCTGCAACATTCAGATCCGTATGTAGTTTGCAAATCTCGATGTGTCTCTCCTTGACTTGATCGCGGATGGAATTGAAGCGTCTCTTGATGTGTTTGGTTCTCTTGTGAAATCTGGATTCCTTCGCCAAGGCTATTGCTCTAGTATTGTCACAAAAGATTTTCATTGGACCCGATGCACTAGGTATTACACATAGATCGGATATGAACTCCTTCATCCAGACTCCTTCATTTGCGTCTTCCGAAGCAACTATGTACTCCCCTTCACACATAGATCCCGCCACGACACTTTGCTTGGAACTACACCAACTGATAGCTCCACCATTCAACATAAATATGTATCCGGTTTGTGACTTAGAGTCATCCGGATCAGTGTCAAAGCTTGCATCGACGTAACCATTTACGACAAGCTCTTTGTCACCTCCATAAATAAGAAACGTATCCTTAGTCATTTTCAGGTATTTCAGGATGTTCTTGACCGCTGTCCAGTGATCCAGTCCTGGATTACTTTGGTACCTCCCTGTGAAACTTATAGCAAGGCACACATTAGGTCTGGTACACAACATTGCATACATGATAGAACCTATGGCTGAGGCATAGGGAATGACTTTCATTTCTCTCTATCTTCTGCAGTGGTCGGGGATTGAGTCTGACTCAACTTCACACCTTGTAACACAGGCAAGAACCATTTCTTTGACTAATCCATTTTGAACTTCTTCAAAATTTTATCAAGGTATGTGCTTTGTGAAAGTCCAATTAAGCATCTTGATATATCTCTATAGATCTTGATGCCCAATATATAAGCAGCTTCACCGAGGTCTTTTATTGAAAAATTCTTATTCAAGTATCCTTTTATGCTATCCAGAAATTCTGTATTATTTCCAATCAACAATATGCCATACACATATAATATTAGAAATTCTACAGAGCTCCCACTCACTTTCTTGTAAATACAGGCTTCTCCAAAAGTCTGTATAAAACCATATGCTTTGATCACACTATCAAAGCATATATTCCAACCCCGAGAGGCTTGCACCAGTCCATAAATGGATTGCTGGAGCTTGCACACTTTGTTAGCACCTTTAGGATCGACAAAACCTTCTGGTTGCATCATATACAACTCATCTTTAAGAAATCCATTAAGGAATGCAGTTTTGACATCCATTTGCCAAAATTCATAATCATAAAATGCAGAAATTGCTAGCATGATTCAGACAGACTTAAGCATCACTACGGGTGAGAAGGTCCCATCATAGTCAACCCCTTGAACTTGTCGAAAAACCTTTCGCAACAAGTAGACCTTTTTAGATAGTAACATTACCGTCAGCATCATGCTTCTTCTTGAAGATCCATTTATTCTCTATGGCTTGCCGATCGTCGGGCAAGTCAACCAAAGTCCACACTTTGTTCTCATACATGGATCCCATCTCAGATTTCATGGCCTCAAGCCATTTTGCGGAATCTGGGCTCATCATCGCTTCCTCATAGTTCATAGGTTCGTCATGGTCTAGTAACATGACTTCCAGAACAGGATTACCGTACGACTATGGTGCGGAACGTACTCTGGTTGACCTACGAGGTTCGGTAGTAACTTGATCTGATGTTTCATGATCATCATCATTAACTTCATCACTAATTGGTGTAGGCATCACTTGAACTGATTTCTGTGATGAACTACTTTCCAATTCAGGAGAAGGTACAGTTACCTCATCGAGTTCTAGTTTCCTCCCACTCACCTCTTTCGAGAGAAACTCTTTCTCTAGAAAGGATCCATTCATAGCAACTAATATCTTGCCTTTGGATCTGTGATAGAAGGTGTACCCAACAGTCTCCTTTGGGTATCCTATGAAGACGCATTTCTCCGATTTGGGTTTGAGCTTATCAGGTTGAAGCTTTTTCACATAAGCATCGCAGCCCCAAACTTTAAGAAACGACAGCTTAGGATTCTTGCCAAACCACATATCATATGGTGTCATCTCAACGGATTTGGATGGTGCCCTATTTATCGTGAATGCAGCCGTCTCTAAAGCATAACCCGAAAACGATAGTGGTAAATCAGTAAGAGACATCATAGATCGCACCATATCTAATAAAGTACGGTTACGACGTTCGGACACACCATTACGCTGTGGTGTTCCAGGTGGCGTGAGTTGCGAAACTATTCCACATTGTTTCAAATGAAGACCAAACTCATAACTCAAATATTCACCTCCACGATCAGATCGTAACATTTTATTTTCTTGTTACGATGTTTTTCCACTTCACTCTGAAATTCTTTGAACTTTTCAAATGTTTCAGACTTATATTTCATTAAGAAGATATACCCATATCTGCTCAAATCATCTGTGAAGGTCAGAAAATAATGATACCCGCCCCGAGCCTCAACACTCATCGGACCGCATACATCAGTATGTATTATTTCCAATAAGTCAGTTGCTCGCTCCATTGTTCTGGAGAACGGAGTCTTAGTCATCTTGCCCATGAGGCATGGTTCGCAAGCATCTAGTCATACATAATCAAGTGATTCCAAAAGCCCATCAGCATGGAGTTTACACCAATATGACCTAAACGACAGTGCCATAAATAAGTTGCAATATCATTATTAACTTTGCATCTTTTGGCTTCAATATTATGAATATGTGTATCACTACAATCGAGATTCAACAAAAATAGACCACTCATCAAGGGTGCATGACCATAAAAGATATTACTCATATAAATAGAACAACCATTATTTTCTGATTTAAATGAATAGCCGTCTCGCATCAAACAAGATCCAGATATAATGTTCATGCTCAACGTTGGCACCAAATAAAAATTATTTAGCTCTAAAACTAATCTCGAAGGTAGATGTAGAGGTAGCGTGTTGACGGTGATCACATCGACATTGGAACCATTTCCCACGTGCATCGTCATCTCGTCCTTAGCCAATGTTCGTTTAATCCGTAGCCCCTGTTTCGAGTTGCAAATATGAGCAATAGAACCAGTATCAAATACCAAGGCGCTACTACCAGCATTAGTAAGGTACACATCAATAACATGCATATCAAATATACCTTTCACTTTGCCATCCTTCTTATCCACCAAATTCTTGGGGCAGTTCCGCTTCCAGTGACTAGTCCCTTTGCAGTAGAAGCACTCAGTTTCGGGCTTAGGTCCAGACTTCGGCTTCTTCCCGGGAGTAGCAACTTGCTTGCTATTCTTCTTGAAGTTCCTCTTCTTCCCTTTGCCCTTTTTCGTGAAACTAGTGGTCTTATTAACCATCAACACTTGATGCTCCTTCTTGATTTCTACCTCCGCAGCCTTTAGCATCGCGAAGAGCTCGGGAATTGTCTTTTCCATCCCTTGCATATTTAGTTCATCACGAAGCCTTTATAGCTTGGTGGCAGTGATTGAAGAACTCTGTCAATGACACTATCATTACGAAGATTAACTCCCAACTGAGTCAAGTGGTTAGGGTACCCAGACATTCTGAGTATGTGTTCACTGACAGAACTATTCTCCTCCATCTTGAAGCTATAGAACTTGTTGGAGACTTCATATCTCTCAACTCGGGCCTTTGCTTGAAATATTAACTTCAACTCCTGGAACATCTCATATACTCCATGACGTTCAAAACGTCTTTGAAGTCCCGATTCTAAGTTGTAAATCATGGCACACTAAACTATCGAGTAGTCACCAGCTTTGCTCTGCCAGATGTTCATAACGTCCGGAGTTGCTCCTGCAGCGGGTCTTGCACCTAGCAGTGCTTCCAGGACGTAATTCTTCTGTGCAGCAATGAGGATAATCCTCAAGTTACGGACCCAGTCCGTGTAGTTGCTACCATCATCTTTCAACTTAGCTTTCTCTAGGAACGCATTAAAATTCAAGGGAATGGTAGCACGGGCCATTGATCTACAACAACATAGATATGCAAAAACTATCACGTACTAAGTTATGATAAATTAAAGTTCAATTAATCATATTACTTAAGAACTCCCACTTAGATAGACATGCCTCTAGTCATCTAAATGATCATGTGATCCATATCAACTAAACCATGTCCGATCATCACGTGAGATAGAGTAGTTTTCAATGGTGAACATCACTATGTTGATCATATCTACTTTATGATTCACGTTCGACCTTTCGGTCTTAGTGTTCCGAGGCCATATCTGCATATGCTAGGCTCGTCAAGTTTAACCCGAGTATTCTGCACGTGCAAAACTGGCTTGCACCCATTGTATGTGAACGTAGAGCTTATCACACCAGATCATCACGTGGTGTCTCGGCACGACGAACTGTAGCAATGGTGCATACTCAGGGAGAACACTTATACCTTGAAATTTAGTGAGGGATCATCTTATAATGCTACCGCCGTACTAAGCAAAATAAGATGCATATAAAAGATAAACATCACATGCAATCAAAATATGTGACATGATATGGCCATCATCATCTTGTGCCTTTGATCTCCATCTCCAAAGCACCGTCATGATCTCCATCATCACCGGCTTGACACCTTGATCTCCATCGTAGCATCGTTGTCATCTCGCCAACTATTGCTTCTACGACTATCGCTACAGCTTAGTAATAAAGTACAACAATTACATGGCGATTGCATTTCATACAATAAAGCGACAACCATAAGGCTCCTGCTAGTTGCCGATAACTTTTACAAAACATGATCATCTCATACAACAATTTATATCTCATCACGTCTTCACCATATCACATCACAACATGCCCTACAAAAACAAGTTAGACGTCCTCTACTTTGTTATTGCAAGTTTTACGTGGCTGCTATGGGCTTCTAGCAAGAACCGTTCTTACCTACGCATCAAAACCACAACGATTTTTCGTCAAGTGTGTTGTTTTAACCTTCAACAAGGACCGGCCGTAGTCAAACTCGATTCAACTAAAGTTGGAGAAACAGACACTCGCCAGCCACCTGTGTGCGAAGCACGTCGGTAGAACCGGTCTCATGAATGTGGTCATGTAATGTTGGTCCGGGCCGCTTCATCCAACAATACCGCCGAATCAAAGTAAGACGTTGGTGGTAACCAGTATGACTATTATCGCCCACAACTCTTTGTGTTCTACTCGTGCATATCATCTACGCATAGACTTGGTTCGGATGCCACTGTTGGGGAACGCAGCATGCAATTTTAAAAATTTCCTACGCTCACGCAAGATCTATCTAGGAGATGCATAGCAACGAGAGGGGAGAGTGTGTCCACGTACCCTCATAGAACGAAAGCGGAAGCATTAGTTTAACACGGTTGATGTAGTCGAACGTCTTCACGATCCAACCGATCCAAGTACCGAATGTACGGCACCTCCGTGTTCAGCACACGTTCAACTCGATGACGTCCCTCGAATTCTTGATCTAGCAGAGGGTCGAGGGAGAGTTCTGTCAGCACGATGGCATGGTGATGGTGATGGTGATGTGATCTGCGCAGGGCTTCGCCTAAGCACTACGACGCTATGACCGGAGGAGTAAACTATGGAGGGGGGCACCGCACACGGCTAAGAGAACTATTGGAGTGCCTTTGGGGTGCCCCCGCCCCAGTATATAAAGGAGAGGAGGAGGAGGAGGCTGACCTGTTGGGGAACGTAGTAATTCAAAAAAATTCCTACGATCATGCAAGATCTATCTAGGAGATGCATAGAACCAAGAGGGAAGAGTGTGTCCACATACCCTCATAGACCGAAAGCGGAAGCATTTAGTTAATGCGGTTGATGTAGTCGAACGTATTCATGATCCAAACGATCCAAGTACCGAACGTACGACACCTCCGTGTTCAGCACACGTTCAGCACGATGACGTCCCTTGAGCTCTTGATCCAATAGAGGGTAGAGGGATAGTTCCACCAGAACGACGACGTGGTGACAGTGTTGGTGATGTGATCCGCGCAGTGCTTCGCCTAAGCACTATGACAATATGACCGAGGTGGTAAACTGTGGAGGGGGGCACCGCACACGGCTAAGAAACAACTGTTGTGCCTTTGGGTTGCCCCTTGGCCACGTATATAAAGGAGAGGGAGGAGGAGGCCGGCGGCCAAGGAGGGCGCGCCAAGGGGGGAGCCCAACTAGGATTCCCAATCCTAATTGGATCCGCTTTCCTATTCCAAGAGGGGGTAGGTTGGATGGAGAGGGAGAGGGAAAGGAAAGAGGGGGCCGCGCCCCCTCCCCCCAATCCAATTCGGACTACCTTGGGGAGGGGCGCACGCCACCTTGTGGGCTGCCCTCTCCTACTCCCTCATGTCCCATCAAGGCCCATAACTTCCCTGGGGGGTTCCGGTAACCCCTCGGTTCCCCGATAAATATCCGAAATGTCCCGAAACCTTTCTGGTGTCCGAATACCTTCGTACAATATATCAATCTTTACCTCTCGACCATTTCAAGACTCCTCGTCATGTTCATGATCTCATCCGGGACTCCGAACAAACTTCGGTCAACAAAACACATAACTCATAATACAAATCGTCATCGAACGTTAAGCGTGCGGACCCTACAGGTTCGAGAACTATGTAGACATGACCGAGACACATCTCTGGTCGATAACCAATAGTGGAACCTCGATGCTCATATGGGCTCCTACATGTTTTACGAAGATATTTATCGGTCAAACCGCATAACAACATACGTCATTCCCTTTGTCATCGATATGTTACTTGCCCGAGATTCGATCGTCGGTATCATCGTACCTAGTTCAGTCTCGTTACCGGCAAGTCTCTTTACTCATTTTGTAATGCATCATCCCGCAACTAACTCATTAGTCACATTGCTTGCAAGGCTTATAGTGATGCGCATTACCGCGAGGGCCCAGATTTACCTCTCCGATACTCGGAGTGACAAATCCTAATCTCGATCTATGCCAACTCAACAAACACCATCGGAGACACCTGTAGAGCATCTTTATAATCACCCAGTTACGTTGTGACGTTTGGTAGCACACAAAGTGTTCCTCCGGTATTCGGGAGTTGCATAATCTCATAGTCAGAGGAATTTGTATAAGTCATGAAGACAATAGCAATAAAACTAAACGATCATTATGCTAAGCTAACGGATGGATCTTGTCCATCACATTATTCTCTAATGATGTGATCCCGTTGATCAAATGACAACACATGTCAATGGTCAGGAAACTTAACCATCTTTGATTAACGAGCTAGACAAGTAGAGGCATACTAGGGACACTCTATTTGTCTATGTATTCACACATGTACTAAGTTTCCGGTTAATACAATTCTAGCATGAATAATAAACAATACCTTTCTTATTGCCTCTAGGGCATATTTCCTTCAGTCTCCCACTTGCACTAGAGTCAACAATCTAGATTACATTGTAATGACTCTAACACCCATGGAGTCTTGGTGCTGATCATGTTTTGCTCGTGGAAGAGGCTTAGTCAACGGGTCTGCAACATTCAGATCCGTATGTATTTTGCAAATCTCTATGTCTCCCTCCTTGACTTGATCATGGATGGAATTGAAGCGTCTCTTGATGTGTTTGGTTCTCTTGTGAAATCTGGATTCCTTCGCCAAGGCTATTGCTCCAGTATTGTCACAAAAGATTTTCATTGGACCCGATGCACTAGGTATTACACCTAGATCGGATATGAACTCCTCATCTAGACTCCTTCATTTGCTGCTTCCGAAGCAGCTATGTACTCCGATTCACACGTAGATCCCGCCACGACGCTCTGCTTGGAATTGCACCAACTTACAGCTCCACCATTCAATATAAATATGTATCCAGTTTGTGACTTAGAGTCATCCGGATCAGTGTCAAAGCTTGCATCGACGTAACCATTTACGACGAGCTCTTTGTCACCTCCATAAATGAGAAACATATCCTTAGTCCTTTTCAGGTATTTCAGGATGTTCTTGACCGCAGTCCAGTGATCCACTCATGGATTACTTTGGTACCTCCCTGCTAAACTTATATCAAGGCACACATCCGGTCTGGTACACAACATTGCATACATGATAGAACCTATGGCTGATGCATAGGGAATGACTTTCATTTTCTCTCTATCTTCTGCAGTGGTCGGGCATTGAGTTTGACTCAACTTCACACCTTGTAACACAGGCAAGAACCCTTTCTTTGACTGATCCATTTTCAAATTCTTCAAAGCTTTATCAAGGTATGTGCTTTGTGAAAGTCCAATTAAGCGTCTTGATCTATCTCTATAGATCTTGATGCCCAATATATAAGCAGCTTCACCGAGGTCTTTCAATGAAAAATTCTTATTCAAGTATCCTTTTATGCTATCCAGATATTCTGTATTATTTCCAATCAACAATATGTCATCCACATATAATATTAGAAATGCTACAGAGCTCCCACTCACTTGTAAATACAGGCTTCTCCAAAAGTCTGTATAAAACCATATGCTTTGATCACACTATCAAAGCATATATTCCAACTCCAAGAGGCTTGCACTAGTCCATAAATGGATCGTTGGAGCTTGCACACTTTGTTAGCAACTTTAGGATCGACAAAACCTTCTGGTTGCATCATATACAGCTCTTCTTTAAGATATTCATTAAGGAATGCAGTTTCAACATCCATTTGCCAAATTTCATAATCATAAAATGCGGCAATTGCTAACATGATTCGGACAGACTTAAGCATCACTACGGGTGAGAAGGTCTCATCGTAGTCAACTCCTTGAACTTGTCGAAAACCTTTTGCAACAAGTCGAGCTTTGTAGACAGTAACATTACCGACAGCGTCAGTCTTCTTCTTGTAGATCCATTTATTCTCTATGGCTTGCCGATCATCGGGCAAGTCAACCAAAGTCCACACTTTGTTCTCATACATGGATCCCATCTCAGATTTCATGGCCTCAAGCCATTTCTCGGAATCTGGACTCATCATCGCATCCTCATAGTTCGTAGGTTCGTCATGGTCAAGTAACATGACCTCCAGAACAGGATTACCATACCACTCTGGTGCGGTCCGTACTCTGGTTGACCTACGAGGTTCAATAGTAACTTTATTTGAAGATTCATGATCATCATCATTAACTTCCTCCCTAATTGGTGTAGGAATCACTGGAACTGATTTCTGTGATGAGCTACTTTCCATTTTGGGAGAAGGTACAATTACCTCATCAAGTTCTGCTTTCCTCCCACTCACTTCTTTCGAGAGAAACTCCTTCTCTAGAAAGGATCCATTCTTAGCAACGAACATCTTGCCTTCGGATCTGTGATAGAAGGTGTACCCAACAGTCTCCGTCGGGTATCCTATGAAGACACATTTCTCTGATTTGGGTTCGAACTTATCAGGTTGAAGCTTTTTCACATAAGCATTGCAGACCCAAACTTTAAGAAATGACAACTTAGGTTTCTTGCCAAACCACAGTTCATATGGTCTCGTCTCAACGGATTTAGATGGTGCCCTATTTAACGTGAATGCAGCTGTCTCTAAAGCATAACCCCAAAATGATAGCGGTAAATCGGTAAGAGACATCATAGATCGCACCATATCTAATAAAGTACGGTTACGACGTTCGGAAACACCATTACGCTGTGGTGTTCCAGGTGGCGTGAGTTGCGAAACTATTCCACATTGTTTCAAATGAAGACCAAACTCTTAACTCAAATATTCACCTCCATGATCAGATCGTAGAAACTTTATTTTCTTGTTACGATGATTTCCACTTCACTATGAAATTCTTTGAACTTTTCAAATGTTTTAGACTTATGTTTCATTAAGTAGATATACCCATATCTGCTCAAATCATCTGCGAATGTCAGAAAATAGCGATACCCGCCGCGAGCCTCAACACTCATCGGACCGCATAAATCAATATGTATTATTCCCAACAAGTCAGTTGCTCACTTCGTTGTTCCGAACAACGGAGTCTTAGTCATCTTGCCCATGAGGCATGGTTCGCAAGCATCAAGTGATTCATAATCAAGTGATTCCAAAAGCCCATCATCATGGAGTTTCTTCATGCGCTTTACACCAATATGACCTAAACGGCAGTGCCACAAATAAGTTGCACTATCATTATTAACTTTGCATCTTTTGGCTTCAATATTATGAACATGTGTATCACTACAATTGAGATTCAACAAAAATAGACCACTCATCAAGGGTGCATGACCGTAAAAGATATTACTCATCTAAATAGAACAATCATTATTCTCTGATTTAAATGAATAACCGTCTTGCATTAGACTAGATCCAGGTATAATTTTCATGCTCAACGCTGGCACCAAATAACAATTATTTAGGGCTAAAACTAATCCCGACGGTAGATGTAGAGGTAGCATGCTGACGGCGATCACATCGACTTTGGAACCATTTCCCACGCGCATCATCACCTCGTCCTTAGCCAATCTTCGTTTAATCAGTAGCCCCTGTTTCAAGTTGCAAATATGAGCATCAGAACCAGTATCAGATACCCAGGCGCTACTACAAGCATTAGTAAGGTACACATCAATAACATGTATATCAAATATACCTTTCACTTTGCCATCCTTCTTATCCGCCAAATACCTTGGGCAGTGCCGCTTCCAGTGACCAGTCGCTTGGTAGTAGAAGCACTCAGTTTCAGGCTTAGGTCCAGACTTGGGCTTCTTCACTTGAGCAGCAACTTGCTTGCTGTTCTTGAAGTTCCCCTTCTTCCCTTTGCCCTTTTTCTTGAAACTAGTGGTCTTGTTAACCATCAACACTTGATGATCCTTCTTGATTTCTACCTCCGTAGCCTTTATCAGCGCGAAGAGCTCGGGAATAGTCTTCGTCATCCCTTGCATATTATAGTTCATCACGAAGCCTTTATAGCTTGGTGGCAATTATTAAAGAACTCTGTCAATGACACTATCATTAGGAAGATTAACTCCCAGCTGAGTCAAGTGGTTATGATACCCAGACATTTTGAGTATATGTTCACTGACAGAACTATTCTCCTGCATCTTGCAGCTATAGAACTTGTTGGAGACTTCATATCTCTCAACTCGGGCATTTGCTTGAAATATTAACTTCAACTCCTGGAACATCTCATATGCTCCATGACGTTCAAAACGTCTTTGAAGTCCCGATTCTAAGCCGTAAAGCATGGCACACTAAACTATCGAGTAGTCACCAGCTTTGCTCTGCCAGACGTTCATAATGTCCGTAGTTGCTCCTGCAGCGGGTCTTGCACCTAGCGGTGCTTCGAGGACGTAATTCTTCTATGCAGCAATGAGGATAATCCTCAAGTTACGGACCCAGTCCGTGTAGTTGCTACCATCATCTTTCAACTTAGCTTTCTCTAGGAACGCATTAAAATTCAAAGAAACGGTAGCACGGGCCATTGATCTACAACAACATAGACATGCCAAAACTATCAGGTACTAAGTTCATGATAAATGAAAGTTCAATTAATCATATTACTTAAGAACTCCCACTTAGATAGACATCCCTCTAGTCATCTAAATGATCACGTGATCCATATCAACTAAACCATGTCCGATCATCATGTGAGATGGAGTAGTTCTCAATGGTGAACATCACTATGTTGATCATATCTACTATATGATTCACGTTCGACCTTTCGGTCTTAGTGTTCCGAGGCCATATCTGCATATGCTAGGCTCGTCAAGTTCAACCCGAGTATTCTTCATGTGCAAAACCGGCTTGCACCCGTTGCATGCGAACGTAGAGCTTATCACACCCGATCATCACGTGGTGTCTCGGCACGACGAACTGTAGCAACGGTGCATACTCAGGGAGAACACTTATACCTTGAAATTTAGTGAGGGATCATCTTATAATGCTACCGCCGTACTAAGAAAAATAAGATGCATATAAAAGATAAACATCACATGCAATCAAAATATGTGACATGATATGGCCATCATCATCTTGTGCCTTTGATCTCCATCTCCAAAGCACCGTCATGATCTCCATCGTCACTGGCTTGACACCTTGATCTCCATCGTAGCAACGTTGTCATCTCGCCAACTATTGCTTCTACGACTATCTCTACCGCTTAGTGATAAAGTAAATCAATTACATGGAGATTGCATTTCATACAATAAATCTGCAATCATAAGGCTCCTGCCAGCTGCCGATAACTTTTACAAAACATGATCATCTCATACAACAATTTATATCTCATCACGTCTTGACCATATCACATCACAACATGCCCTGCAAAAATAAGTTAGACGTCCTCTACTTTGTTCTTGCAAGTTTTACGTGGCTGCTACGGGCTTTTAGAAAGAACCGTTCTTACCTACGCATGAAAATCACAACAATTTTTCATTAAGTGAGCTGTTTTAACCTTCAACAAGGACCAGCCGTAGTCAAACTCGATTCAACTAAAGTTTGAGAAACAGACACCCGCCAGCCACCTGTGTGCGAAGCACGTCGGTAGAACCAGTCTCATGAACGCGGTCATGTAATGTCGATCCGGGCCGCTTCATCCAACAATATCGCCAAATCAAAGTAAGACGTTGGTGGTAAGCAGTATGACTATTATCACCCACAACTCTTTGTGTTCTACTTGTGCATATATCATCTACGCATAAACATGGCGCTGATGGCACTTTTGGGGAAAGTAGTAATTCAAAAAAATTCCTACGATCACGCAAGATCTATCTAGGAGATGCATAGCAACGAGATGGGAGAGTGTGTCCACGTACCCTCGTAGACCAAAAGCGGAAGCGTTTAGTTAACGCGGTTGATGTAGTCGAACGACTTCATGATCCAACCAATCCAAGTACCGAACGTACGGCACCTCCGTGTTCTACACACGTCAGCACGATGATGTCCCTCGAGCTCTTGATCCAGTAGAGGGTCGAGGGAGAGTTCTGTCAGCATGATGACGTGGTGACGGTCTTGGTGATGTGATCCGTGCAGGGCTTCGCCTAAGCACTATGACAATATGACCGAGGTGGTAAACTGTGGAGGGGGGCACCGCACACGTCTAAGAAACAACTGTTGTGCCTTTGGGGTGCAACCTAGCCACGTATATAAAGGAGGGGGAGGAGGATGTCAGCGGCCAAGGAGGGCGCGCCAAGGGGGGAGTCTAACTAGGATTCCCAATCCTAGTTGGATTCCCTTTCCTTTTCCAAGAGGGGGAAGGAGGGAAGGAGAGGGAGAGGGAAAGGAAAGAGGGGGCCGCGCCCCCTCCCCCTAGTCCAATTCGGACTGCCTTGGGGAGGGGTATGCGCCACCTTGTGGCATGCCCGCTCCTACTCCCTTATGGCCCATCAAGGCCCATAACTTCCCGACGGGGTTCCGGTAACCCATCGGTTCCCCGATAAATATCCGCAACGTCCCGAAACCTTTCCGGTGTCCGGATACCTTCGTACAATATATCACTGTTTACCTCTCGACCATTTCAAGACTCCTCGTCATGTCTGTGATCTCATCCGGGACTCCGAACAAACTTTGGTCACCAAAACACCATAATACAAATAGTCATCGAACGTTAAGCGTGCGGACCCTACGGGTTCAAGAACTATGTAGACATGACCGAGACACATCTCCGGTCAATAACCAATAGCGGAACTTGGATGCTCATATTGGCTCCTACATATTCTACAAAGATCTTTATCGGTCAAACCGCATAACAACATACATCATTCCCTTTGTCATCGGTATGTTACTTGCCCGAGATTCGATCGTAGGTATCGTCATACCTAGTTCAATCTCGTTACCGGCAAGTTTCTTTACTCATTCCGTAATGCATCATCCCGCAACTAACTCATTAGTCACATTGCTTGCCAGGCTTATAGTGGTGTGCATTACCGAGAGGGCCCAGAGATACCTCTCTGATACTCGGAGTGACAAATCCTAATCTCGATCTATGCCAACTCAACAAACACCATCAGAGACACCTGTAGAGCATCTTTATAATCACTCAGTTACATTGTGATGTTTGGTAGCACACAAAGTGTTCCTCCGGTATTCAGGAGTTGCATAATCTCATAGTCAGAGGAATATGTATAAGTCATGAAGAAAGAAATAGCAATAAAACTAAACGATCATTATGCTAAGCTAACGGATGGGTCTTGTCCATCACATCATTCTCTAATGATGTGATCCCGTTGATCAAATGACAACACATGACTTTGGTCAGGAAACTTAACCATCTTTCATTAATGAGCTAGTCAAGTAGAGGCATAGTAGGGACACTTTGTTTGTCTATGTACTCACACATGTACTAAGTTTCCGGTTAATACAATTCTAGCATGAATAATAAACATTTATCATTATATAGGGAAATATAAATAACAACTTTACTATTTCTTCTACGGCATATTTCCTTCATGGCCAGGGGGCACGCGCCATGGGGGGGAGTCCTACTAGGAGTAGGATTCGCCCCCCCTTTTTTCCTTTCTTCCACTGGAGGGAAAAGGGAAGGAGAGGGCGAGGGAAAGGGGCCGCGCCCCCTCCTCCTGTCCTATTCGGACTCCCTAGGAGGGGGGCGCACGCCACCCCCCCCCCACGGGCTTCCCTCTCTCTCCCTTAGGCCAATGTTGGCCCAACACTTCCCCCGGGGTACCGGTGACCCCTCGGTACTCCGGTAAAATACTCAAATCACTCGGAACCATTCCGATGTCCGAATACAACCTTCCAATATATGTATATTTACCTCTCGACCATTTCGAGACTCCTCGTCATGTCCGTGATCTCATACGGGACTCCGAACAAACTTCGGTCACAAAAACACATAACTCATAATACAAATCGTCATCGAACGTTAAGCGTGCGGACCCTACGGGTTCGAGAACTATGTAGACATGACCGAGACACATCTCTGGTCAATAACCAATAGCGGAACCTGGATTCTCATATTGGTTCCTACATATTCTACAAAGATCTTTATCGGTCAAACCACATAACAACATACGTCATTCCCTTTGTCATCGGTATGTTACTTGCCCGAGATTCGATCGTCGGTATCATCATACCTAGTTCAATCTCATTACCGACAAGTCTCTTTACTTGTTCCGTAATGCATCATCCCGCAACTAACTCATTAGTCACATTGCTTGCAAGGCTTACAGTGATGTGCATTACCACGAGGGCCCAAAAATACCTCTCCGATACCCGGAGTGAAAAATTCTAATCTTGATCTATGCCAACCCAACAAACACCTTCGGAGACACCTGTAGAGCACCTTTATAATCACCCAGTTACGTTGTGACGTTTGATAGCACACAAGGTGTTCCTCCGATATTCGGGAGTTGCATAATCTCATAGTCAGAGGAATATGTATAAGTCATGAAGAAAACAATACCAATAAAACTAAACGATCATAATGCAAGGCTAACAGATGGGTCTTGTCCATCACATCATTCTCTAATGATGTGATCCCGTTCATCAAATGACAACACATGTCTATGGTCAGGAAACTTAACCATCTTTGATAAACGAGCTAGTCATGTAGAGGCATACTAGGGACACTTTTTTTGTCTATGTATTGAGACATGTACTAAGTTTCTGGTTAATACAATTCTAGCATGAATAATAAACATTTATCATGATATAAATATAAATAACAACTTTATTATTGCCTCTAGGGCATATTTCCCTAAAAAGGAACATCAGCCAAGAAATAAAATTGCAAACAAGACCGAAGAAACTCTGAGCTTGACACCAATGCCCGTCACCTGCCTCTGGCACCACCACAACAACCACCAAAGAAAAAAATAACAGATCACCTCCACACCCGAACTCGACGCGGCTCCATCGCTAATATGCAGCCTTGCGGACCTCCAAGGTGGCTCGCCAAAGGCGAAACCATTACTGTTGAACGAATCAAACTGGGGTAATGATGTCTACTACACAAGTTTCTTCTTGTAGACTCGTGTTGGGCCTCCAAGCGCAGAGTTTTGTAGGACAGTAGCAATTTTCTCTCAGGTGGATAACCTAAGGTTTATCAATCCGTGGGAGGCATAGGATGAAGACGGTTTCTCTCAAACAACCCTGCAACCAAATAACAAAGATTTTCTTGTGTCCCCAACACACCCAATATAATGGTAAATTGTATAGGTGCACTAGTTCGGCGAAAAGATGGTGATACAAGTGTAATATGGATGGTAGATATATGTTTTTGTAATCCGCAAATATAAAAACAACAAGGTAACTAGTAACAAAAGTGAGCAAAAACGATATTGCAATGCTTGAAAACAAGGCCTACGGTTCATATTTTCACTAGTGCAAATTCTCTCAACAATGATAACATAATTAAATCATGTGGCAATCCCCCAACATGCGACAAAGAGTCACTCCAAAGTTCCTATCGCGGAGAACATAAGATGAAATTGCTTGTAGGGTACGAAACCACCTCAAAGTTATTATTTCCGATCAATCTATTGAGCCATCCCTATAAGTGTCACAAACAGCCCTAGAGTTCGTAGTAAAATAAGACCATATGAAAACACATCAATCAACCATAATGTCACATAGATACTCCAATGTCACCACTAGTATCCGAGGGTCAATTATACGATATGCATCAAACAACTTCAGATTCATAATATTTAATCCAACAAAAAGAGTCACAAAGAGTGCCCCAAGATTTCTACCGGAGAAACAAGGATGAAAACATGCATCAACCCCTATGCATAGATTACCCCAATGTCACCTCGGGAATCCGAGAGTTGAGTGCCAAAACATACATCAAGTGAATCAATAGAACACCCCATTGTCACCACGGGTATCCCACGCAAGACATACATCGAGTGTTCTCAAATCCATAAAAGTATTAAATCCGATAATAGTGAAACCTCAAAGGTAAAACTCAATTTATCACAAGAATATAGAGAGGGAGACATATGATCCAACTATAGTAACAAAGCTCGCCGTACATGAAGATCGTGCCAAATCAAGAACACGAGAGAGAGAGAGAGAGATCAAACACATAGCTACTAGTACATACCCTCCGGTGATGGTTTCCCCCTCCGGCAGGGTATTGAAATGGTGTGACGCCCCCGATTTGACCGTACACTAATCATGCACGCAAATGTGTACGATCAAGGTCAGGGACTCACGGGAAGATATCACAACACAACTCTACAACATAAATAAGTCATACAAGCATCATAATACAAGCCAGGGGCCTCGAGGGCTCGAATACAAGTGCTCGATCACAGACGAGTCAGCGGAAGCAACAATATCTGAGTACAAACATAAGTTAAACAAGTTTGCCTTAAGAAGGCTAGCACAAACTGGGGTACAGATCGAACGAGGCGCAGGCCTCCTGCCTGGGGTCCTCCTAACTACTCCTGGTCGTCGTCAGCGGCCTGCACGTAGTAGTAGGCACCTCCGGTGTCGTAGGTGTCGTCGTCGACGGTGGCGTCTGGCTCCTGGACTCCAACATCTGGTTGCGACAACCAAATAGATAGGAAAGGGGGAAAGAGGGAGAGCAGCAACCGTGAGTACTCATCCAAAGTACTCGCAAGCAAGGAGCTACACTACATATGCATGGGTATATGTGTAAAGGGGCATATCAGTGGACTGAACTGCATAATGCCAGAATAAAAGGGAGATAGCTAGTCCTGTCGAAGACTACGCTTCTGGCCATCTCCATCTTGCAGCATGTAGAAGAGAGTAGATTGAAGTCCTCCAAGTAGCATCGCATAGCATAATCCTACCCGGCGATCCCCTCCTCGTCGCCCTGTTAGAGAGCGATCACCGGGTTGTATCTGGCACTTGGAAGGGTGTATTTTATTCAGTATCCAGTTCTAGTTGTCATAAGGTCAAGGTACAACTCCGGGTCGTCCTTTTACCGAGGTACACGGCTATTCGAATAGATAAACTTCCCTGCAGGGGTGCACCACATAACCCAACACGCTCGATCCCAGTTGGCCGGACACACTTTTCTGGGTCATGCCCGGCCTCGTAAGATCAACACGTCGCAGCCCCACCTAGGCTCAACAGAGAGGTCAGCACGCCGGTCTAAACCTATGTGCGCAAGGGTCTGGGCCCATCGCCCTATGCACACCTGCATGTTGCGTACGCGGCCGGAAGCAGACCTAGCCCCCTTAATACAAGCACGAGCTTACGGTCCAATGCGGCGCGCGCCACTCAGTTGCTGACGTCAAAAGAGCTTCGGCTGATACCACCACGTCGGGATACCCATAACTACTCCCACGTAGATGGTTAGTGCGTATAGACCAAATGGCCAGACTCAGATCAAATACCAAGATCTCGTTAAGCGTGTTAAGTAACCACGAACGCCGACCAGGGCCAGGCCCATCTCTCACCTAGGCGGTCTCAACCTGCCCTGTCGCTCCACCACAAAGATCCACTCGCGGGTACTCCTACGAGCCGACCCGACTTTAGTCATCTCATGTGTCATGTATATAGTATATAAGTATATACCCGTGATCACGCCCAGGTGATAACGGCCCGATAGTATAGCACAGCAGACGGACAAGAATGTAGGGCCACTGATGGAAATCTAGCATCCTATACTAAGCATGTAGGGTTGCAGGTAAAGGTAACAACAGTAGTAGCAAGGATAGGCTATGCATCAGGATAGGATATCGAAAGCAGTAACATGCTACACTACTCTAATGCAAGCAGTATAGAGAAGAGTAGGCGATATCTGGTGATCAAGGGGGGCTTGCCTGGTTGCTTTGGCAAGTAGGAGGGGTCGTCAACTCCGTAGTCGAACTGGGCAGCAGCAGTGTCGGTCTCGTAGTCTACCGGAGAGAAGAGGGGGAAGAAACAGTAAATACAATGCAAACATAAGCATGACGATGCGTGACATGACAATGAGCGGTGCTAGGGGTATCCTAATGCGACAGTAGGTGGTACCGGCGAAGGGGGGGAACATCCGGGAAGTATTCCCGATGTTTCGTGTTTTCGGACAGACCGACCGGAGGGGGAAAGTTGCTAGTTCGATAGGTTAGGGAGGTGTGGTGGACGAACGGACTACGTATTCGGATTCGTCTCGTCGTTCTGAGCAACTTTCATATAGAAAACATTTTCATCCGAGTTACGGTTTAAAAGATATGAATTTTCAAAGTTTATTTGAATTTCTAGAATTATTTGAATTAAGCAAAAATGAATTATGACGTCAGCATGAGGCAATGCTGACGTCAGCAGGTCAACAGAGCGGCTGACCAGGTCAAACTGACCAGTGGGCCCCATCTGTCATAGACAGTGGGCTAATCAGAAGATTAAACTAATTAATTTTTAGTTAATTAACTACTGGGCCCACCTGTCAGTGAGTGATTAGATTAATTAATTAGTTTTAATTATAAAAACATTTTTCTTTTCTCTTTTTTTTAATTTTGCGGCGGGGCCCGCATGTCAGTGGCTGGGCCTGCCCAGTCAGCACGTTGACTGGGTTGACCCAGTCAACGGGGCCCACGGGACCCACTGGCAGTGGCACTGGGGTGGCCCCAGGCCAGCCACGTCGGCGGCCGGCGCCAGAGCAACTCCGACGAGCCAAACGCGGCGGCGCGGCTCGAGAGGGGCGCGGGTTTTGCGCACAGGGGGTCTGCGGGGTCGTGGCTGGGCGCGTTCGACGCGGCTCGGCGCCGCGCGTCCAACGGTGGTGGCCGGAGTGGCTGGAACGGGCGGGGGCGAGCGCTACGAGCTCGCCGGCGGCGAGGTGCTTCGGGCTGGGGCGGGTGCGTCGTTAGAGCGCGCGAGCGGCCGAACTAACTAGCTAGGCGGGTGCGGCACGATGCGGTCGAGCTAACGGGCCTACGCCCATGACCAAATGGTCACCGGAGACCCGCCGGCGGCGAGCTCCGCGGCGCGGCGTTCGGGCGCACGTGGGGAAGAAGCTAGGGTGCGCGCGAGAGAGAAAGGACAGGGGAGGAGGGGGGAGAGGCTCACCGCGCGGCACACGGAGGCCGGTGAGAGGCTTAGGAGCAGCAGGTCGGCGCCGGGGAAGAAGGGGGTCGCCGGCGTCCGAAGTTGAAGACGAGCTCGGTGTGCTTGTTGTAGGGGCTCCGATCTCCAACGGGCTGCACCAGCCGAAGCAGCGGACGACGGCGGTCCTTGGAGACAACGTGGGGCGGCGAGGTGGGCACGGTGGCCGTGTGAACGACGGGAATGGTGGCGACCGCGTCGGGCGTGGGGAAGGAGAGAGCGGCGCGGATCTGGGGGGAGAGGGAGGCGCAGGGGCCGAGAGGTGAGCGGGGGTGAGTGGGAGAGAGGCCCGAGGAGGCGGGGGGGTGCTGGCGCCCTTATCCTCCCCGTCGCCGGCAAGGGGGTGCGGCGGGGACTGCCCCTGTTCCGACCCCGGTCGGGGGAACAGGGAAGGGGGCGAGTGGGAGAGGTGGGCTGGGCCGGGGGTCGGCCCAGTCGGGCCAAGGGTCCAGTGGGGGGGAGGGCCTTCTCCTTTTTTTTCTTTTTTCTTTGCCTGTTCTGTTTTCTGTTGTATTTTCTTTTTATTTATTTATTTTCTTTTCTGTTTTATTTCATTTAAAAGTATTTAGGTATTTTATAAAAATGTGTTTTCTCCACCATAATTACCAGTGTATTATTTGGCACCCACCGAACATTTTTGTTTAAATTTTTGAAAACTTTTATTTTCCACTTTGATTTTAATTGAAGTTTGAACTAGGAGTTTGAAAAGAAATGTGATGCAATTGTGATCAAGCCCTGTTTAGCAACATGATTAGCTTAATCTCAGAGAGTTACTGTAGCATGATTCTCAGGGTGTTACAAACGGGCTCCCGATTGGTTTTTCGTAGCTACAGAGGCTTGCGGCTGCGGAACTTCCGATCTCGGGTTCTTTTCAGGGGTTTCCGTATTTATAAGAATTTTTGGCGTTGGAAACAAGCCAGAGGGGGTGCCTGAGGGGCCCACAAGCCAGGGGGCGCACCTAGAGGGCTTGTGTCCTCCTCGTCCACTTCCTGGCCCAGCTCTTGTGCTTCGGGGGTCTCTTTTGGTCCATAAAAAATCACCGTAAATTTTCAGCCCATTCCGAGAACTTTTATTTCTGCACAAAAAAGACACCACGGTAGTTCTGCTGAAAACAGCGTCAGTCCGAGTTAGTTCTAATCAAATAATACGAAAACCATATAAAATTATTGTAAACACGGGATGAATACTTCATAAATTATAGATACGTTGGAGACATATCAGGCAACACTGAGGGAGTCCTGGATTAGGGGGTCCTCGGACAGCCGGACTATATCCTTTGGGCGGACTGTTGGACTATGAAGATACAAGATTGAAGACTTCGTCCCGTGTCCAGATGGGACTCTCCTTGGCATGGAAGGCAAGCTTAGCAATACGGATATGTAGATCTCCTCCCTTGTAACCGACTTTGTGTAACCCTAGCCCCCTCCGGTGTCTATATAAACCGGAGGGTTTTAGTCCGTAGGACAACAACAATCATACCATAGGCTAGCTTCTAGGGTTTAGCCTCTACGATCTCATGGTAGATCAACTCTTGTAATACTCATATCATCAAGATCAATCAAGCAGGAAGTAGGGTATTACCTCCATCGAGAGGGCCCGAACCTGGGTAAACATTGTGTCCCCCGCCTCTTGTTACCATCCGCCTTAGACGCACAGTTCGGGACCCCCTACCCGAGATCCGCCGGTTTTGACAGCGACATTGGTGCTTTCATTGAGAGTTCCACTGTGCTGTCACCGTAAGGCTTGATGGCTCCTTCGATCATCGGCAACGATGCGATCCATGGTGAGGGTTTCCTCCCCGGACAGATCTTTGTATTCGGTGGCTTCGTACTGCGGGCCAATTCGCTTGCCCATCTGGAGCAGATCGAAGGCTACGCCCCTGGCCATCAGGTCAGACTTGGAAACTTGAACTATACTGCCGACATCCGCGGAGACTTGATATTCGACGGATTCGAGCCCATGTCAGGTGCGCCGCACAATCACGACGAGCATGATTTAGCTCTGCCGTCGGACAGTGTTCGAGAGATCACACCTACAACTACTCCAGCCCTCAATCCGGAACAAATTGCGCCATCTGAGGATGGGTGGATGGACCCCGTCATGGAGGCCGCACACTCAGTGGCAATAGAGCCGAATACTGACTTCACCTCCTATGAGACCCGTGTTGCCGAACTGTTGGATTCGTCCCCGGCCATGGGCTCCGAGCCGCTTGCGTCCGTGCCCGTCGAAACCGATTTGACACCGACCATGGAGTTTACCTCCGTGGATATCTTTTAGCACTCGCCCTTTGGCGACGTGTTAAACTCATTGAGGTCTCTCTCCTTGTCAGGATACCCTTGGCTGAACTATGTCCGGCTAGAATGGGATGCGGACGACGAAGAAATTCGCTCCCCACCCACCACCCACTTAGTAGCCACTGTCGACGATTTAACCGACATGCTCGACTTCGGCTCCGAAGACATCGACGGTATAGACGACGATGCAGGAGACGAACAAGAACCACCGCCCGCAGGGCGCTGGACTGCCACCTCATCGTATGACATATACATGGTGGACACCCCCAAAGAAGGGGATGGCGATAAGACAACGGAGGATAATCCCTCCAAGAAGCAACCCAAGCACCGACGTCAGCGGCGCCGCTCTAAGTCTCGCCATAGCAAAAGCAGCGATACCGGCAGAAGAGACAATAACGCTCAGGATAGTGCCGAAGACGACGATAATCCCCTCCAGCCAGACCTCGAGCGGGAGGATGAACAAGCTAGCCCTCCGGAACAGGCAGCAAATGGAGAATCAGAGGACGACAATTACATGCCTCTCTCCGAAGACGAAGTGAGCCTCGGCGACGAAGAATTTATCATGCCTGAGGATCCCGTCGAACAGGAGCGCTTCAAGCGCCGGCTTGTAGCCACAGCAAACAGCCTGAAGAAAAAGCAACAACAGCTTCAAGCTGATCAAGATCTGCTAGCGGATAGATGGACTGAAGTCCTGGCGGCCGAGGAATACGAACTCGAGCGCCCAACCAAGAGTTACCCAAAGCGCAGGTTGCTACCTCAACTCGAGGAGGAAGCATTGAAACCTACATCACCAGCGTATGATGCGGCTGATCGGCCACCTCGTGGCCGAGACAGAGAGGCATTTTAGCCCGAAGTCCAGCCAGCACCCCGCCGCCACTCAAACAAAAATACCAAGGCCAGGGGCAACACGCGGGACCTGCGAGATGTATTGGAAAACAAAGCAAAACATGCAAGATCGATCTACGGATCACGGGGGTGCGCCCCAACGCGGGACGATGACCGTCACACCGGATACACTAAAAGAAAATCCGGCTGGGCCGAACACAGCAGACAAGACTCGTACGAACTGCGTCGTGATATAGCCCGGCACAGAGGCGCCGCACACCCCTTATGCTTCACTGATGAAGTAATGGATCACGAATTCCCAGAGGGTTTTAAACCCGTAAACATTGAATCATATGACGGTACAACAGATCCCGTGGTATGGATCGAGGATTTCCTCCTCCATATCCACATGGCTCGCGGTGATGATCTACATGCCATCAAGTACCTCCCACTAAAACTCAAAGGACCAGCTCGGCATTGGCTGAATAGCTTGCCTGCAGACTCCATTGGCAGTTGGGAGGATTTGGAAGATGCATTCCTTGACAACTTCCAGGGCACTTATGTGCGACCACCGGATGCTGATGACTTGAGCCATATAACTCAGCAGCCAGGGGAATCGGCCAAGCAATTCTGGACCTGGTTCCTAACTAAGACAGCTGGCTAGCTCGCAGCAACAACACGTCAAGAAGTCATGGCACTTCAGATACAAAGAATACTAACAGCACACCACGTCGTAACAGGCACAAGCGCCACAACAACGGTGACAACGCCGAAGACACGGCAGCCAATGCTGGATTCAGTGGCTCTAAATCCGGTCAGCAGAAAACGCCTTTCAAAAGAAGTAATCCGGGCCCGTCCAGTTTGGACCGCATACTCAATCGCTCGTGACAAATTCACGGCACCCCCGATAAGCCAGCCAATCACACCAACAGAGAATGCTGGGTGTTCAAGCAGGCCGGCAAGTTGAACGCCGAAAACAAGGACAAGGGGCTGCATAGCGACGATGAGGAGGAGCCTCGGCCGCCGAACACAGGAGGACAGAAGAGGTTCCCTCCACAAGTGAAAACGGTGAACATGATATACGCAACCCACATTCCCAAGAGGGAACGGAAGCGTGCACTAAGGGACGTCTATGCGATGGAGCCAGTCGCCCCAAAGTTCAACCCATGGTCCTCCTGTCTGATCACCTTCGACCGCAGGGACCACCCCACTAGTATCCATCATGGAGGATCTGCCGCATTGGTCCTTGACCCCATCATCGACGGATTTCACCTCACTCGAGTCCTTATGGACGGCGGCAGCAGCCTGAACCTGCTCTATCAGGATACAGTGCGCAAAATGGGTATAGACCCCTCGAGGATCAAACCCACTAAAACCACCTTTAAAGGTGTCATCCCAGGTGTAGAGGCCCATTGCACAGGCTCAATCACACTGGAAGTGGTCTTCGGTTCTCCGGACAACTTCCGAAGCGAGGAGTTAATCTTTGATATCGTCCCGTTTCGCAGTGGCTATCATGCACTGCTTGGGCGAACCGCATTTGCTAGATTCAATGCGGTACCGCATTATGCATACCTCAAACTGAAAATGCCAGGACCTCGCGGGGTTATAACAGTCAATGGAAACACAGAACGCTCGCTCCGCACGGAGGAGCACACTGCGGCCCTCGCAGCAGAGGCACAAAGCAGCCTTTTAAGGCAAACCGTCAATTCGGCGATAAAGCCCCCGGACACCTTCAAGCGAGTCCGGAGTAACCTACAACAGGATCGCCTAGCATGTTCAGAGCTCGCCTAGCAATTCGGCCCCCGTCCTAGTCCCAGTCAAGCGACAAAATCTGTGCCACGCGTACATAATTACGCACTAAAAATACCATGGGCATAGGCGGGGGCACGACCAGGGCACGTCCCACAATGCGGCTCAACCGCCCCAGGGGCTGTATACCTTTATCATTTTCTCTCTTTCAGGACTTTACTCTCTGGAAGCCCTTTTCGGCAGTCTGATTGCCGGACACATTATGGGAAGGAACAACCAAGGAGGCAAGAAGCTAAGACGTACAAGGGAATCCCCAGGTGGTCTCTGATAACAATCGAAGTACCCGTTTTAAATACCCATACGCAGCTTGCCCTTGGATAGGACATGTCAAATAGTCCTATTTTTTGCTTATTGCACTACTTGTATCAGTACGCTTCGCCGTATTATTTAAATAACAATGCATAGCATTAGTCTATTATTGCATTACCCTTCCCTTTTTCCTTGTCTGTTTATTTACGACAAATTGCACCCATACATTCTGGTACGACCAGTATGCCAGGGGCTTCAGTATACCCCATAATACGGCGTGAGAAGTCTGAACACTTCCGACAGTGCGGCACCCCGAACTTATAGCATTATATGCATCAGCTCCGAATCATGTCTTGGGTCAATAGTTGGGTTTGCCCAGCTCCCATGTTTTGGTACCTTACATTCCGCAATATCGGCTAAGGTAGCGCTGGGAGAACTACTGCGATTGTGTCCCGGTTCTTCCGGACGAGCACCTCAGTAGAGAAAGCCGAAAACTGACTGTCATGATAAGGCGAGAGCTGGTCATTGTTCGAGAGGTCTCAAGTCCTTAAAGACTTTTTCCGCTTCAGGCGAGGAGTCGGCCTTGCCCGACTTAGGCGTATATAGCACCCCAAATTCGGCCTTCCGAATACTAGGGGCTTCGCCAAAATTTAAAATTGTAGACTTCTATGGCTAAGTGAGAGTGATAAAGCCTTATAGTCCGATTGCCTGGTTCGTTGTGCTGAACACCTCCCTCGAAGGACCCAAAATTGGGATAAAGAGTGCTCAGGTTTATCCCGAACACCTCAGTACTAGTTACATGGGGGCAGAAGCCGACGACTGGCCAACTCTCAAATTATATAAACGGCCGCACAGAAGGTAATATTTTAAATTCACAAGCGTTGCATAGCGCAAATGAACTCGTTTCATATTACAGGATCACATGAGTACATTCATTCGAATATTACATCCTTAGCACATTCCTCCGCCACAAGGCGAGAACCCTTCAGGACACTGTTATAATACATCTCGGGGTGGCGATGCTCCTTGCCTTGCGGCGGCCCCTCCTTCACCAGCTTCTCGGCGTCCAGCTTCGCCCAGTGCACCTTTGCCTGGGCAAAAGCCCTGCGCGCACCCTCGATGCAGACGGACCGCTTTATGACTTCAAGCCGTGGGCAGGCATTCACAAGCCGCCTCACCAGGCCGAAGTAGCTATCAGGCAGGGGATCGCCAGGCCACATCCGGACTATAAGACCCTTCATGGCCTGTTCGGCCGCCTTGTGGAGCTCGACCAGTTGCTTCAGCTGGTCGCTCAAGGGCATGGGGTGTTCAGTCCCAGTATACTGAGACCAGAACAACTTCTCCGTCGAGCTCCCCTCCTCGGCCCGGTAGAACTCTGCGGCATCTGACGCACTGCGGGGTAGATCTGCGAACGCTCCTGGAGAGCTCCGAACTCGGGTAAGTAAAAGGAAATTTTCTTTCACATGCTTGCTTTGCATAATGAATGCCTTACCCGCCGCTATCTTCTTAACCGCCTCAATTTCCTGGAGGGCCTTTTGGGCTTCAGCCTTGGCATGTTGTGCGCTTTCGAGGGCCTTCGCAAGCTCGGACCCTTGCGTCTTAGAGTTACGCTCCAAGGACTCATGCTTCTTGACGAGGGCCTGGAGCTCTTGCTGCACCTCGCCTACTCGGGCTTCTCGCTTTTCCCGCTCGATGCGCTCCTTGGCCACTTTGTCTTCGGCCGCGGATAGCGCCTTCTGCAGGGACGCCACTTCGGTCGTGGCCCCTAGCAAAATTCATGACGGTCCTATTATTCTAAAACCAAATTTTTTAAATATACAGACGGGGTATCACTTACCTTTGTTCTCTTTGAGCCGCCTCTTGGCAAGGCCGAGCTCTTCCTTGGACACCTCAAGGTCCCGCTTCAGTGCGGCGACCTCCGCGGTACGTGCGGCAGCGGCTAGCAGTGAAGCCTGCATATGCACATAGACATATTTCGATTAGACTCCTGCGGTTATTATTTGATCCTCTATTCAGCCTTTCTTCACGAACCCAAATGTGACGCCCCCGATTCAATCGTACACTAATCATGCACGCAAATGTGTACGATCAAGATCAGGGACTCACGGGAAGATATCACAACACAACTCTACAACATAAATAAGTCATACAAGCATCATAATAAAAGCCAGGGGCCTCGAGGGCTCAAATACAAGTGCTCGATCATAGACGAGTCAGCGGAAGCAACAATATCTGAGTACAGACATTAGTTAAACAAGTTTGCCTTAAGAAGGCTAGCACAAACTGGGATATAAACATGAGGAAATAGACGTAAGCTTAGCTCATCATCGGAAGTTGTGCTCCGGGATTAAGGACCAGGTAGCACAGTTAAAATCAGCACGATAATGATATAGCCGACCAGGCTAGGAACGACTTGAAGGATTATTAAACTCATAAGCAACGAAAATTACTTAGAGTTATTGAATCGGAGTGCAGACTTGATTCACTAATCGGTGTTCTCGGTTGAGACAACCCAGAACCCAGGAAAATTGGAATCGGTGAGAATTAACAGTTGATGAGGAACCCATAAGAAGTTATGCAGTCCCATGATATTCTCGAGATACCAGAGTGTAATACTCGATGATAGATCAAAGTAAAGGTTGGACTGGGGTATTGATCCGTAGAAAAAAAATACTTAAGCTTGCCCGAGAAATGGGATCAAAGAAGAACAATATGGTCGAATGTATAGCTGCAAGGGATCCAATTTAATGACACCGAAAGAGTTACCAAAATGATTAAATATTTTGCAAGAAGCTTCCGTGATAAGTTCCACATCGGGTCCATGGCCATGAACACAAAGGTTCAAGGTCGACTCCCACTTCTTCACTGCAAAACCTTTCATTCACTTCTCGCTTTCGAAGAAGTTGTAGCATTGAAATTTTATCTGGCAAAATGTCAGAAGAGTATGACTCATGAAAACTTTCGAGTTCACACATATTATGGAAGGCATAGGTTCAGCCCATCGGGGTATCTTAGAACATATACCATGAACTTTAGGATCAATTAAGACATGCTCGAAGCAGAGCATGGTTGACAAAGGCATAGGATATTACTTGCCAAAGGCAGAAGACACAATTTACCAAAGGCATTAGGTATCAGGGGAGAAACTCTCAAGGTTATTGGATATGAAGGACACTGTCGGATAAAAACCAAGCAATTGGTCTTGCAGACCACAAGGAATCTAATGTGAGTATCGATACTCAATCAGAAGGAAAAGAATGCAGAGGCATCAGATTATAGAAACAACTAACTAATCCAAAGCTCAAATGCAAATGAATTATGATTTCCAAATCAAAGGATCAGAAGCAAACGCTCTGATTAAGAATGGATAAGTTGTGTAAGCTTAGGGGTAAAATCGACAACAATTTGATTGGTCGAGATCCAGCTCATGCTTAATATGACGTCTGAGCCGAAAGGATGAATTCTAGGATCTGATTGGGGATTGCGAGCATTCGCAACATATTGAATCAATGGACTCAAAATGATAGTGACAAGGGCTGCCCATAAGATTAATATACTTATGGGATTAACCATAATGAAAGCAAGCAAGAATTTCAAGAGCAATAAGCTGCTAAGGATTTTCGAAAGGTCGAATAGTATTTCGAAGACCTTAGTGAAACACATAAACAACTGGGGATGGGCGGATACTTGGTATGTGCGAGGAATTATCCGTAGGAGTGTTCATGTGGGCAATGAACTGCAAGACAGTAGGCACAAAGAATTCTCGGAACTATAGAGAGAATTTTCAGGGTATCTTGTAATAACAAGATCCATGGGATTGAAAGGGCAAGTGTATGTAGTTATCCATAATGATATAACAGTGGTAGGGAATTTGCAAAGGCGGTGGGCACAAGTGTCTCGAGAGAACATCGGAGATTATCTTCGGAATCTTCTGGTGCAGCCGGCGATCATCTGGACTGAAGGGGCTCTCCGGGAGAAAGTATTTTCGAGAACCTAAAGTTAGATTTTAGTAAATTCAATAAACCCGAATAGAAGAGAGATAAGAGTCCCAGAGTATAGACGAGGAATAAAAGATCCTAATACCACCCAATGACGACGTGGGCCCGTAAGCCACACAGCCATGTTAGTAAAAGTTTTGCAATGACTAGACTCAACTTTGGCCAAGGGGTGCGGAAGGGGGATTCCTACAGGCAGTCGGCTCTGATACCAACTTGTGACGCCCCCGATTCAATCGTACACTAATCATGCACGCAAATGTGTACGATCAAGATCAGGGACTCACGGGAAGATATCACAACACACTCTACAACATAAATAAGTCATACAAGCATCATAATACAAGCCAGGGGGCTCGAGGGCTCGAATACAAGTGCTTGAGCATAGACGAGTCAGCGGAAGCAACAATATCTGAGTACAGACATTAGTTAAACAAGTTTGCCTTAAGAAGGCTAGCACAAACTAGGATACAGATCGAAAGAGGCGCAGGCCTCCTGCCTGGGATCATCCTAACTACTCCTGGTCGTCGTCAGCGGGCTGCACGTAGTAGTAGGCACCTCCGGTGTAGTAGGAGTCGTCGTCGACGGTGGCGTCTGGCTCCTGAGCTCCGGCATCTGGTTGCGACAACCAGGTAGAAGGGAAAGGGGGAAAAAGAGGGAGAAAGCAACCGTGAGTACTCATCCAAAGTACTCGCAAGCAAAGAGCTACACTACATATGCATGGGTATATGTGTAAAGGACCATATCGGTGGGCTGAACTGCAGAATGCCAGAATAAGAGGGGGATAGCTAATCCTGCCGAAGACTACGCTTCAGGCCACCTCCATCTTGCAGCATGTAGAAGAGAGTAGATGGTAAGTTCACCAAGTAGCATCGCATAGCATAATCCTACCCGGCGATCCCCTCCTCGTCGCCCTGTTAGAGAGCGATCACCGGGTTATATCTGGCACTTGGAAGGGTGTATTTTATTAAGTATCCGGTTCTAGTTGTCATAAGGTCAAGGTACAACTCCGGGTCGTCCTTTTACCGAGGGACACGGCTATTCGAATAGATAAACTTCCCTGCAGGGGTGCACCACATAACCCAACACGCTCGATCCCATTTGGCCGGACACACTTTCCTGGGTCATGCCCGGCCGCGGAAGATCAACACGTCGCAGCCCTACCTAGGCTCAACAGAGAGGTCAGCACGCCGGTCTAAATCCTATGCGCGCAGGGGTCTGGGCCCATCGCCCATTGCACACCTGCACGTTGCGTACGCGGCCGGAAGCAGACCTAGCCTAGCAGGCGTTCCGGTCCAATCTGGCGCGCGCTGCTCCGTCGCTGACGTCAAGAAGAGCTTCGGCTGATACCACGACGTCGAGTGCCCATAACTGTTCCCGCATAGTTGGTTAGTGCGTATAGACCAAATGGCCAGACTCAGATCAAATACCAAGATCTCGTTAAGCGTGTTAATTATCCGCGAACGCCGACCAGGGCCAGGCCCACCTCTCTCCTAGGTTGTCACAACCTGTCCTGTCGCTCCGCCACAAAGTAATAGTCGGGGGCCTTCAGGAACCCAGGCCCACCTCTACCGGGATGGAGCTACCTATCCTTCCAGCCCCCTCATCAGAATCACTTGCGGGTACTCAACGAGCCGACCCGACTTTAGTCACCACATGTGTCATGTATATAAAGTATATAGTATATACCCGTGATCACCTCCCTAGTGATCACGGCCCGATAGTATAGCATGGCAGACGGACAAGAGTGTAGGGCCACTTATGGAACACTAGCATCCTATACTAAGCAGTAGGATAGCAGGTGAGGGTAACAACTGTAGCAACAATGACAGGCTATGCAACAGAATAGGATTAACCGAAATCAGTAACATGCTACACTACTCTAATGCAAGCAGTATAGAGAAGAATAGGCGATATCTGGTGATCAAGGGGGGGGGGGGGGCTTGCCTGGTTGCTTTGGCAAGGAGGGGTCGTCAACACCGTAGTCGTACTGGGTAGCAGCGGCGTCGGTCTCGGTGTCTAACGAGAGAAGAGGGGGAAGAAACAATAAATATAATGCAAACAAAAGCATGACGATGGAAGACATGTCAATGCGCGTGGCTAGGTGTGCCTAACGCGGTAGGAGGTGGTACCGGCGAAGGGGAGAAAACATCCGGGAAAGTATTCCCGGTGTTTCGCGTTTTCGGACAGATGAACCTTAGGGGGAAAGTTGCGTGTTTGCTATGCTAGGGATATGTGGCGGACGAACGGGCTGCGTATCCGGATTTGTCTCGTCGTTCTGAGCAACTTTCATGTACAAAGTTTTTCCATCCGAGCTACGGTTCATTTTATATTAATTTAAAAAGGATTTTATCTTTTTCTAGAATTAACAGAATTAATTTAATTAGAAAAAGATAATTATGACGTCAGCATGATGTCAGCAGTCAACGTTGACCGTTGACCTGGTCAACCTAACAGGTGGGTCCCACCTGTTAGGGACTGCTTAGCTAATTAACAGTAGGTAATTAGGTTAACTAGTTATTAGGTTAATTATTTATGATGAATTAAGTTAATTAATTCTTTAATTAATTAATTAATATTTTATTATTGTTATTATATTTTTAAATTCCTTTTTTTATAAAAACGTTCTGGGCAGTGGGCCCCGTTTGGCAGTGGCCCAGAGGCCTATGCGGGTTTGGTCCAGCGGGTGCGGGCGCACCGGAGCGAGCACTCGCCCGCAGGGCGGCACGAGGCCGCCAGGGCATCGACGACGGGGCACGCCGGCGCGGCCAGCAGGGGACACGGCGGGCGGAGGCGAGGGGTGGCGCCGGTGCGGCCATTGGCGCGCGGGCGGCGCGGTGGCGCGGCCACGGGAGGAGGAGAGGGCGGAGACGAGGCGCGCCGAGGCACGGGGCCATGGGGCGCCGGCCGGAGCGGGACGCGGGTAGGAGGCCGGAGTGGTGGTGGCGGTAGCGCCGCAGCACAGCAGCAGCTGTTGCAGCCCGCGACGGGGCAAGGCCAGGAGCGGCAAGGGGGCGTCGGCGTGGCCGACGCGGTGGTGCACGTGCGACAGAGGAGGAGAGGAGGAGTCGGGGCACGGGGTCTCACCCCCGATGTAGGGGAGTGGCAGTGGGGCGCGGGGAAGAGGTCGTGGACGACGGCGACGACGAAGTGGAGAAGAGGACGACGGGGTAACGACGATTCGGGGAAGACGGTGAGGGGCTCCGGCGGTGCGGTCCTCGTGCGGCGGGGTCGAGGCGGCGAGGTCTCCGGGCGGCGGTGGTGTAGCGCACGGCTACGGTGCCGATGTCCAGGGGGCGGCAGGGCGTTGGCGTCGCGAGGAGGAAGGTGACGACGAGTGACGCAGACGAGGTGGCGGCACCGACGACAGCGGGTGGCAGGGTGGCCCCGGCGGGGGTTCCGGGCGGCGGCGGCGTCGAGCACCCCCGATCCCGATCGGGGAGGAGCGAGAGAGAGGGGATCGGGGAGAGTGGGTGGGGGTTCGGGTTAGCTTAGGGTTTGGCTGGGGGTGAGGGGATAAG
Organism: Triticum aestivum; assembly: GCF_018294505.1. Taxonomy (NCBI): domain Eukaryota; kingdom Viridiplantae; phylum Streptophyta; class Magnoliopsida; order Poales; family Poaceae; genus Triticum; species Triticum aestivum. The sequence continues at coordinate 124,890,581 of NC_057799.1, forward strand.
GTGTGGCCGGCTGGGCCTGGTGGGTTGGCCAAGTGGGGTTGATGGCCTGCTGGGCCGGAGCCCGGGGGTTCTTTTCATTCTTCTTCTTTTTTGTTAGTTTTCTTTTTTGTTTTTGTCTTTGTTTCCTATTGTTTTATTTTTTTGTAAAATATATACTTGGCATCTAATTTAGTAATTCAATTTAGGCCATTGTCACAAAAAGTCTAGTCCTCAAATAATTTAGTTTGACATTTTATTAATTACAAAAGGTATTTAAATAAATATTTATGCTGCTGTTTTATTCATCTGATAGTATTTAAACATTTTATAAAGGTGTGGTTTCTCCACCATAATTACCTATGCAATATTTGGTTCACTCCGGACATTTTAGTTTTAATATTCGAAAACTTTTATTGTTTGACTTGATTTCGAATTTTGAATTCGAACGGGATTTGAACTAGAGTGAGTTTAGTAACGATAACAGTGGTGACGTGGCATCATTAGTAGAGGGTTACTGTAGCTTAATTATCCGGGCGTCACAATTCTCCTCCACTACAAGAAATCTCGTCCCGAGATTTAAGAGGCGGACTAGAGGGAGAAGGTTCTGGTTACGAATCTCTAGCGAGTGTTCTCGGTCTTGGTTGCTCTTCTCGAAGAGGCCGATCCATAACCTTGATGCCTTCATTTCTCTGCTTCAGGTCATCATGATGAAGTCGGCGTCCTTTCTTCCGGAACTCCATCGTACTTACGAAAGAATAAAGGGTGGGCATTCCGGGAGAACAGACCTCTGCAAGGTCGACTATCTGGACAATAACATCGAGGAAGGTGGCGGAAGTAACTCTCGAATTGAAACTTATGAAAATATTGAGAGCAAAGTAAGGAGGTATCATGGGAAGTTTCGAGCGGGCAGGCAATCGTTCGATGCCTGAAAGAGGGCGTGAAAGGGGCTCAAAGCAATCGGGAATAAGTATTGCGTCTTATACCAGAATAGATCAATAGGCAGGTGGCCCATGAATTACATACAAAGTCAAGCACGAGGAATAACTTTGACAACAGGGTGTACAGGAGAGTCAGGTTTTGATCCTGTGGAACTGTGGGTTATGGGCCCACCATGTGGTTAAAGTAGGAAGGGCGGTGACATCTTGCACGATCATGATAGCAAGGCATGTCAGAGGGTAGACTGTCAATTATATGTCAGCAACATCGTCGGTACCAAGGGCGAGGGACGAAGAGAACCATTTTCCTGCTCGTTGAAAGGAGGCGGACCAATAGGCAAAGTTCTCGTCCATCGGTGGTTACCGGAATGTCACCAACAATATTAACAGGGTCTTACTGACAGAGTTGTACACCGAGGTGTTTGCACAAGCAGGGAATTAATACTGCTTAGATCATAATGATCACCAGAAACGTTAAACCAACCAATGGAAAGGAAAATATGATTATCAGATTAAACAGAACAATGGAAAGGAAAATGTGTTTAAACACATATTTCAAGGGTATATCCTTCCCAAGGACAAGCAGAGCATGATATCCATGTCAGGATATAAGGTAGAAAACTCTTTAGGTAGGGGAGAGAAATTTCATGACATTATCCATATAGCGGTGTTTGGATAATTGGAGCATCAGGGGCTACTGTCTATGCGGTAACATTCTCTTATAATCTGGTTACTTACCTCAAAGCCTGTTAGGAGGCTGGCACAGGCTTCAGCCAGTCCGCTCTTGGCGGACTGAACCTTCTTGACCACCGCACTCATGATAGTGCGGTGGTCTTCATCAATGGAAGCGCCGCGAAGCACTTCCAACAAGTTGTGTGATGCCTCTGGTTGGACAGAGGTCATCAGCACAGACGGCTCGCCCCCCTTAGTGAGGGGTCGCCTGACAGAGTCCGGAACAACTGGAGGTTCTGGTACAGTATTCGGCTGGGGGCCAAACTTGCTGCCCCCGCCATTGGAGCCCTTGGGAGTTTTGCTCCCCTTGCGCCCAGCGTCCGGAATGTCGCCTTGAGGCACTTCCAAGACTACCTCCCCTTGGTTCGGTGCCCTTTAAGACAACACCTCGACGTCGTCCGTAGGGCGGGGGGAGGAGGCGGGCGGAGGCGAATCGCTGTTCATCTCCGATTGGCCCAAAGACTCCTCCGAAGAGGATACGTCGATGCAGGCTCGGGATGGACTGCATGATCATGTTCGGCATGATGAGAAACAACAAAACGAATCATACCAGAACTATTATGGTATCCAGATACTTACGACTTCGCCAGGGGCTTGTCCCTGGGCAACCACTCCTCTTCGCTGAAGGCAGCGGTGGTGGAATTGTCCGGAAGGAGGGTTCTTCCCTTCTTGAACCCTTCTGCCGCCCCGGACGGGGCGGCCTTCCTTTTCTTGTCTCCCCCGGCTGGGGGGGGGGAGAACTTTCCTCTTCCTCCTCCTCGTTTTCGTGGGAGGAGTGCGCCTCGGTGCTTTCGGACGATGAGTCTGATATAACCTTGCGCCGGAGACCCTTCCTGGTCCCCGTGGCCTTCTTCTTGGCCTTCTTCTCCGGCACCTCATAAGGTGCCGGGACCAGCATCTCCGTTAGGAGAGCATCCGCTGAATCTTCGGGCAGGGGAGCCGGACAATCGATCCGCTCCGCTGTCGCTACCCAGTCCTGTTAAATGGCGTGGAGGCTTAGATCCCGCGCGTGGTTATAGTGGGGAAATGAACATCTTATAAGATATAAAAGACATACCGGATTAGAAGGGCGCTTTGCGTTGAGTCCGCGGTCCTCGGTAAGGGGAGGAGGTACCTCAGCCCCCTTGAACGGCACCTTCTAGACGTCCTTGTGCGTCGTGTCGAAGAGCTCTCGCAGCGTCTGGTGCTCAGCCGGGTCGAACTCCCACAAACTGAATGCCCGTCTTTGACACGGGAGGATACGGCGGAAGAGCATGACTTGGACCACGTTGACGAGCTTGATTTTCTTGCTCATCATGTTTTTGATGCATGTCTGGAGTCCGGTCAGCTCTACCGGGGAACCCCAGGACAGGCCCTTCTCTTTCCAGGAGGTGAGCCGCATGGGGATTCCGGATCGAAATTTGGGGGCCGCCACCCAGTTGGTGTCGCGCGGCTCGGTGATATAGAACCACCCCAATTGCCACCCCTTTATGGTCTCCACATAGGAGCCTTCGAGCCAGGTGACATTGGGCATTTTGACCACCATGGCGCCTCCGCACTCCGCTTGCTGGCCGACCACCACCTTCGGTTTAACATTGATGGTCTTCAGCCACATGCCGAAGTGGGGCTTGATGCGGAGGAAGGCCTCGCACACGACGATAAACGCCGAGATGTTGAGGATGAAATTGGGGGCCAGATCGTGAAAATCCAGCCCGTAGTAGAACATGAGCCCGCGGACAAACGGGTGGAGGGGAAATCCCAGTCCGCGGACGAAGTGGGTAAGGAAAACCACCCTCTCATGGGGTTCTGGAGTAGGGATGATCTGCCCCGCATCTGGCAGCCGGTGTGCGATATCCGCGGCCAGATATCCGGCTCCCCGCAGCTTTGTGATGTTCTCCTCTGTAACGGAGGAGACCATCCACTTGCCTCCCGCTCCGGACATGCTTGGAGTGGTTTGAGGAGAAAAACGCGAACTTGGGCGCTGGAGCTCGAGTGCGCAAGAATGAATGAGCAAGGAGGAAGAAGGCATGGGTGAAAAGGGTGAATCCTTGTCCCTTTATAAGGGCGGAAGAAGCTATGCGCCTCCCCACCTACCTGGTAAACTCGCTTATTCCCCAAGTGCCGTAATTGATGGCGCGGTTGGGTTACCCATACCCGTATTGATGAGAATCCCGTGATAAGGGGACACGATCTCTGCTTCGACAAGACGTGCCGAGAAAACCGCCTCGCAATATGTGCAGTGGCTGGTTGTGAAAAACGGTTCGAATAATGACCGGACCGTGGTGTGATGTCATGCTGCAAAATGCGTCAGCGGATTAGATTTGTGGAAATATTATTCTCTCTACGGTGTTATGTGGAATTTGTTTTGCAGAGCCGGACACTATCCTTGTGTTCAAAATCTTCTATAGAGTATTTGGAGGAAGAACCTGTCTTCCAATGCTGAAGACAATCTGGGCGCCGGACTCATCGTCATTGAAGCCTGGTTCAGGGGCTACTGAGGGAGTCCTGGATTAGGGGGTCCTGACAGCCGGACTATATCCTTTGGCCGGACTGTTGGACTATGAAGATACAAGATTGAAGACTTCGTCCCGTGTCCGGATGGGACTCTCCTTGGCGTGGAAGGCAAGCTTGGCAATACGGATATGTAGATCTCCTCCCTTGTAACCGACTCTGTGTAACCCTAGCCCCCTCCGGTGTATAAACTGGAGGGTTTTAGTCCGTAGGACAACAACAATCATACCATAGGCTAGCTTCTAGGGTTTAGCCTCTACGATCTCGTGGTAGATCAACTCTTGTAATACTCATATCATCAAGATCAATCAAGCAGGAAGTAGGGTATTACCTCCATCGAGAGGGCCCGAACCTGGGTAAACATTGTGTCCCCCGCCTTCTGTTACCATCCGCCTTAAACGCACAGTTCGGGACCCCCTATCCGAGATCCGCCGGTTTTGACACCGACAAACACCCCGAACACGCCATCGAACTCCAGGTCTGACACCCCCACATGACTAAGACATAGGAAGAGGAAACCATACCTGCCATCCACGTACCACGAACCCAACACACGGTCCAGCATCTTTCAGATGCCGCCGATGCAGACCACAATCTGCATCTGTTCCTGGACTACCTCCCAAGCTTCGCGTCGGCGCTGGAACAGACGCCGTCGTAATGACGAAGCCCTAGGACACAGGTCCACCACGAGGATGCCGCCACCATCGAACTATCCTTGCTTGAACAAACTAGATTCCAAATTCATTCCCAACCATAGGACCGATCGCCTCGTCAAAGTAGGATAGGAAGAAATTGCGGAAGTAGTATTATACAGTAGTATCATATACACGATACTAACTTATGATATTATCATACAGACAGTCTTATCCAATTGAACTTATATACATTCCAGTTATTACTAGAGTACAAAATACGAAACTCCACAATCCCTGGCTTCCAACCAAAGGAACTTTCTCAGGAACTTCTTTGTGATATCTGTGGTGACACAAAAATATTACTCCATTGTTTTTCCGTGAAGTGGGAACATACCACGGATAGCTCCACACGGCAGGACCCCTGAGGGTGGCCGGACAGTCAAATTGTCTCTGTCTCTGCATAGGTTCCCTCGTACTGACTGGGAAGTACGTACGTAGTAGATCTTTGGATTTCACGTTCTGACACCGACGGTTCGCAAATACACACGCCAAAAGGTAGCATACGCCAAACTAAACTGCAATTGATTAAAGCGGGGCCTCATGTTATATATCCGGGTTACAGGCTCCCATGGTGGGAATTAATCAAGCAGTTTCTTACCACTGCAAGTTTACTACAATCTGTCCAAGAATGGATGAGGTGGCGCTGAACGTCGAGGTCGGCGAGCTCGACCCGGGACCGGGGATGCAGGGCCATCATCGGTCAGTGGAATGGCTGGTCTTCGCCATCGGCTTCACCACCGCGTGCATGGCGGTCGCCGCGGCTCTGTACAAGGCGCCGACCGGCATCTTCGACGGCCACAAGCTCGCCTACTACGCCTCCGTCGTCTCGGCCGGCGCTGCTGGCTTAGCGGAGGCCATCGCTGCGATGGCATGGATGTCCGGCGCCTTGGCAGGCAGCGAGCACGCACGCCGTTGCGTTCTCTACGCTTCATTTGTGCCGCTGGCGTTCATGGCCGGCCTCGGTGGAGTTCGCATACTTCTCAGGTAAGAAGAAGAATTGCTGCTTTGCAGCTTTGCCCGGCATTACGATCTCACCTTCTGGTGCTCTTACGTTGGCCGGAGCTGCAAGGTTTGCAACCATCCTGCTGCCCATATTTCGTTGTTGGTATCCGTTGGCGATGTAAAGTGCGTGACTGATCTATGCGTGTGTGCGTGGTTTGTACGTAATAAGTAAACACCTCGATCATTTGGTTTGTAGCAGACTGTTCCATGTACTTCCTGGCCTCTCCACTGTCCATGAAACATGCTGAGAGTTGTACGGCTCTTTGTGAGACTATGAGAAGTCCTCGATGGTGGGCGGCGTCAGCGTGCGTCCCTGGCTCCCTCCCGCCGCGGGGTTCTCCTCTTCATCCACGGCCGCCCTGGAACAACGTCGCGAGAAAGCGTCTGACATATAGGAGCCTCTCCGTAGCAGATGTGAGGCATCGGAAAATATGTTTTAGAGCACCTGCACCTAGGCCCATCTATCCTAGCCATCCATTTTTCGCATCGTGATTTGTGCAAGCACATTTCTTTCTTTTTTTGTTTCTCTCACATAGAACATATTTTGAACTTCAAACTTCCACAGCAGAGCAAAGCTTTCTATCTAGAATCTGGGATAAAACTTTCAGATTTTTTCGTCCAATATAAATATACGAATTAAGATTTTTTTTGGGTTAAAAATCTTAATTTTAAAATTTATGTCAGACCAAAAAATATGAAAGTTTTATCTCACGTTCTAGTTAGGAAACTTTATTGTGCTGCAAAGTTTAAGATTCAAGACATGTTCTATATGAGAGAAACAAAAAAGAGAAATTTACATGTAAAATGTTAGTTGTGCTGCACAGATCTCAAAACAATATTGAAGAGCTAAAATAGATGGGCCTGGGTGCAGGTGCTCAAAAAAACTGCGTCCGTGAGGCATCGGACCGTGGCCTCGCTTCCATGCTCGAGCTCGACCCGATTTTAGGCCACTTCCAACGTATCGATGCTAAGATGAGGTGCTAAGCATATTAATTTCTTTAGCAATTGAAGTCGGTAATGCATAGGTGTTTAACTTCTTATAGCTAAGCATTCTTCATTTAATATTTTAGCCACTAAATTTTTTTCATGCAATGGTGGGCTTCTTTTATTTAAGTGTTTTGTCTAGGTTCACGTTTTCGGCATTGTTTTTTTTGGAGTCATCACACTCATCTATCTTCTCTTAATTACCTTGTCACATCAGATTTTTCACTTACGTGGCAGCCTTAGCACGTGTATAAGGTAGAGTGTTGGGAGGGGCAGGCCGATGGGCTGCCAACCCTTTTCTTCTCTTTTTTAGTGGTCTAACTGTCACTTGGAGACAGGTGAGTGGCCCCCCATCCGCACCTACAAAAGCCTGCTTGGTATGGGCTAGTTTTTTTATTTTTATCGAAATACCTTCATGACTAGCTTTATTAACTAAAATTACACTTACATCGTTTGCTAATAAAGAAAAAACAAAACTCGGAGGTGTATCTGGTCATACCATCGGTGGATTAGACCTCCCAAAACTAGCTAGCTCATGGGCTAGTTTCACCATATGGTGTGGACCAAATCGGTTCGCATGTTGGGGCGGGCAAATGTACATCTTGTTTACTTTTTTTCTAGCGAAACACACCCAAACTTTATTAATTAACAGAGAAGTATGCACGAGTTCTTATACACTACTTTCATGTGAGACTAATATCTTTATAGAAGGCACAATAACAAACACATAAGTGTGACTTTAACTAAAAACCGATCTTGGTTTTAGTTTCGCTTACCAACCTACCATTGGTGTTTTAAATTCTCTGATACTGCATGCCTCTTACCATATTTTTGCTGTTTTTACCAATCATAAATCATACAACGGACACAAAGAAACTAACGTTATTAGACCTCCTAATCCAATGGCTCCATCGCAACACACATGCATCATGCATGCTAGTAGTTTTAAATACCTTAGAGAAAAAACAACTTTGCAAAGAAGATCAATACTCCTTTCATTCTGGAATATAAGGTGTATTGGTTTTCGTGCAAGTCAAACTTATGTATGTTTGGCCAAGATTATAGAATAAAATAGCAACATCTACAATACAAAATAAATAAAATATGAATATACTTTTCATGATGGATCTAATGATACAATGTGGTTCCGTAGATGTTGATACTTTTTTCAAAATACTTGGTCAAACAAGCATGTGTTTGACTTAAAAATAATAATACACCTTATATTTTAGGATGGAGGGAGTACAACAAAACAGAGGAATTGCCAATATAGTCAGCAAAATCAATCACACGAACCAACCTGTGGTTGGGATGGTTAGGTGGACAATGGTCCCAGCCCACCTGGTTTTAAATCCTGGTGCTCGCATTTAGGCCCTGTTTGGTTCATAAGTCCTAGGACTTTTTTTAGTCCCAACTAAAAAGTTGCTAGTCCCTAAAAAGTCCCTACCAGTTTGGTTCCTGAGACTAAACATTGACTAAAAGACCATGTTACAACTAAAAGTCCCAAAAAGACTCTCCCTCAGGGTCTTCTTTCATAAGTCCCAAATGCCCACTTTAAGTCCCTATAAGTCCCTCCACTACAAAAAGAAGACACATCCGTGACATTTTGGGCCGAACGAATTTTTTTTCTGTCATACTTATGACAGTTCTATGACGATAATTATGACAAAACCCGGTATCATCGTAGATATGGTGGGCTCCTACTTCTATGACAAAAAAACATGACAAAAAATGGGCTTTTCGTCCTGGGCGGGCCGGAGACGCAGCTGCATGACATTCTTTGGGCCGGCCATGACGAAAAAAACCGTGATAGAAGCGAGGGTGAGGAAAATATCGGGGTGTTCCCAGTTACAGTGGGTGATCGAGGCCGAGCGATGCGCGTTTCTCTCGTACACGCACGCGCGTGGGTGCGAGGCGTTGGGCTCTAACTGAACCCGAGCGAGACGTTGGGCTCTAACTGAACCCGAGGGATTGCACTGCAGGCTACGCGTTACTGAACCCGAGCGATCGATCGATGGCTGTTAACTGAACCCGATCGAGCGATTCCTTCGCTACTGCTGCTAACTGAAGCCGATCGATACTGCCTCTGGATGAACAGTGAGCGTTGCTGGGGGGTTTGGATGAACAGTTCCCGGTGGGGGTGGATGAACATGACCCTGTGGTGTTGCCTCTGGATGAACAGGACCCCGATCGATCGAGCCGGTTGGGGCTGGATGAACAGGACCCCGTGGAGGGCTGGATGAACAGGACCACCCCGTGGAGGGCTGGATGAACAGTAGACGGTGGAGGGCTGGATGAACAGTAGCCCGTGGAGGGGTGGTTGAACAGGAGCCAGTGGAGAGGGCTGGTTGAACAGTAGTCGGTGGAGTAGCGCGCGGTGGAGGCTGGATGAACAGGAGCCCGTGGATGAACAGTCGCAGGTGGAGGCTGGAGGAGGTCGACGGTGGATGAACAGTAGCCCGTGGAGGCTGGAGGGGGTCGACGGTGGACATGAACAGTATCCCGTGGAGTCCCGTTTTGCGGTACGCCACACCCCTCCCAATGAACAGGACACCCGTTTCGACCGTATCGCTCCAACACAAGTCCGTTTCCTCCATTTTGCGGTACGCTACACCCCTCCCGATCAACAGGACCCCCGTTTCGACTGTAGGAGGTCCGTTTCCTCCGTTTTGCGATACACCAGAGCCCTCCCGATGAACAAGATCCCGTTTCGAACGTGGCCGGTCAAACACAAGGTCGTTTCCTCCGTTCTGCGGTACGCCAGGCCTCGATTCCATCGGCTATTCCGTCCAAACCGGTTGGCTCCCACACGTTCCGTTGCCTCCCGATGAACACGACGCATTCTGTTGCCTCCCCATGAACACGACGACGATGCAGTTTATCCGTTCTGACCCGGCCATCTACACGAGCCCTGGCCGTACGTACGCGCGAGTAGGCATTTGAGACCCCGCCCGTATGTACGTACGTGGCCGTATTTACTTTCTTGCACCCTGGCTGTTGTACGTACGTGTACATGCTACGTGCGCGCCTCTACATCGACCAGTATGTACGTACACATTCATGACCAGAATGACAACGCTACGTACGCTTCGACCAGGTGGGTCCCGACTGTCAGGCACTTCCTTGCGTGCGAAGATGTAGCTGGTGGGTCCCAGTTGTCAGGGGGCGAATCATTTTTTTTTGCCCGAACGCACTTCCTTGCGCGCGAAGATGTAGCTGGTGGGTCCCAGCAGTCAGGGGGAAATGTTTTTTTCGTGAAATATGGTGGCCCGTCCGGTGGGTCCCCGCTGTCAGGCGGAGGAATAATTATTTTGCGCGTAATAAGGAGGCACTTCCTTGCTGCGGCCGTGGACCCAGCTGTCAGCCTCTCCACGTACAGTACTCTTCCGATGGAAGTCGGTCGTTGACCACATTGACCACGCCGCGCCGAGAGCACCAAGGCGGTGGACGACGGCGAGGCCTAGGAAGGGGACGACACGAAGCCAGGGAAGACGCGGCAGTGGATGCCCACGCGGAGAGGAGTACGAGGGTTCGCTGGTTCGGCTGCGGTGTGCGGCTGCCGTCGCCGTAGAATAACAGGGGTGTGGGTGAGTAGAGGGATGGCCTGGCCAGCGGTGGGAGTAGTAGGGGGCGGTGAGGCCTCCGCGGCATCGCAGCCGGCCATGGGAGGCAGGAGCACGAGGCACGACCGGCACTGGTTTGGGCGGCTGGAGCAAGAAGACCAGAGGTTGAAGAAGCACTACGGCCGTTGGATGGACATCGTACGGTCACTGGAGCTAGAATCGTGCATATTGACTAAGTTGACAAAGCCCTCCATCCCCGTCAACTTAGTAGGCCCACAAGTCAGCCTCCCACTATACTGGGTCCCAGCTAGCAGGGGGGTATTCATTTTTTGTGTGTAATAAGGAAGCACTTCCTTGCGTGCGAAGATATAGCTGGTGGGTCCGAGCTGTCAGCGGCGGTAACGTTTTTTTTTTGCAAAATACAGAGGCCCTTTCAGTGGGTCCCAGATGTCAGGTGGAGGAATCATTATTTTGCTCGTAATAAGGAGGCATTTCCTTGCGTGCGGCCGTGGACCCAGCTGTCAGCCTCTCCACATACAGTCCACTTCAGATGCATGTCGGTCGTTGACCACGTTGACCAGGCCGCACCGAGAGCACCAGGGCGGTGGACGACGGCGAGGCCTAGGAAGGGAACGACACGGAGCCAGGGAAGACTCGGAAGTTGTTTCCCACGTGGGGGGAGTACGACTGTACAAGGGTTTACTGGTTCGTCTGCCGTCGCCGGAGAATAACAGCAGGTGTGGGTGAGTAGAGGGATGGCTAGGCCAGCGATGGGAGTACGGTGGGGCAATGAGGCCTGCGCGGCAGCACAACCGGCCGCGGGAAGGAAGGAGCAGGCAGTCCCGCCGGCGCTTGTTTGAGCGGCTGGAGCAGGAAGAGCAGAGATTGAAGAAGCACGACGGCCGTTGGATGGACATCCAACAGTCACTGCTTGTGCGTCAACCTTTTTTTTAGGAAAGCCTCAAATCTGTGGAAAACAGCATACAACCCATCTGCCATTATTTCTAATAATTTACAGCCCATTTGCTAATTCTTAAGATTTTTTTGGAGCCATATTCTTTTTGTTAGCATTACAGCCCATATTGTGGCCACGGTTAAAAAATTATACAAAATTTTGCATATTTCGGTGCGGTCCGAACTATTTTTAATCCCGAAATTTCGAGTCATGTTCAAACTGATTTTAAAAATAAATATATATCAATATAAAATCCAACAAATTATCCACGCATAAAAATCAATGCAATTTAAAATCTTGAAATGAAAAAAAGAAATTTGAAACTAATTGCTGGTTTGATGTGTTTTAAAAATGTACAACCCATTTCTCATTACTGATAGGCCATTTTCTCGGCCAGCCGAATGAAGCTCTCCTTGTCTTGAAAGATTTGCAACCCAATAGGCCTGACAAAGCGACTTACTTGGCAAATCACAAAAAAACTGGGTTGTGGCCGTGGACCCAGCTGCGGCCGTGGACCCAGCTATCAGCCTCTCCACGTATAGTACTCTTCCGATGGAACTCGGTCATTGACCACATTGACCACGCCGCGCCGAGAGCACCAAGGCGGTGGACGACGGCTAGGCCTAGGAAGGGGACGACGCAGAGCCGGGGAAGACGCGGCAGTGGATGCCCACGCGGAGAGGAGTAAGAGGGTTCACTGGTTCGGCTGCGGTGTGAGGCTGCCGTCGCTGCAGAATAACAGGGGGTGTGGGTGAGTACAGGGATGGCCTGGCCAGCGGTGGGAGTAGTAGGGGGCGGTGAGGCCTCCGCGGCATCGCAGCCGGCCACGGGAGGCAGGAGCATGAGGCACGACCGGCGCTGGTTTGGGCGGCTGGAGCAAGAAGACCAGAGATTGAAGAAGCACTACGGCTGTTGGATGGACATCGTACGGTCACTGGAGCTAGATAGTTATGTCAGTTTTTTCTTTGCTTTCCTTTTTTAGCTGTAAGAAGACTCAGTGATTTCTTTTAATAGAAATCGAAGAGAGAGCTCTCTTTTATCAAAAAAAAGACAAATCCCTCCGTCCCTATCAACTTAGTTGGCCCGCAAGTCAGCCTCCCACTATTGTGGGTCCCAGCTAGCAGGGGGTATTCATTTTTTGTGCGTAATAAGGAGGCACTTCCTTGCGTGCGAAGATATAGCTGGTTGGTCCGACCTGTCAGCGGTGGGAATATTTTTTTCACGAAATACAGAGGCCCTTCCGGTGGGTCCCAGCTGTCAGGTGGAGGAATCATTATTTTGCGCGTAATAAGGAGGCATTTCCTTGCGTGCGGCCGTGGACCCAGCTGTCAGCCTCTCCACGCACAGTCTACTTCCGATGGTGTCGTTCGTTGACCACGTTGACCACTCCGCACCGAGCGCATCCAAGGTGCTGGACGACGACGAGGCCTAGGAAGGGGACGACGCGGAGCCGGGGAAGACGCGGCAGTGGATGCCCACATGGAGAGGAGTACGAGGGTTCACTGGTTCGGCTGCGGTGTGAGGCTGCCGTCGCTGCAGGGCCTGGCTAGAGGTGGGAGTAGTAGGAGGCGGTGAGGCCTCAACGGCAGCACAGCCGGCCACTGGAGGCAGGAGCAGGCGGTCTCGCCGGCGCAGGTTTGGGCGGCTGGTGCAAGAAGAGCAGCGATTGAAGAAGCAGCAGGACCGTTCGATTCAAATCCAACGGTTACTGCTGCTAGAATCGTTTGTTGACTAAGTTGACAAGCCCTGTGTACGCGTCAACTTAGTAGGCCCACAGGTCAGCCTCCCAACCGGTGCGCCCCAGATGTCAGTGGGAGGAATCATTTTTTTCGCGTAATAAGGAGGCAGTTGATTGCGTGCGGCCAGGCCAGCGGAGGGAGTAGGGTGGGCCGGGGAAGCCTGCGCGGCATCACAGCGGGCCACAAGAGAAGGGACCAGGCAGTCCCGCCGGCGCTAGTTTAGGCGGCTGGAGCAGGAAGATCAGAGATTGAAGAAGCACGTCGGCCGTTGGATGGACATCCAACAGTCACTGCTGCTACAATCGTGTGTTGACTGACAAAGCCTTGTGTAAACAAGTCAGCCTCGAAATCTGTGGCGTGTACATCCCATTTGCTATTATTTTTATAATTTTTACTCATTTTCTAATTCATATGGAATTTATTGCAGCCCGTTTTCTATTTTTAGAATTGCTGCCCATTTTCTGGTCAGTACCAGGGTTAAAAAAATATGTGGGAAATTTTGAAAATTCGCAAATTTTTGCTGGGGAACAAAATATTCTTAATCCAAAAATTAGTAGCCATACTAAAACAAATTTAAAAATAAATTAGTATTATGTCATGTTAAATCCAATGAAATACTCCCTCCGTCCCAAAATTCTTGTCTTAGATTTGTCTAAATACGGATGTATCAAGTCACGTTTTGGTATTAGATACATCCGTATCTAGACTAATCTAAGACAAGAATTTTGGGACGGAGGGAGTATAAGATATCAGTGAAGAACAAAAAAAAAGAAACTAATATCCCATTTGCTATAATTTTTTTGGAATTTTTAACCCCTTTTGATATTACTTTTAACAGACACTGGCCATACTCTTTGGCCAGGCCAGAATGCATCCCTCCTTGTCTTGAAAGATTTGCAGCCCAGTAAGTTGGAGAAAACAAATAGGCCTAGCTTGGGTATTCTTCAAAAAGAAATACTAGGCTACCTATTTTCCCAAAGGAAAAATTATGGGCTGGTCATGTTGTTAGACGGGCCACAGAGACCGCACAACCCAGTTTATAGCCTGCTCCTCTGAATTACTACTAAAAAAGTTGTGCAATTCTGTCGTTAATTGACTATACGTTGAAAATGATGTGGGTCCCAGATATCAGCAGGGTGGATTAGAGTAAAAATGAGGGGTTCATCTGAGTAGTAAAAGAGGTGCTTGCTTGTGTTCGGGAGTGGACCTGGTGGGTCCGTACTGTCATACTCACAACTACAGTCCTCTCCCGATTCACTATGTTGACAGGGACCGTTTCAAAAAAAACTACGTTGACAGGGCCGGACGGCGGCGCCGCGGCGAGCGCACCAAGGCGGAGGATAAAGTGCTGTCGCCAATGTGCTAGGCTGGGTTGGACATTCTTATTGAAAAATAAAAATGGACCGGAACTATTTACGACGTTGACTACGATTTGCATGGGTCCGCTGGTTGCAGGAAGAAAATGCTGGGAGAAAGAAGACTGGTCCTATCTTTGCCGAAGAATAATATCGACTGAATGTAACGACACTGTCATAGAAATAATATCCTCCCGTTAAATCATGAATTTAAAGAACTGGTGCATGAGCATTTAGCTTTATTTATTTATTTATTTACTTATTTATGTTTAGGGGACCATGAGCATGTACCTGGGCCGGATCCATGTGAGAGCCTCCCTTCCAGTTAATTATGGGCTTCTCTATTGTGCCTTCATCAGTGGGATGCATGTTATCAACAAGTGGAAAATGTGTTCCGTACGAAAAATAGTATGCGCTACGTACGGTACGGGGCACTAAAGGATCGAACCATGCAACGACTTCCAAAACATTGTGTTTGTCATTCTAACAACACATTTATTCAACCAACAGACAAAATATACTACTGATTGTACATTGAAAACAGCAGCAGCAGCAACCAGGGCTAGGGGTGCAACAGAAGCAGTAACCAGGCTAGAAGAGTGAAGACGCAGCTCTCTCTTCCAAACCAAACATCAGCCATCATTACAAAAGGGCTACCAAAAAAGAACAAGTGTATGCATAAAACTAACTAAAGATCCTACTACACCAGGTGTACGCATCTAACTAACCGGCTCAGTTAGACATTACTATTTATTAAGCTGTGGAGATTGGCTGACGGCTTGAACCAGATGGGTGCCTGGCGGGGGAAACTCCAGCCAGCAGGTCGAAGTCTGATACTTGCGACCCTCTCTCCTACTTTGGCCTGAAGAGTGTGGCGGCACATATCAGGGTATGGTGCATGCAGAGACTCATGGTACGTTGTGTACACACAGTTTTGCCTGATGAACAAAACCGCGCTGCCATCATGATCCTTGCCGTCGGTTATCTCCTGGTTAATCGGATAATTTAGTCCGACAAACAGAGTGTGTGTACCAAGGCTACTTACCAACCTCCAGTCAAAAATTCCTGAAGGCCCAGAGAAGCTGGGATCCTGCTCAAAGATCTTGCAGTGACTGTGATTGTATTCCGCAAAACAACACGTCCGGTACGTGCGAACGATCATCAATCGTTCGCCAACGTCTGACCGAGCCAGGAACCACCTGCAACTGCCAACGAGGAAGGCACGAGGCAGGGGGTGCGCCCACCCCCTGGGCGCGCCCTCCACCCTCGTGGGCCCCTCGTGGCTCCCCTGACGTATTTCTTCCGCCTATATATATCCATATACCCTAAAACCTTCGGGGAACATAATAGATCTGGAGTTCCGCCGCCGTAAGCCTCTGTAGCCACCAAAAACCAATCGGGACCCTGTTCCGGCACCCTTCCGGAGGGGGGAACCCTCACCGGTGGCCATCTTCATCATCCCGGCGCTCTCCATGACGAGGAGGGAGTAGTTCACCCTCAGGGCTGAGGGTATGTACCCGTAGCTATGTGTTTGATCTCTCTCTCTCTCGTGTTCTTGATTTGGCACGATCTTGATGTATCGCGACCTTTGCTATTATAGTTGGATCTTATGTTGCTTCTCCCCCTCTACTCTCTTGTAATGGATTGAGTTTTCCCTTTGAAGTAATCTTATCGGATTGAGTCTTTAATGATTTGAGAACACTTGATGTATGTCTTGCCGTGCGTATCTGTGGTGACAATGGGATATCACGTGATTCACTTGATGTATGTTTTGGTGATCAACTTGCGGGTTCCGCCCATGAACCTATGCATAGGGGTTGGCACACGTTTTCGTCTTGATTCTCCGGTAGAAACTTTGGGGCACTCTTGAGGTTCTATGTGTTGGTTGAATAGTTGAATTTGAGATTGTGTGATGCATATCGTATAATCATACCCACGGATACTTGAGGTGACATTGGAGTATCTAGGTGACATTACGGTTTTGGTTGATTTGTGTCTTAAGGTGTTATTCTAGTACAAACTCTAGGGCTGTTTGTGGCACTTATAGGAATAGCCCAACGGATTGATTGGAAAGAATAACTTTGAGGTGGTTTCGTACCCTACCATAATCTCTTCGTTTGTTCTCCACTATTAGTGACTTTGAAGTGACTCTTTGTTGCATGTTGAGGGATAGTTATATGATCCAATTATGTTATTATTGTTGAGAGAACTTGCACTAGTGAAATTATGAACCCTAGGCCTTGTTTCCTAGCATTGCAATACCATTTACGCTCACTTTTATCGCTTGCTACCTTGCTGTTTTTATATTTTCAGATTACAAATACCCATATCTACCATCCATATTGCACTTGTATCACCATCTCTTCGCCGAACTAGTGCACCTATACAATTTACCATTGTATTGGGTGTGTTGGGGACACAAGAGACTCTTTGTTATTTGGTTGTAGGGTTGTTTGAGGGAGACCATCTTCATCCTACGCCTCCCACGATTGATAAACCTTAGGTCATCCACTTGAGGGAAATTTGCTTGAGTTTATCCCTCTACATCACGTCATCTTGCCTAATGTGTTACTCTGTTCTGATGAACTTAAGACTCTAGATGCATGCTCCTACAAACCTATTCACTTGGAGGCCCAACAACGTCTACAAGAAGAAGGTTGCCTAGTAGACATCAAGCAGTTTCTGGGGCCGTTGCCGGGGAGGTGAGTGCTTGAAGGTATATCTTAAGATCTTACAATCGAATCTTTAGTTTCTTGTTTTATCACTAGTTTAGTCTATAAAAGAAAACTACAAAAAAAATGGAATTAAGTTTGCCACATACGCTTCACCTTTTTATTATCTTTCGTGAAAATGATGGAAAAGAAAATTGTGCCAAAGCGTTAGAGGAAGAATGCATTAAAATGTTTGGCACTAAATCTTTGAATGATGAGCATGATTGCAATGTTGTTAGTATGAACTCCTTGAATATCCATAGTACTAATGATGATTGCACTAATCATGATGAAAATATCTCCTATAAGCATGTCAATTTTTGTGGAGTGTATTGGGTTTGCAAGTACTCACCAAATAGAGAAGATAGATATTGCAAGAGGCATAAGCATTTAGAAACTAAATGGTTGCAAGAAAGGCTAGATGCATGTGCTGGAAATTTAAACTTTCTTAGCCATACTTGTGAACTTTGCAATGAACGTGATCATTTCAGTACTCAATGCAAATTGTTTCATGATCGTATCGTGTCCAAAAATTGTGATGACTTGATTTCCCTTGCACATCATAATGAACTTAGTTTGCTCTTGGGTTATGAAGAAATGAAACGTATAACTAAGGATATTCCAGAATTTGCCCTTGATAGAGTTCTTCATTTTGATCTAGAGGAAATTTATATGTATTGTGCGGTGAATTGCATTGAAAATCCTTATATTGCCAATTACATAAAGAAAAGAAAACAAATAGAAGATGAAGAGAATACTAATGAAAGGGAAGAGACTTCCCAATATCCTCCTATTATTTCTTATGATGAATCAGGTAACGAGGAGGAGCCTTCTATTCAACCAATCTCATTAATAAGGAGCTCCAAAAAGAGGATTGAACCCACACATGATGTGGTGAAGAAGAAGAAAAGAAAAAGGAAGAGAGGTAAAAATATATCTCTCAAAAATAAAGTTGCTCCTATTATTGTTGTGCCTCATGAAAATGAATCAAAAATAATTGTGGAAGATGATGCACTTGATGATGATCTTGTTATGCCTATTGCTTCTTGTGATGATTATGATTGGGAAGATAATGATACTTCTTATGATCTTGAAAATCTTTTTGGCACTTGCTTGGAAGAATATGATCATTGCTATACTATTGGTGCTATCCATACTATTAATGATGAGAGTGATTATGCTTATGATATGAAAAGGCCAAGCTTGGGGATGCTATGTTTGATGAAGATGATGTTTTTGAGAATATATTTGCTGCAATTAATGTTTGTCCCAAGCTTGGGGAGGCTACGTTTAATGAAGATGATATTTTTAGTCTCCCAAGTTTTGATATGCAAATTTATAATGATGATAGCATGACTTCTACCTATGATGATATTGATGAAAGTGGGTTTGGAAGAGTGTCAACTTTAGGAAGTAATGATCCCACTATTTTGGAGGATGTTGAATCTTATAATATTTATGAAAGTGGATTTGGAGAGGTCATGACTTTATTTAGTGATGTATCCACTATTTCGGAAGAGGTTTCAATTGATTATGATGAGAACAAAGTTGCTACTTATGATGATTATTGTGATGAAACTTATGCTATAAAAAGTAGTGATGACTATACTTATAAAACTTGTCATGATTATGATTACCTTTTTTCTGAACATTACTCTTTTAATGTGGAAACAATTTATAGTATTCAAGTCTCTTATGAAACTCCCACTATTCCGAATGAAAAGAATTTTGCTTATGTGGAGAGCAATAAAATTTCTATGCAAGTAGATCATGAAAAGAATTCTTTAGGTGCTGGTTATATTGTTGAATTCATTCATGATGCTACTGAAAATTATTATGAGAGAGGATCACATGCTTCTACATATTGCAATAATATCAAGTTTCCTCTCTATGTGCTTAAAATTTTAAAGTTATGCTTGTTTTGCCTTCCTATGCTAGTTGATTATTGTTCCCATAAGTTGTTTTCTCACAAAATCCCTATTCATAGGAAGTGGGTTAGACTTAAATGTGCTAGTCATATTCTTCATGATGCTCTCTTTGCGTTTCAATTCTTATCTTTTATGTGAGCATCATTGAAATCATCATGCCTAGCTAGGGGCGTTAAACGTCAGCGCTTGTTGGGAGGCAACCCAATTTTATTTTAGTTTCTTACTTTTTGGTTCTGTTTAGGAATAAACAATCCATCTAGCTTCTGTTTAGATGTGTTTTCATGTTTTAATTAGTGTTTGTGCCAAGTAGAACCTTTGGGAAGACTCGGGTGAAGTCTTTATGATCATCCTGTAAAAAACAGAACATTTAGCGCTCACGAGATTAGCCAAAACGTTTTACTGGAGAGTGCTATTTAGTTGATTCTTTTTGCAGATGATTACTATACAAATTCCTCAGGTCCACCAATTTAGTTTATAATTTTTGGAGTTCCAGAAGTTTGCGTTAGTTACAGATTACTACAGACTGTTCTGTTTTTGACAGATTCTGTTTTTTGTGTGTTGTTTGCTTATTTTGATGAATCTATGGCTAGTAAAATAGTTTATAAACCATAGAGAAGTTGGAATACATTAGGTTTAACACCAATATAAATAAAGAATGAGTTAATTACAGTACCTTGAAGTGGTCTTTTGTTTTCTTTCGCTAACGGAGCTCACGAGATTTTCTGCTAAGTTTTGTGTTGTGAAGTTTTCAAGTTTTGGGTGAAAGATTTGATGGATTATGGAACAAGGGGTGGAAAGAGCCTAAACTTGGGGATGCCCGTGGCACCCCGAAGATAATCTAAGGACACCAAAAAGCCAAAGCTTGGGGATGCCCCGGAAGGCATCCCCTCTTTCGTCTACTTCCATCGGTAACTTTACTTGGAGCTATATTTTTATTCACCACATGATATGTGTTTTGCTTGGAGCGTCATTTCCTTTTGTTAGTATTTGCTTGCTGTTATTTAGAATAATGGTTTTCATCTCTAGTTTCAATAAAAATGTCAAGGATAGCATTTACCATGCTTATTTTGCAAGTATACATGTTGCTGTTTGAAAACAGAAAGTTTACCGCTGTTGCAAAAATTCCCTAGAAAAGTCAGAATGTGATAAAATGTTGAAACCTTTTGCATAATAAGCTCTGATAAATTTACTACAGTGGGAATTTTCTTTTATAATTTTTGGAGCTAGGGAAGTATGGATCTTTCTGCATTCTTTACAGACTTTCCTGTTTAGGCAGATTGCTGTTATGTTTGCATTGTTTGTATGTTTGCTTGTTTAATGATTCTATTTGAGGATAGGACTATTAAATATGCAGAGGCATTTAGTATGCAATGTTGAATAATAATTTTAGTGATTTGCTACAGTATAGTATGATAAGGTTTTTGCATTGGTTTATGCTAACTTATCTCACGAGTTCTTGTTGAGTTTGATGTGGACGAAGCTTTCAAGATTTAGGAAACCGTGATATAAAAGGAATTAAGGAGACACAAAAGTTCAAGCTTGGGGATGCCCAAGGCACCCCAAGATAATATTTCAAGAAGTCTCAAGCATCTAAGCTTGGGGATGCCCCGGTAGGCATCCCACCTTTCTTCTTCAACAATTATCGGTTAGTATCGGTTGAGCCTAAGTTTTTGCTTCTTCACATGATGAGTGTTATCCTTGAAATGTCGTTTTATTTTGTTTTGCTTGCTGTTTGAATAATATCCCAAGATCTGAAATTCTTAAATGAGATAGAGTCTTCACATAGCTGCATAATTATTTAACTACTCATTGATCTTCACTTATATCTTTTTGGAGTAGTTTGTCATTTACTCGTGTGCCTCACTTATATCCTATGAGTAAATGGTTGAATGATTTGAATGTCATAAATCTGAAATTATATATGTTTCATATGCCTTTCCCATGGGGAGTAATGCCTTCACATATAAGAAGTAGAGGTGGTAAATTTATTGAAGGTTAGCAAACATTGTATTGGTCACTTGAACAATTCATGAAAGAATATTGACGGAAGAGAGATTTCACATATCAATATACTATCTTGGACATCTTCTATGATTGTGAGCCCCATTAATTATTTTCAAACCTGAGCAAAATAGTTGAAGTTGGACAAGGAAGACAACATAATGAGTTATGATTGGGTATATTTGTATAAGTTATATTGTTTTGGATCCTCTAACATGTGGTGCTTGCTATTTAGAATCCTTTGCTAGCCAAAATATCTGTACTAAGCGGGAATACTGCTTGTGCATCCAAATCCCTTGAACCAAGTTTCTTCCATGAGTGTCCACCATATCTACCTATATGCGGTATTTACCTGCCGTTCCAAGTAAATTTGCATGTGCCAAACTCTAAACCTTCAAATAATAATCTATTTTGTATGCCCGAATCGCTCATGTAGCGACTACGGGTTAGCAGTATCTTCCATGCTAGGTGGGTTATTCTCACGATGAGTGGACTCCGCTCATCATTCACGAGAAAATGGCCGATAACTGGGATGCCCAGTCCCATGATCAAAAGATCAAAATCAAATCAAAAATAATTGCAAACAAAACTCCCCGATGTTTGATGTTAGTTGGAGGCACCCGTTGTTTCAGGCAAGCCATGGATTGATGATTGTTGGTGGAGGGGGAGTAAAAATCTTTAACTTTCTGTTTGGGAACCGCCTATAATGTATGTAGTATGGAAGATGTTGGGAACTCTTGGTCGTTATGTTGACAATGAAAGCATACCTCTCAAAATTATTTTCATCTCTGTTTTTGCTTCGAGCTCTGGCACCTCTGCAAATCCCTGCTTCCCTCTGCGAAGGGTCTATCTTTTACTTTTATGCAAGAGTTAGTAGTATTCCTTCTCATTCCAACCTACTCTTTAGTTGGCAAGCATCATGTGATGGAAACATCTAAAGCATATATGTCCATTCAAATATATTTGATCATAAATTATTATTGTTGACAATTATCTATATGATAAATAAGTTGGGAGGTGAAACATTAAGCCCCTATCTTTCTCTGTGTTCGATGGATGCCATTTGTTCTAAAAAAATATGCTTTGAGTGGTAGCAATCATGGAAGACTATATGATAGTTGAGTATGTGAAGTTTGCTTAAAGCTCTGATAGACTCTTCCTGAAAATAAGATGAATTGCGATTGTTTGATGACTGAGAACATAGTTTGTTAGTTTTCAAGAAAGTTTTTGATCTATACTTTAACATGTGAATAGCTTGTTACTTGATCATGCAAAGCTTTATGATGTGAACTGCTGTTATGACATATAATGATGCTAGAAAAGGTGGTTGAAATTATCTTTGATCAAACTTATGCACCTGCTACCATTCACACTTCATAAATTCTTTCTTTTATCATTTACCTACTCGAGGACGAGCAGGAATTAAGCTTGGGGATGCTGATACGTCTCCAACGTATCTATAATTTATGAAGTATTCATGCTATTATATTATCCATCTTGGATGTTTTATGGGCTTTACTATGCACTTTTATATTATTCTTGGAACTAACCTATTGACCCAGAGCCCAGTGCCAGTTCCTGTTTTTTCCCTTGTTTCAGTGTTTCGAAGAAAAGGAATATCAAACAGAGTCGAAACGGAATGAAACCTTCTGGAGAAGTTATTTTTGGAAGGAAAGCAACCCGGGAGACTTGGAGTCCACGTCAGGAAAGCAACGAGGAAGGCACGAGGCAGGTGGCGCGCCCACCCCCTGGGCGCGCCCTCCACCCTTGTGGGCCCCTCGTGGCTCCCCTGACATATTTCTTCCGCCTATATATATCCATATACCCTAAAACCTTCGGGGAACAGAATAGATCTGGAGTTCCGCCGTCGTAAGCCTCTGTAGCCACCAAAAACCAATCGGGACCCTGTTCCGGCACCCTGCCGGAGGGGGGAGTCCTCACCGGTGGCCATCTTCATCATCCCGGCGCTCTCCATGACGAGGAGGGAGTAGTTCACCCTCGGGGCTGAGGGTATGTACCCGTAGCTATGTGTTTGATCTCTCTCTCTCTCTCTCGTGTTCTTGATTTGGCACGATCTTGATGTATCGCGAGCTTTGCTATTATAGTTGGATCTTATGTTGCTTCTCCCCCTCTACTCTCTTGTAATGGATTGAGTTTTCCCTTTGAAGTAATCTTATCGGCTTGAGTCTTTAATGATTTGAGAACACTTGATGTATGTCTTGCCGTGTGTATCTGTGGTGACAATGGGATATCACGTGATTCACTTGATGTATGTTTTGGTGATCAACTTGCGGGTACCGCCCATGAACCTATGCATAGAGGTTGGCACACGTTTTCGTCTTGATTCTCCGGTAGAAACTTGGGGGCACTCTTGAGGTTCTATGTGTTGGTTGAATAGATGAATTTGAGATTGTGTGATGCATATCGTATAATCATACCCACGGATACTTGAGGTGAAATTGGAGTATCTAGGTGACATTAGGGTTTTGGTTGATTTGTGTCTTAAGGTGTTATTCTAGTACGAACTCTAGGGCTGTTTGTGGCACTTATAGGAATAGCCCAACGGATTGATTGGAAAGAATAACTTTGAGGTGGTTTCGTACCCTACCATAATCTCTTCGTTTGTTCTCCACTATTAGTGACTTTGGAGTGACTCTTTGTTGCATGTTGAGGGATAGTTATATGATCCAATTATGTTATTATTGTTGAGAGAACTTGCACTAGTGAAAGTATGAACCCTAGGCCTTGTTTCCTAGCATTGCAATACCGTTTACGCTCACTTTTATCGCTTGCTACCTTGCTGTTTTTATATTTTCAGATTACAAATACCCATATCTACCATCCATATTGCACTTGTATCACCATCTCTTCGCCGAACTAGTGCACCTATACAATTTACCATTGTATTGGGTGTGTTGGGGACACAAGAGACTCTTTGTTATTTGGTTGCAGGGTTGTTTGAGAGAGACTATCTTCATCCTACGCCTCCCACGGATTGATAATCCTTAGGTCATCCACTTGAGGGAAATTTGCTACTGTCCTACAAACATCTGCACTTGGAGGCCCAACAACGTCTACGAGAAGAAGGTTGCGTACTAGACATCAACTACTAGCACCGGAGGAGTAGTATGTTCTAATCTAAAATAGTTACAAACTTCAATGCCCGAGCGTGGAACGACTACGAACCGCCATCGGTGCTAACTCCAATCCCCAGCAAACGTTCGCTGGGAGACATGGCAGTTGCAAATGCCCGCGACGCAGTTACAGTTCGTGTGTAAGGGTGGCGGTTTTGTCAAATACTATGGCTTAAAAACAGGCCACCATCGGATGGAAATCTGACGGTTACGTGGGATTCGCCAGGATTGAGCTCGTGCCGAACAATCGCCAGATATCATTACTAAAAAAAGGTTAAAACACCCGGGGCTATAACTTGCACCGGCTGACCACTAACAATGATACTAACATAGTTGTAAAATGGTCAAAGACCGTGTCTACGTGGTGTTTGGAACTATATGCAAAAAAATTAGCAAGATGCCCGTGCATTGCACGGAACATCAGGATGCATTTTTTACAAAACACCTGTTGTGATTGACCCATGCAGGAGATCCCATGTGTAAAAACTAATGATATCTTGAGAATTTTATCGAAAAATGGCATGTCGACCATTTCATCGAAAAAATGATATGTCGAGAAAGATGATAGAGGTGAGGAGGAGTGGGGCGTGGTGGTGACTGGTGGTCGGACTGGGCGGAGGCATGGGGATGGACGGCGCCGGCAGCAGCCACCATGCTAGATTGTTCCAGAGACTTCCTTTTGTAATTGCTCAGCAATGAGGTTGTGGGAGATAAGGATGAACGAGGCAAGGCCTTATCTGTAAATGTGGAGAGAGGTGCGGGTATCTTTTGTAAATTTGTCATAGTTTGCTTTCTATCCGTCAGATATAGATCGGACAGTCTATATTATAAGATGGCAGGCACACAATCATCACCAACTCGGTTTTTTCTCTACTCCTACTCATATAAAAGACTCAGTTGGTGATGATGGTGTGTCTGCCATCCGCCATTTCTGACCATTAGATCTGCATCTAACGGCTGTGATGTAAGTTGTGGCGTTTTGCAACAATTCCCAGTTCTCTGCTCCAGTTTACACAAAACCCCTTAGTATCTTGAAACCAACCACATTCCTTCCTTACTTCATCAAAACAGCCCAAAGAATATATTTGGAGTGAAACATAAGATATTTTAGTGATATGTATATCAAAAGTAAATTGTTTTCTTTCAAATTTGTGAATATGTATTATTCTACTTTGGATCCGCTGCAACGGACGGGCTCATTGTTATAAAGGTTTATCTCTTGCATTCTCCGCAACCAACACCTAGTGTACTGGTCCGGGCCGGATGCTCGCAGCGCGATGACCTGAGTTCGAATTTTGTCCTAAACTTTAGCTTTTTATATATTTTTTAATTTATACTCCCTCCGTCCGGAAATACTTGTCCTATAAATGGTTGTATCTAGACTTATTTTATTTATAGATACATCTATTTTATCCATTTGTAGGACAAGTATTTCCGGACGGAGGGAGTACTTCTTTCGCTACTGTACTGGCAGTGGAACCCACAGAGTACTTAGAATACAGGATTAAGGATGGATTTGCTTCTTTTTAACTTTCTGTACGAATCTGTAGCCAGCCTGCAAGTCATGTACACTGTACTGACAGTGGAACCCACAGAGTACTTAGAATACAAGATTAAGGATGCAATTAACTTTTTATAGAGGGAGAATCATACACGCATTTAACTCAAATGGATTGGACGTGACTCCATTATTCTCCAACGGCAACCGGCAAATTTCCTCCCGCGGGCCGGAGTAGGTTTCTCGGATTGCACGCGGGTTTAACAGAGGGGTTTGATGGAGGCGAGGAGGCGTGTTCAGCCGGGCGTGCAGTGGACGACGCAGTACTATTCGATTTGACAACTACAACTAGTATATTATAAAAAACAAAGAAGAGTAGTAGAGATAGAGATAAGAATAGAGACTAGGGAGGAGCACCATCTACTGCTTCATGGGCTACTCCTGCGCTCCATTCGGTGGCCGCAACGTCCCCTACAGCCACTCCCTCCTGCGCTCCATTCGGCGGGCGCTGTTGAAATTTGGGGAGCGCACTCTCGCGACTGCTAGCAGTGACGACTTCATCGATGACGACTTCTTCCCCGACCTTGGCAACCTCTTCCTCAACGACATGGGTCACAACCTCAACGCCAATGGTGCTGCTCCTGTTGCGCCGTATGTGTTTCTGTCCTTCCTGTTCGAAATCGTGGTAGAATTCATGTTTCTAGTCTGTGTCCTAGATTTGATCTGTTCATCTACTATGCTAGTCCGCATGATTAGTTTAATCTCTGTTATAGCCGTCATGATTTATTTTGTGCTTATTCAGACTAAATCTCGTAGTAACTTGCTCATATATTCAACTGGCGGAACGTCCCCTACAGCCACTCCCATTTCATGGACGGCCTGGTCGATGCCTCCAAGGAGCCCTTCGTCTACTGCTATGAGTGCCCGGTGCCGTTTTGGGGCTTGCCGGCGGACATCATGCATCACCTGACGCAGGCGTGCGGCGATCACTACTGGCCCTTGGCGAAGAACATCAAGTACGAGACGTGCTACCCGTTCACCGTGCCGGAGTCGTTGGAGGATCACCGCCGCCTGCTAGTCTCGGAGGAGGACGGCAGCGTCTTCCTCTTGATCGTGGGCACCGGCGAGGCCCGCGCAGGCCGCCGCCCCGTCTCTGTAGTGTGCGTCAGGGGCGACGCCGCTGATGCAGACACTGACACGACGCCGATGTGCGGGTGCGTGCTCACTATTACTACCCCTCGGAGGTACGTGGGCGGCAACACTGGCTACGTCAAGCTGACTTGGACTCTGCCGAGCTGGGACCTTCCCGCCGATGTGGACATCGAAGACGCACGGTATTATTTGACCCCCAACAATGTGCACGGGGACTCCAAGGAGGTTCACCTGGACATCTGCATTATCAAGTTAAATGTTGATCGTTAGTCTTCGCTCAATGTAATCCGCTGTCTAAGCATGTGGAGACTTCCATGCATGATCTTGCTCTATTGGAGCATCGCGCATGAATAGAAGTGTATCCATTTATGGTTTAGTCTAGAATCTTCCATGTATGAATTTTTACTACAGTACTGGTGAAAGACTTATGATGAACCATTTCTTACATATCCTCTGCCCCCTTCCAAGTCATCCTGATTTAATCCCTCCATCTAGGTGTATAAGGGCATGGTTAATACTTAAATATTATAGCCAACTGTTGACTATAAGAAAGTGACATGTCATCTGTAGCCAACATGTATAACAATGGATACTCAAAAACTAATTCTTGAAGATCATTTCTTGCAAAGCACAATAAGAGTTATTTCTTCACAAGTTTTGGATGCAGGTTGAACAGTTGAACACTTTTGTTTGCAAAAGATACTTTTTATCTATTTCACCCAGATGTTTGTGAGCTCTAGAGATGAAATAATATCCGAAGAAACCTATCGATACCCGTTACACATGAGATGACCCCCACATCCTTTGTCAAAATAAACAACTCCCCGATCAATGCATTTCACTCTTCCGTGCAACGCACGGGCACCTTACTATAGAATAGTACGACCAAAAATTGAACTAACATTATATATAGTACGATAAATGATGATGCATGTCACCTAAAATTATATCATTGAAAACTATGTTCAAATACGAATCCAACGATATTGTTTTTGTTGACATGCACTAAAATTTTGTCAGTTAAATCTTCGGTCAAATTCAATGGGGGATAAACCACGACCGATGTAGTACTAGTGTAGAGGGCGGCGCTGCACGGGAGTCTCACCCCGCTCATGGCACAGCAGTAAAGCCGTCATATCACAAAACCCAACCACTCCCAGTAATAAGTGGCCTGGTAAAATAAACTGACAAGCAACCATCACATCCCTCCGTCTTTTTTGTATTTCATCTCTCTGCATTTACTTTCTCCGGTTCATCCCGCACACTCGATCCCCAGCTACTACTCCTAGTATCCCTAGCTACTACTCCTAGGGCCAGTTCTTTTGGCGGCTTCCCCGGCTTTTCCCATAAGACTAGTCATAGTGGAGAGTAACATTAAGGCGCCTCACTCATTTATTTGGGCTTCTAAACTACTACTAGTAGTACCTCCGTCCTGGTTTATTCCTCACCATTGTACTTTGTGCTAAATTTTGACCAAAGATTTAACTGATAAAATGTTAGTGCATGTGACATGCACTAACATTTCATTAGTTAAATTTATGATCAAAATTTGACACAGATTACAATGGGGACCAATAAACCAGGACGGAGGTAGTAGTTATGGGATTACTAATCTAGAAGCCTAAATGAACTGGCCCCTGGTACTCCTACTAGTAGTAGTACTCAAGTTGGAATTCCAATTGCACGGCACAACTTGTTAGGCAAAAAATTCGATACGGGGTGTGGGAAGCGGTTTGGGAATTTGCATGCCTTTCCGACCAGTGAGATACTCTGTACAAAGTACGACAGAGAAATAACCACAGAGAAGGAAGCTAAAAGTAAACAATCAAACGAGCATTTTTGCATTTGTTTTGCATTGAATCGTTTCACAAGCTTGACTAGTGTTGTTTTTATACTTTTTCAAAAACCGCATCGTAATGTTAAAACTAGCATTTGCACGTACATAAGTAATATTAGTACTCCCTTCGTCTAGGTGTATAAGTATTCCCTCCCTCTTGGTCATGGTGCACAACCAAAGATGACTTATTGACCTGGACGGAGGGAGTAGCACAGTCTGCAAGCATATATAGATAGAGACGTGTAGTGCGCTAGTATATAGTAAAGTTTGTGCTATATGCACGTACTTACAAAATGCGTACAAATACACAAGGTTTCCAAACTTTCCCTTTTACATACTTAATTAAGGACGCTAATAATTCCTGAACGTTCGGGATTTATCATTTGCGTCCCAAAACTAATGAGATCGCCTTACGAAACAAAAATTATACTCCTACTAAAAGCCACGGCGCTCGCAAGAGCGCTTGCGGCGCGCCACGAGTGCCCTGGTGCGCGGCCGTTTCCCAGCGCGCCAACACAACGCCTCTTCCTCGGCCTCGCAACTCGCGAGGTGCTGATTGGCGGCTTGTCGGCGGGCGAGCGCGATCTCACCGGTGTGGTGATCCGGCGCCAACAGGTACTCCTCATCGCTGGAAGCGTGCACCCGGTCCACGTACCGCCAAGCGTAGATGAGGCGCTTGGGCCCGCCTGCACTCAGGGCTTTGGCACGGGCGCCGCCACCCTCACGGCCCTCGCATGAGCCTTCTGCCAAAGAGCCAATTGCATGAGACTCTCTCGGATGCGACATAGGCCTGCCAGGCAGCTTGTCCCGCGGTGCGCTTCTCTTCCTCGGCCTTCTTCTCCGCCTCTATTTTGGCGCGCTCTGCTGGAGGCAAAGCCTCCCACAAGGCGACATCCATTTCTTTCCAAAGCTCCTCAAGGCTGGGGAGCTCGGCGGGCGGCGCGGCGTTCTCCTCATAGAGGGGAGCCGACACGTCCTCCGACGCGCGTGCTGGCGAGATTGGGAACATCGACGCGTCCACCTCGACGCGTCGCGGCGAGGAGCGGAACACCGACGCGTCCTCCTCGACTAGTGGCGGCGAGGAACGGAATGGCGACGCGTCCACCTCGACGCGTCGCGGTGAGGAGCGGAACACCGACGCGTCCTCCTCGACTAGTGGCGGCAAGGAATGGAACGGCGACGCATGACCGTCCGCGCGGTGCAGCGAGGGGCGGCTAGGGCTTGGGAGGGGCGATGCCATGGTGGTCAACGTGAGAGGGAGGGGCAGGGGATAGTGATGAACGTGAGCGTTCTTCCGAATGTTGTGGGAGGCGCAGTATTTATAGCGAGCAATGGCACACCTACGTAAGATATGGACTGAGCTGCACTGACTTAACTGCAGGTCCAGTTGCATCACTGACATGTGGGCCAGACCCCTGTTGGGCCCATATGTCAGTGACCCAATGCACCTGCAGTTAAGTAACTGAAGCAGCGTCTCGGAAGATATGTTGCGTGATTAACGTAGTAACAGCTACGTGGGCATATTTGTTGGAGTAAATTACGGGGGAGGGAAGGGGTGGAAATATTGCTGGTCACAACAGATTGGACGAGCACGGGGGAGGAGAGTCATGCATGCAGATTTTTTCCACACGGGGTGGAGTGGTGGGACCGCCGGAGGGAGAAGGAGAGTCTGGCAGGCATATTGTTTCCACACATGGAGAGGAAAAGATTTGGAGATGAACGGGCTTCTTGCAGGTATGGGGAACGATGCATAATAAGTCTCATCTTGCATTCCGGGCTAGGTATAGTCTCAAGTCATTAAAAACATACACGCCCCACACATGTTCATATTTCAAGGTGCGCTAAATTATTGCATGCGATGATTAAGGCTAGCCATAATGGTGGTATCTTAGCTGGTATCATGCACACAGGAATAACAAACATGCTGATGTGGCAAAGAATTAAAGAAGAGAGGGGGTTAGAGTAACTAGTGTTCATGCATGCATTAGTAAACACATTTTTTTGCGAAGAACGACAGCATTAGTTGAGTACTTTTGCAGACTACAAAAACTATTCCACCGCCTCTATCTTGCTAAGAGTAGGTGAAAATTTTGAATCGAGCCCTTTAAACTAGAAGGGAGGTAGTAGTACTCTAATAGCTAACCTTGGCCCTATTTGGATCCATGTGTTAGAGTTAGTTTGGGTTAGTTTGAACTCAACTAACCCAAAGAAAATCTAACCCACCCAAGAGGTGCTTATTTGGGTTAGTTCTTCTCGGGACACTAAAAAACACATTTTTCTCTCGCTCTCCCCGCAGCAAATCCCTCCCCACTTCCTCGAAGCTTCTCGTCCTCTCCCTCCCTCTCGCACCGCCCATGAAGGCACCTCGCTGTATCCGCGCTCCATCTAACCCTGTCATCTAAACACCTCTTTCGCTAGAGTTACTTCAGGGTTAGTTCAGGATTAGAATCTTTAACTCATCTAATAGTAGTTCTTATACTCATTATAATCAGTATTGTAGATATTGATATTTTTAGTATAAATTTGGTCAAACACTTTGCAAACGGTTGACGGAAGTAAAAAGGACCAGAGGGGGTATCATGCATGCAGAGTAGGCAAAAAATTGCTCATTTATAGCCGGTCGAAGTCCCAAAGGGCGCGACCGCGCGAGGGAGGCGAAGGTCGTGGTAGGCGCGACGGTTGACGGAATTAAGTGAAGTTACCCACGCACCGGCATGGCGTGCGAACAGGCAGAAGCTATACCGTCAGGCCTACGATATGGGCCTAGTAGACATGACATCTAGTGGGTCCCGCATAGTTCTCGAGAACTCTTTGGGGGCTTGCAGCCGTTTATCCACCAAGCAAGCCAGCAACCCCCCGTCGTTCACACGCCCTACTCGTCCCCGTCTTCTACTAGTACAGTACCTTACAACAGTTCGCTCCCAGTCGTCCCGTCCTTTCACATTACACCAGTTCAACTTCTCCTAACCCTCCTCCAAAATCCATGGCCTCCCAAATCTCCATGGTCACCGCTAAGTACCAGGTTAGAGCCATCACCAGCGATGAGTTCATCGTCATCTACACACGTGGATCCGCGACGGTGAAAGCATGCCTTGCTCGCTTCCTACGCATGTTCAACAGTTCAACAGATGAGTGGGTCGCTGGGCTAGATGTTGAGTACACCACAGTCCTGTAGAGAGAGATGAAACTAAAGGAGGCAGAGAAGAAGAAGCCCACCGTGATCCAGGTTTGCGTACATAATGTGTGCTTGGTCTACCACATATGCCACGCCGACGTTGAGTGCCAGGATTTTAAGAACTTCCTCAAGGACGAAAGAGTGAAATTCGTTACTGTAGACTTTAGGAACGACAGGGATGTCCTGGGTCGGATAGGCGTCGTTGTAGGCTAGCCCTTCGATCTCCAGAAGGCAAGCCTGGTGTCCTCCTCTCATCCTTCAATGCTGACCCTGGCAGCAGCCATGATTGATCCTTCGTATGCTAAACTGAAGAAACCTCACCACGAGTTTCATCATGCATGGGAGTCGAAGACATTAGATGAAGATCACATCATGTACGCAGCAATGGATGCCTACCTTTGTTTAAATATCTACAAGGGTTGGATGAAGAAGCAGAGCCCAGTGTCCGGTTCAAGCAAAGAAGCGTCGGCGAAGAGGAAGAGGAAGAGGGACGAGGACGAAGTCGAGGACGTGGACTCGGACTCCGAGTAGGTGGCAGTGCGTCGCTCATGCTGGTTCTACTGCAGTGTCAAGCGGACTAGTTGCTTAGTTTATTTTCAAGGGTGTGTTGTG
Organism: Triticum aestivum; assembly: GCF_018294505.1. Classification (NCBI taxonomy): domain Eukaryota; kingdom Viridiplantae; phylum Streptophyta; class Magnoliopsida; order Poales; family Poaceae; genus Triticum; species Triticum aestivum. Next base: position 124,923,058 of record NC_057799.1, read on the forward strand.
CTGAGGCCCCAGCAGAACTTTTTATGTTCTTTCTCGTTATTTGAACTCTTTAGTACGTACAATAGTGCTAGTACTATGTCTTACTACTGTTCTTCTTGTAGTTGGTACTACTGCTCGTATCTTCGTGTTCCTACTGTACTTAATACGTTCATACTAGTAGTATAATTTGGGTCAGTCGATTTGTGAAAGAAGTTCGACGGAGCGAAGGAAGAAGACGGCAGAGAAGCTACCCCGGTATCTATATTAGGGTGGCAGGGTGCCCATGATCTATCATATGAGTGTTGGGTGTGGAATGCAGTTCGCCGGAAAAAATGGATCGTGCCCGGGGTTAAACGGATGGCGGGGGTGGGGACAGCATGGCGGTGGCACGCGGTTCAGGGGAGGGCGCGGCGGCGGCCGGAGGCGATTAGGTGTGCGGCGGGCTGAGAAGATGAACCGTGCATCAATTTCAGAGGTTGAAGAAGCCCTTCTAGCCATCCATGTTGCATCAAACGGCTCACAAGAGTCGACTGACCCAAATTTCTCCTTCAGATTGCAGGATCCACGTGGCATTCAAGGTCTCGAAGGTAGATTCCGCATCCGCACCCGGTTTGCGGGCTCGACGCGCGCGCGACCGGCTTCCGCCGTGACAGCCACCATGCGCGCCTCCTCCGCGCGGGCGGAGACGACAATGACACGCTAGTTCCTCCTTGCCGGCGTGCTGGAGCACACGCTCGTCCTCCTCTTCATACGCTACGTGCATAGACGCGGCTCCACCAGCTGCTCGCGTGCTTGGCAGCGCGGCGGCAACGCGAGGAGGGACTACAGACGACGTGAGCGGGCGAGCCTTCGGCTTCATGGCACAGGGATGGCGGCGACACGGTGGTGATGGGCGAGAAATTGTTGGCCGGAGCAGGCGGGCGCGAGCATGCGCAACGGCGGCGGCGGCATATTGATGAGTGCGCGTATGGGAGCTTAGTTTAGTTTATATAGGGTTGGTCAAACTTAAAAGAAAACCGTACTAGTACACGTAAACATTAGACTTAGGCAGCGCTTTTATTAGTTACCACAGCCACGATACGGAATCCTGTGCAAGCGCGTGAACCGCGGCCGCGCGGTCGATTGAACGGTGCGTCACCGTGTCGCGCTCGAAGGACATCCACCAAACCTTTTTGTGTGTGTGAAAACAATCCCCGAATATTACTCAACTTTTTTTCCAGGAAAATTACTTGACGCTACAATATTTCCATATATTTGAATTTAGCTCCAGTTCGTGTTTATTTGGATTTGGACGTTTTAGGTGCGCCCTAGTTTTTTTAATACTGATTTTGTGTGTGTGACTGAGAGATAACGTGTGTATGTGTCCATATGTGTGTTGTGGCGGAAGGGCAATGTGGAGACGGTGTGCGTGTGATAGAGACAGAGAGGTGTGAATGTGCAAATGATCATGCATGAATGAGACATAGACAGATGCCGATACGTTGTGTATACATGAGAGAACAGTCTTCTATTTTACTTGTGTGTGTGTGTGCGTGACAGAGAGAGAGGAGCATCTGTAACACAACAACCATCTCTCTCGATTCGTCCGTCCCTTGCACGATCGCATGTAACACATGCATCAACGCGCACATTTTGACACCCTCACCCGGCCCCTGCCCACCTCAAGGCCCGCACATCGCTCTCTATCTCGCACGCACAATCTCTTCGTGAATACCCTGTTTAGCATGTAGCTTTCCGTCACATACACACACATTTCCCTCCTTAGGTTTGTTTTCTCTCAATATCTGACACACACACACACACACCCTCCCCCGAGCACACAATTCATCCCCATCCAAGGTTATATGGCGACCACTCTCGCTTGTGATTCTCTGCACCCCAGCATGCACAACACATCAATCTTCAAAGAGGGCATCGAGGAGATCGAAGACGGCGACCACACAGCGCTAGAGAATGCGGGGCCATTTGGAAGCAGGATGATGTGTGATACGTCTCCGACGTATCTATAATTTATGAAGTATTCATGCTATTATATTATCCATCTTGGATGTTTAATGGGCTTTACTATGCACATTTATATTATTTTTGGGACTAACCTATTAACCCAGAGCCCAGTGCCAGTTTCTGTTTTTCCCTTGTTTCAGTGTTTCGCAGAAACGGAATATCAAACGGAGTCCAAACGGAATGAAACCTTCGGGAGAGTTATTTTTGGAACGGAAGCAATCCAGGAGACTTGGAGTGCACGTCAGGGAATCAACGAGGAGAGCATGAGGCAGGGGGCGCGCCCACCCCCCCTGGGCACGCCCTCCACCCTCGTGGGCCCCTCGTGGCTCCCCTGACCGACTTTTTCGCCTATATATATCCATATACCCTAAAACCATCGGGGAACAGAATAGATCGGGAGTTCCGCCGCCGCAAGCCTCTGCAGCCACCAAAAACCAATCGGGACCCTATTTCGGCACCCTGCCGGAGGGGGGATCCCTCACCGGTGGCCATCTTCATCATCCTGGCGATCTCCATGACGAGGAGGGAGTAGTTCACCCTCGGGGCTGAGGGTATGTACAAGTAGCTATGTGTTTGATCTCTCTCTCTCTCTCTCGTGTTCTTGAGGTGGTACGATCTTGATGTATCGCGAGCTTTGCTATTATAGTTAGATATTATGATGTTTCTCCCCCTCTACTCTCTTGTAATGGATTGAGTTTTCCCTTTGAAGTTATTTTATGGGATTGAGTCTTTAAGGATTTGAGAACACTTGATGTATGTCTTGCATGTGCTATCTGTGGTGACAATGGGATATCATGTGATCCACTTGATGTATGTTTTGGTGATTGCTACCTCTTGAGCACTGCGTTGGTTTTCCCTTGAAGAGGAAAGGGTGATGCAGCAAAGTAGCGTAAGTATTTCCCTCAGTTTTTTAGAACCAAGGTATCAATCCAGTAGGAGGCCATGCACAAGTCCCTCGCACCTACACAAATAAATAAATCCTCGCAACCAACGCAATAAAGGGGTTGTCAATCCCTTCACGGTCACTTACGAGAGTGAGATCTGATAGATATGATAAGATAATATTTTTGGTATTTTTATGATAAAGATGCAAAGTAAAATAAAAGCAAAATAAAAGGCAATGGAAATAGCTTGTTGTTGGAAGATTAATATGATGGAAAGTAGACCCCGGGGCCATAGATTTCACTAGTGGCTTCTCTCATGAGCATAAGTATTATAGTGGGTGAACAAACTACTGTTGAGCAATTGACAAAATTGAGCATAGTTATGAGAATATCTAGGTATGATCATGTATATAGGCATCACGTCCGAGACAAGTAGACCGACTCCTGCCTGCATCTACTACTATTACTCCACACATCGACCGCTATCCAGCAGCATCTAGAGTATTAAGTTCATAAGAACAGAGTAACGCTTTAAGCAAGATGACATGACGTAGAGGGATAAACTCATGCAATATGATATAAACCCCATCTTGTTATCCTCGATGGCAACAATACAATACGTGCCTTGCTGCCCCTACTGTCACTGGGAAAGGACACTGCAAGATTGAACCCAAAGCTAAGCACTTCTCCCATTGCAAGAAAGATCAATCTAGTAGGCCAAACCATATTGATAATTCGAAGAAACTTGCAAAGATAACCAATCATACATAAAAGAATTCAGAGAAGATTCAAATATTGTTCATAGATAAACTTGATCATAAACCCACAATTCATCGGTCTCAACAAACACACCGCAAAAGAAGATTACATCGAATAGATCTCTACAAGAGAGGGGGAGAACATTGTATTGAGATCCAAAAAGAGAGAACAATCCATCTAGCTAATAACTATGGACCCAAAGCTCTGAGGTAAACTACTCACACATCAGCGGAGAGGCTATGGTGTTGATGTAGAAGCCATCCGTGATCGATGCCCCCTCCGGCGGAGCTCCGAAAAAGGCCCCAAGATGGGATCTCACGGGTACAGAAGGTTGCGGCGGTGGAATTAGGTTTTTGGCTCTGTATCTGTTAGTTTGGGGGTACGTAGGTATATATAGGAGGAAGAAGTACGTCGGTGGAGCAACATGGGGCCCACGAGGGTGGAGGGCGCACCCTGGGGGGTAGGCGCCCCCCTACCTTGTGCCTTCCTGGTTGATGTCTTGGCGTAGGGTCCAAGTCCTCTGGATCACGTTCGTTCCGAAAATCACGTTCCCGAAGGTTTCATTCCATTTCGACTCCGTTTGATATTCTTTTTCTGCAAAACTCTGAAATAGGCAAAAAAACAGCAACTAGGCTGGGCCTCCGGTTAATAGGTTAGTCCCAAAAATAATATAAAAGTGTATAATAAAGCCCATTAATGTCCAAAACAGAATATAATATAGCATGGAACAATCAAAAATTATAGATACGTTGGAGACATATCAAGCATCCCCAAGCTTAATTCCTGCTCGTCCTCGAGTAGGTAAATGATAAAAAAGATAATTTTTGATGTGGAATGCCACCTAGCATAATCTTGATCATGTATCTAATCATGGCATGAATATTAAGATACGAGTGATTCAAAGCAATAGTCTATCATTTGACATAAAAACAATAATACTTCAAGCCTACTAATAAAGCAATCATGTCTTTTCAAAATAACAAGGCCAAAGAAAGTTATCCCTACAAAATCATATAGTCTGGCTATGCTCCATCTTCACCACACAAAATATTCAAATCATGGACAACCCCGATGGCAAGCCGAGCAATTGGTTCATACTTTTTAACGCGCTTCAGCTTTTTCAACCCTCATGCAATACATGAGCGCAAGCCATGGATATAGCACTGTAGGTGGAATAGAATATGATGGTGGGGTTTATGTGGAAAAGACAAAAAAGGAGAAAGTCTCACATCGACGCGGATAATCAACGGGCTATGGAAATGCCATCAATTGATGTCAATGTGAGGAGTAGGGATTGCCATGCAACGGATGCACTAGAGCTATAAGTATATGAAAGCTCAAACTGAAACTAAGTGGGTGTGCATCCAACTTGCTTCCTCATGAAGACCTAGGGCATTTGAGGAAGCCCATCGTTGGAATATACAAGCCAAGTTCAATAATGAAAATTCCCACTAGTATATGGAAGTGATAACTCAAGAGACTCTCTATATGAAGAACATGGTGCTACTTTGAAGCACAAGTGTGGTAAAAGGATAGTAACATTGCCCCTTCTCTCTTTTTCTCTCATTTTTTTGGGCCTTCTCTTTTTTTTGGCCTTTCTCTTTTATTTCGTCCGGAGTCTCATCCCAACTTGTGGGGGAATCATAGTCTCCATCATCCTTTCCTCACTGGGGCAATGCTCTAATAATGATGATCATCACACTTTTATTTACTTACAACTCAATATTACAACTCGATATCTAGAACAAAGTATGACTCTATATGAATGCCTCCGGCGGTGTACCGGGATATGCAATGAATCAAGAGTGACATGTATGAAAGAATTATAAATGGTGGCTTTGCCACAAATACTATGTCAACTACATGATCATGCAAAGCAATATGACAATGATGAACGTGTCATGATAAACAGAACGGTGGAAAGTTGCATGGCAATATATGTAACGCCCACGATGCGGCTATATCTCCCACGTGTCGAGGCACAACTTAGAGGCATAACCGCATTTGGTTTTGTCGCAAGAAGGGTCATCTTCACACAATCCCATGTAATGAATAAGAATGGGATAACGAGAGTTGGCTTACAATCGCCACTTCACACAATACATAATTATAATTCATACATCATCCAAAATCCACACATAGACCGACTACGGTCAAAATCCAAATGAAAAATAAGATAACCCCAAATGCTAGATCCCCGATCGTCCCAACTGGGCTCCACTACTGATCATCGGGAAAAGACACATAGCAATGACCACGTTCCTCATCGAACTCCCACTTGAGCTCGGTTGCGTCATCTGCACTGGCATCGTCGGCACCTGCAACTGTTTTGGTAGAATCTATGAGTCATGGGGACTCAGCAATCTCACACCCGCGAGATCAAGACTATTTAAGCTTATAGGAAAATATGGTGTAATGAGGTGGAGCTGCAGCAGGCACTAAGCATATATGGTGGCTAGCATACGCAAAAGAGAGCGAGAAGAGAAGCAGCGGAACGGTAGTCAACTATTAATGACCAAGAAGTGATCCTGAACTCCTACTTACGTTCATGCATAACTCAAACCGTGTTCACTTCCCAGACTCTGCCGAGAAGAGACCATCACGGCTACACACACGGTTGATGTATTTTACTTGGGTCAAGTGACAAGTTCTCTACAACCGGACACTAACAAATTCCCATCTGCCTCATAACCGCGGGCACGGCTTTCGAAAGATAATACCCTGCAGGGGTGTCCCAACTTAGCCCATTATAAGCTCTCACGGTCAACGAAGGATAAACCTTCTCCCAGGAAGACCCGATCAGTCTCGGAATCCCGTTTTACAAGACATTTCGACAATGGTAAAACAAGACCAGCAAGACCACCCGCTGTGCCGACAAATCCCGATAGGAGCTGCACATATCTCGTTCTTAGGGCACACCGGATGAGACTAGCTACGAGTAAAACCAGTCCTCAAGTTTCCCCAAGGTGGCCCCGCAGGCAGCTCGATTCGAACCAACACTCGAAGGAGCACTGGCCCGTGGGGGTCTAAAATAAAGATGACCCTCAGGCTCGCGAAAACCCAAGGGAAGTGTAGGTGGTAGGTGGTCAAATGGTAAAACCAAGGTTGGGCCTTGCTGGAGGAGTTTTATTCAAGGTGAACTGTCAAGGGGGTCCCATAAATCACCCAACCCCGTAAGGAACGCAAACTCAAGGAACATAATACCGGTATGACGGAAACTAGGGCGGCAAGAGTGGAACAAAACACCAGGCATAAGGCCGATCCTTCCACCCTTTACCAAGTATATAGATGCATTAATTAAATAAGAGATATTGTGATATTCCAAAAAATATCCATGTTCCAACATGGAACCAACTTCAACTTCACCTGCAACTAGCAACGCTATAAGAAGGGCTGAGCAAAAGCGGTAACTTAGCCAATCAACGGTTTGCTAGGAAAGGATGGTTAGAGGCTTGACATGGCAATATGGGAGGCATGATATAGCAAGTGGTAGGTAGCTCAGCATGGTAATAGAATGAACAACTAACAAAGCAAAGATAGAAGTGATTTCGAGGGTATGGTCATCTTGCCTGCAAGGTTCTCAGAGTTGTCGAAAGCTTGATCCTCGTAAGCGTACTCAACAGGTTCCTCGGAAGCAAACTCGTCTCCCGTCTCTACCCAAAACAAGAACACAAGCAACGAAACCACAATCAATCAAGAGAAATGCACAAGCAACATGATGCAAAACATGAAATGATATGCAAGATATGATATGCGATGCATATGCGTGCTCCAGAAGAAAAATTATGAACAAGGCAGTAACTTGGCAAACCAAGCATGCCACTGGAAAGATGAGATGATTTCGGTCGAAATCGATATAAAGATCACCGGAAACGGATGCACGGTTTGCAAATGACAAGCAAAACAAGAATGACTCTAATCTGCGATTAACAGCATGATAATTCTTAGAATGCAACAAGAAACTATGCTACAGGACTCCAACATAGCAACAAAGCATATGGAAGTAATCAACAGGAGATGCTTGACAAAAGATGAACAGTGAGCTACGGCTAGATCACACCACAGCAGGTTCAAACAAGCATGGCAAAAGTGCAAAAGATAACAGGTTCACAGACTTAGTGAAATTACTGCACATGCCTGTAACAGCATCAGGTAGCAATGTTCAGAGTAAGAAATCAACATGCTACAGGAACTTAACATAGCAAAACAAGGCATGTCATGAATCTACTAAATGCATATGACAAAAAAGGACCAGAAGATATGATGGCAACCATGTAAACATAGCACGTTTCGTTAACAGGTTTCAGACTTAGCAGAGAACAGAGAATTACAGAAACAGACATTATGAGGGCATCTTTCTGAGCTTGATGCACTCCCCACAAGGCAATGCATGACAAAACAAGCATACCTACAGCAAGATGGAATGTTTATGAAGCTATCCATGGCAAGAGCAAGTTCATAGCGAGTATGAAACAACTACAACAACCTTGGCAAAATTGAATAACACGCAAACAATCTGCCAGGAACATTTTATAGCAAAATTAAAGCAAGATTGAGTCATGCTCGGGTACTCCATAATTGCAAACAGAGGCATTAATGGATAGAGCATAACCATATCTACAAAACATCCTTACTGAACATCGCCAAAAGGAGCATGGATCTCTCTGTAGACACATGGATACATAGCAACAAAATAACAGCAGTCACGGACAGTAAATTTACAGTCCCTGAATTCAGAAACATCACGAAGCCTAGTTTGCATGCTTGTGCTAGTCACCACAGAGATCACAAAAATACATGGCATACACCTCTGTAAAGATGGCATGGCATACATCAAAACACATGTAGAGCTCATACTCATAAGATGCACAGATTAAATGAAACAAAAATAACAAATCCTCAAGTTCTGATAAGTAACAGCAGTTAACAGCAACTAGCACTCTTGCACCAGAGATTTGGGCATCAAGATGGACTCAAATGAACATGGTGCAATGGAACAAAATGAAGAGCATCTCAAGTCGAACATTTCGATATATTACATGCGCAAAACGGAGCTATATGCAGAGAGTTATGATGCGATGAACATGAGCATATATCGTAGAAATCACAAGACTTGGAATATTTTCGGGGGGAGGAGAAGTCAACCTTCGGGTTGACCCGATCGGGATCTGGCTCGGGCTCGCCGCTCAAGGCTGCCGGAGTCGAGGACGGGGACGGCCGGAGTTGGCGGAGGAGGAGGCCGGAGCGTGGGGAGGAGGAGCGGGGCGCCGATGGGCGGCCGGAGGAGGAGACCTCGGGCGCGGGGAGGCGCGTCCGGTGGCGGCGGCGGCT